>NC_134396.1:77552155-77889655 GCF_035582795.1 Mycteria americana
AAATATGTTCCTGTACAATGAAATAGTTTTTGTGGCCAGCTACAACTGCTGATAGAGTTGAGCCCTAACCCAGCAAGAGGCTGGTATGGTGGAGGTTCTCCCTGTGCATTTATTTATTTGTATTTCAGGAGAATTGGTCAAGAAGATTTATTTTGGAAGAATAGAAGACTCCCAGTAAACTCATTCTGGTAGGGATTTGACAGAATAGTTTGCTTGTCTTGTTACATTCAGCCCTTCTGTTGCAGTACTTTACATGATTATTAATTGAAAGGCTAAAATTTTTATCACTGATTTCAAAAATTTGTTGAGTAGTTAAAAAAAGGTATTGGGGTAATTTGTGATCATGAGCTTCCTGAACCCTAAGAATCACTATCGTTTTACCAAGCTAGGGGCATTTTCCATTCATTGGTCCTTTTGATCAAGATATATTTATCCAAATTAGGACCATGCCTGCCCAAACTGGAACAGACAATGACCCTGTATATCCAATTATTCTCAAGCAAGTCTTAAAATAAAACAGCTGTATAATCTATACAGAGAAAGAATGAAGCGTACGCATGATTCCAAAACCTTTTGTATACCAAATGAGAGATGTGGTTTTATTCACTGTATTTCAGACAAGGCAGGGTGATATTTGAACTAAGTGTGACTTTTTATGAAATTAATCAGAAAGACTCCTAGCTTGCGACGGGTTGAGATCGCACAAGAAAGGCACAGGCTGGAGGCTCTAGGAGGGCTAAAACATCGTGTAAAACAATCTACTTTGTTATTCCCAGCCCTTGCTAATCACTGTACTGCAGTGCCACGCACAATGCCATCACATCAAAGAAAGAAAATACTATCTCTTGTGACCCTACTGTAAGGGTTCAAGGCTTAAATGAGGCTTAAATCGGGCTTAAACTCACGATTCCTCAATCACCTTGAAATCTGCTGTTACCTTTGTGCTGCACAAACTACAAAAACTTGCTGTGAAATCTTTAAGTTTCTATACTGGACGTTCTTGAGGCAGCTGCCTCAACCTCTTCACAGTAGGCAACCTGTTCTGCACTGCTACTGAAACACCAAAAAGACCGGCCTTTGTGCGGTCTCCACCTTTATGTATGTGTGTTCGCAATATTGAGATAACTTACAGTCATGCACAGTTGACTCACTCCTTATGTTGTAAAGGCTCAAGGAAAGACCTTGAACTGTGCACCCAGTTCTCTTCAGCTGCTCGTCCCACACAAAATTAAGGCAAACCAAAGTCCCGGCCTGACTGTGCTAATTGCTGCCTACTTTAACAGTGTCCAAAACAAAACCAACATAATTTGCCCAAGTTAGTTCATAGGGCCATAGATGATTTGTCACAGCTTTTTCCAAGCTCTGCTCCAACCATGGCCTTCACTGTGGCTACTTTTGAGCTGCACAGTGACTCCTGTAAATGAGGTTTTCAGGGCATTGAATAGACCTTTTAGGATCTGCCACTTCTGCTGTTTTACTTGGTCTTCAACATATAGCAGAGTACCACTGCACGCCCTCACAGACGTCTCTGCTCAGAGATGACAGTCACAGACCCCTAACCAGGGCTTCAGTGAAGGGAGATAGAAACCTTAGTCAAATGTAAGTAAGGATTTCTCAACATACCACCAGGTTTTCTTCATCAGCAAGTATGACACTCCAGCAGTTTAATAACAGCACTTTTGCTGACTCAGTATCTTTATATCTTGAATTTAAATGTGAATGCCTGGCTCATTTCTCTCTTTTTCTCACATCCATTACTGAAATTTGTTAGATAAGCCATTGGCTGGAAAATGTGTATAAGTTCAAACTGAATTTTTTTTGTTTTGTGGACCACGTTCTGTTCTAGCTTATATATGAAGCCTTGCTAGTTACAAAGAGCTGCGCTGTTGCACGAGCAGGGTGTAGGCTCTGCTGTTTCTAGGCAATATGGGAAACCTTTACCTTCAATCTTTGTGCTTTAGGTAAATCGCATGCATGTAACCAAGAGCCTATGGATGACAGGTTTCAATACTTCCGCATTACATGAGTGACCTGTTATTAATACATAACAAAATCATTAGCATAGCAAAATTATCTCACTGGGTGGGATTTGATTGTTCATTCTCAAAACTGCAGGTAGATAATTTATCACTTGGGTAATGCACGTTACTTTTTTTTCTTTTCTCTGTTCACAAGGCAGACAAGGGAATGCCTCGGTTAAGACTCCCACTTGGGGCTTCGGCTTGAACCAAAGCTTTAAGCATCTGTGGAGCTAGATATCTGTGAGCTTTACATATGGCCCAAATGTAGATGTTTGTACACTTGGAAGTCTTTAGTGATTTGGGGGATGTCACTTGTGTGTAAAATGGTACTCTAGAGGCTTTCTCAGATTTGGACCATACAAAGGAATGGTATGTGCAAGCTGCAGTAAAAGATGGTTTTTAAATTAAGTCAGCTGCTGTAAAACGGTACAATTTTCTAAAGTAGTGCTTATGGAAATGTAGGTCATCTAGCAATTGGCCATCATTACACCAGAAGATACCAAACCACATGCAAGGCTTTGTCAGGGAATTTGAGATAAAGAGTTGAGTCGCTGAAGTGCTCAACTTGGGCAATAATCACACACCTAGATTAGGAGTCCTTCGGTTTTCATACACAGAAACCAAGTTATTCGCCTATACTACTCTCTTTCTGTCACATAGTCATTGTGTAGACATTCTCAGACTTTAGTGCTAATTTCAGGTCGTGTGGCCCCAAAAAGTCTTTTTTTCATATGGAACTAAAATGTTTCACAACATAAGTCTTCAGTAGAGGAAATTAGGGATTTTTGCAGTGTCTTATGTTTCTACTCATTTTTGAAGTTCAGAACAGAAAATCTGGATCAGTTCTTAAGCTTCTGTGTATGTGTTTAGTGAACAGTCTAAAGCAAGACTGTATAATATATTGCACAAGTTACTTTTTAAATACAATTTACTATGCATCATAAATACACTAAAACTCCCACTATATAAATTTATACCTCAAGATTATATAAGAAACCAGCTGGATAAATCACTATATCTTCAAATAGTATGCATGAAAGCTATGCATAATAACGAAGAGGTTATATATTGTTTCAACAGAAGGCAAAATTATTTAACTGTTTCACTTCTGTGGTACCAACATAAAGCAAATCTCAATAAAAAGCATCTGTTATTTCAGAAATTTGATATATTTCTAATGCTTATGTGTGACCCATCCACTGCTTTTACAGAAAACAGAAAGAGAAGTTTTAAATCCTTGTTCCTGGCATGCAATTTTTGCAAAAAAGCACATGCACATATTCACTTAATATGCAGTCTTATATGTAGCATCTGCAAGTATTCTGCTTCAGAGATCCAAAACAGGCAGACCGCAATCCTCATCTGATCCATCGAGAACTGACAGTGGTAAAGAAGCATAGCTGTAGAAATTGGGGTTCTATTTTCTTTTGGCTTCTTCACTACTTAGTGATAAAAAGGATAGATTCAGGGGTCACCAATTATTTTCTGGGGGGAAAAAAAAGCACATTTTGAACCTAAATCTTCCTGCTTTTTTACTAAGTTCTGGCTTTTCCACTTGGAAGGCATTAAAACATAAACCTCTTAAACGTACATTTTCTCCCTCATCTCTTTTCTTTTTTTGCTTTTCTTCCTTATTTAACTTTATGACATCATGTTTACCAACTCCAAAGAAGAGAAGAGTCAGTTTGGCTGATGCAGCAATGTAGAGATCTGGCCTATGCTTGTGGGTAGCTGCAGTACACAGAAGGAAAAAATATTTGTTCTGTGCTATGCTTCACTCATGGCTCAACTTCTTTCAAGTTGTTGGTCCAAAATGAGATGTCACTGCCAGCTGAGCCGTTCTTTTCCATTCTTTGACCAAAATAGAAGTATTTTTCAGCATTAGGATAAATAAACAGCAATAATAGTATGGCATTAGGAGTTTATTTACATACACAGGGTATTTCACACCATTAAAGCCCATTGTTTCAGGCTATCAGCAGATTCACGCAGGTTTATTAGTTCATATCTAAGTGATGTCATGAAGCTGACTTTATGTGGTGGAAGAGGAACCATGACCGGATAAGAAAAAGGGCAAAAACTGTCAGTGATACTAAAAATAACCAGCTCTTTGGTTTAAAATTATAATATTGGTAATTTTAAATATAATAAATACTATAATAAATTATTATTCTTGAACTGAGGGCTCAAAACTAGTAACATCTGAAATGACAGAGGTGTTTGTAATTGGTATGAAGCCAGTGTCATCTCCTTGAGCTGGATATCACATAAAGGACATCTGTCATAACACATATTCTATAATAAATCTCTCACGGTCATCACAGAATGAAAATGGCTATGACATAAAGACATCTATGTTTTGGGGTCAGTGATAACAATATTTTTAATCCATAGATCTCAAAAATGAAGAAAGCACCCCAGACAAAAGAGAATGCTTGTACCTGGCTTTTTGGGTTTGAACCAGAACAAAGAAGGTCAGCTGGCAGCCGGTCAAATCACAGGTCTGACAGTTACAAAAATCAATCCCATCTATATACTTAGCTCAAGGTTCCTCAGTCCCAACTACGGTATAAGCCTCAGCACACAGAGAGAGGTACCACATCTGAGTAATTAAAGGCTTTGCTCTGGTTTTACTTCACCTGACCACAGGCAGTAAGGTTGAGAGCCCTTCCTAGACAGGTCTGAAAGCGTGGGCTGTAGTGGCTTTTGAACTTTCCACTGAAAAAATCAGAGTCATCAACAACTGCAGCTTTTGAGGTCTAAGAGGCTTTTAAGGCAAATGACATCTCGTGCAGGATCTTTTCCATGGCACAGGGTTATACAAAAAGGAGTGGTATGCTAAATATGCAGCAGTGTTGACAGGACCTCAACCGCTCCAGCAAAGGAATCAGGGGGAAGCTAGACCAAAATACACTTTTTTAAAATCAATTCATAGTTCTGGTTAGGCTGAGAGGGCGGATAAGGGGATAAGGGGTTTCGGTTACACTTTTGTTGAAAAACAGCTTAAACACAGACCTGTTAAGCTCAACAGGTATCGAAATGATAAATTGAACTGTTGCAGCTGGCCTGCACATGTGCAGCAAAGTGGAGGCATGGGACCTGCCCAACATGCTCAGCTAAACCAAGCACGTGCAGTAAGTTCAGCGTGGGACAGGACAAACCAACAGTCCACGTGCAGCCAGGAACATACCGGTTTTAATGTGCATATACTGCTATTCTGTGCATGGACAGTAATATTTTGTCCAGGATATCCAGAGATCTAGCATCCTGGTGAAATGGCTGTACCACTGTCCAGTGTAACAACATTGCAAATGGCCAAGGGTTTATCCGTGAAAACAGGGCTATCAATAATTTTTAGGTGGAGCTGAACACAGGTAACACACATACTTAAATATGTGCTATATAGGTAAGTCAATTCCTTTTGGAGCCACCAAAATACGTTGAACACATGGTGCAGCTTTAAAAAAAAAAAAAAAAAAAAAAAAACACACACAAAATAAACTCAAAATTCTTCCAAAAACTACCTGACTATAAAAAAAAGTGGCCTTTCAGATTGTGTTGTGAATATTAATTTATAATGAAGACTTTCAATTATAAAGTTAACCAGCCACCACTTTCCCTGTTCTGTTCTGCTTTCTTATAAAACACATCCAGAAGAGCTTTCTCTTTAATTTCTAAGATTAGATTTTTTAAAACAGGTTTAGAATTTATTATTGATTAGTCGTCTCCATAACAAATCTTGCCAGTGTGTACCTCTGAGTAAACTTTTACCCCAAACCATCGATTCTGATGGCTCATGAGACAGAAGGCTCACAGAAAACTTATTTTAAAATTCTCACGGAGAAGTTATTTTAAAAATGACATCTTTTCCTGTCACATTATTCCGCCATTTTTATGACTGTCCCTAAAATGCTAGGAAAACTTTAAAAATTTGGAATATCAACTAATGAAACTGAACCGCAAAAAATTGCCAAGCATACTTTCTTTCCTCAGAGTACCTAACTTGGAAATACTGGCTTGTGCGTGCTCAGGATGATTATATTGAATTTATAACTGTGAATGTTTTGCTAGTAAGCCAAGGTACAGCGCGTTGACTATCTCCAAGGTACAGCGCGTTCACTAGTCTAGTGAAGAACTGCGACCCAAAGCCTGATTGGCCTTGCAAGAAATGGAGAGAGTTCAAAATAAAAACCCAGAAGGCTCCCTTACATTGTATAACAGCAATGTGTTTTCTGTCTCAATTGAACTTGGACTACGCTGTGATTTATTCTGAGGAACAGGCTAGAGATAAGTAAAAAAGTCATCTGGAAACCTTCCTCCCCAAATGGCGACTTTCTGGAAGGTCCTTCATTTAGAAGTAATTTCTGGAAAATTTCTTGATTAATAAGAGCCTGCGAATAAACTTTAAAACGATGGCTTTGTTATTGCTTTGGCACAATATGTTAACAACACGGCAAGCTCTGCCAAACTGTGAGCGCTCTTTCAGGCGGATTATGTCCTTGTTTACATATCCAGCTGCACTGGGGCCGTGTCCGTGGTGGTGTTCAAACAATGTCCCCAGTGGGGGTGCCCATTAGGGGAGGGTATACTAACTGCCGTTTACTTTGTTTAAATTGAGTGAGAATGCACAGCGGTCCTCTGATCTTGGGGGGAAAGTGTTGGAATCCTGCACTTTCTGAATCCTGTTTGGGTTTGTTTAATGGGGTTGTTTGGACTGCTCAAAAAAATTGCAGTCCGCAAGATTGCGGTCCACGAGATTGCTTTGCGAAACCACTTCGAAGCGTTTCACGGGGTCTGTATGGAAGTGAGCAAAAAGCGTAGATACCTAGCTAAGTGTCATGTCATAAAGCCATTTACACTGCACTCCTAAATAAGGATTATGTAGGTGAGTAAAAGTTTATAGCATACTCTTCTTAACCAGGCATGGGCCTTCTCTTTTTTTTGTTTCTGCTTGCTTTTGGAAGGAGGTGGGCTTAATGTGCATGTTTGGGCATGTGTCTTCCTGGACCTTTCCAGTTCCTTCATGAGAATGTGGATGGCGAATACCTAAATGAAACATATGTACGGGGTTTTTTCTACATGCATGTAATTTACATTTAAGGAAAGCAGATAAGTGGTTAAAAGAAGGGCAATCAAATCAGTAACTCTACTGCAGAAATATGATAATTTTACAGTACTGTGCCTATAAACTGTTACTGCTTTCATTTTTCAGTTCCTTACAGTTTTCTACTCTTGAATATGAAAATTTGTAAGGGTGAACTTCATTATGTAGCAGGCTGAAAATTACTAAGCCAGGTTTACGGTTCAAAAACAGTGCAGCTGAAATAAAGAATTCCCTAGGAAAAAACAGGGATTTTGTATCCTCCAGTAGGTGTTCAAATCTATTTAGATTGTTTTTCCTTTTCAAATGTCTGGGTCTGCTTCTTGCCAGTACACATGAAAAGCTCAGATGATTAAGTTGTTTAGGTGATGTCGTGAATTACTCCCGAGGCACAGGCATATTCAGTTCCAACTAAACAATGACGAAATACTGTAATGTTTTTTAGATGTTCATGAACATTGTTGTCAGCAGCAGACTTGGGATGAAATGCTGGCTTCGCTGAAGTGAACTGCAGATCTCCCACTGACCTCAGCAGATTCTCCTTTCCCCGCTTCTCCCCTCTGCAATCATTTAACAGCATATCATTAAGACTTGGCTCGAAAACGCTTCTTCATCCGCACTAGTCTATCAAACCACTTGTAGCCCCAATGATTATAAAAGTTTTTTTCTTTCTGGTCTACATGGATCTCATAAAAACAAAAAGGAAAAAGGACTGGGGTTTTTTCGTTGTCCCTGAGAAATGCGCTTCTTTTTCATGAAAGTACTGGATATTTGCCAAGACCTTTCTTTTCTAGCAAATTATTTACATGGAGCTTAGGTCTGGGCTGTTCAACTGTCCTCCTTCATGGGGGAGACAACCTCATGTCAGAGGAGTGCCAGGCTTCAAATAGCAGGTCTTCAGGAAGACCAGCAACATCTCTCACGTGGGATTAGGAAGTCATGAGAGTCTGCGGCACCACGAAAGGGCATGACAGTGCCCAAACTGTGGGGATTCGGAAGGCGAGAACCATGCAGGCTCATGTCTGTAGGGACTCTTTGCAAAGGAGCAAGGTTCATCTCAAGAAGATTCAAATGCCATTCACTGTCCTTTCCAAGCAACCACAACTACAGGCATAAAGTTTGCTGATTACAGATCTCTAGCTCTTTATGTGCATTTCTTGATGTGTCCCATACTGTGTTTTGCATTACAGAATTATGGATGCACAGAGAATCAAATCCTTTTCCAGCCTTGTGGACTTGCTCAGCAATTTTTGTAAAAGGATTAGGGCTAGATTCCACTCTTGCTGTCTGTACAAGAGGCTTGGGGTACAGGCTGCGGACACTTACAATACCCCCCCCTAGTGAAGTAACAATTAGTTTATTGTTCCTCCCAGTATGAATGATTAGGATCTTCTGTTCTAGAATATACAAATTCTAGCTTTGAGATTAGGTAGAAAAGCATTTTCCTTCATTTTGGCATTAGGTTTCAATTTTCCTAGTGTCATACAAAGAGATGATGCACTCACTAAAATTTCCTAGAACCAGTTTTAATTGGGAAAGCAATCATCCTTTCAGTACAAGAAAGATAGACCTACAAATCTTGATTTTATATTCAAAATATGAATCAGTTGGTAGTGATGATACGGTGATGATGATGTTGCCCAACACAAAAGCTAGCAGAAGATAACGGAAGAGCAGTTGAAAGGTGAATAAGCCTGCTCAGGCTGAGACAGTGACCAAACTGTTGGCCTTCTCGCAAAGCTAACATCCTTACCGACTTAGGAAAGATGGAAAGTAAAAACGTCATCAGTCAGAGACTGGGGGCCATGGTTTCCAGCCTTTTAACAGCAGTGTCTCCCTCGGGAATATTTTCCATGTCAGTATCTGCTCCCTGTCCACCTCGTCAATTCCCCTCAACTCTGGGGTTTCCTCCAGCTCTTCTTCAGCCCCACCAATGCTGGTGATCAATCTGATGAGCCCAGCTGGACCTGGGTGGCTCTACCCAGGACTTTGGGCATGTTTCAGCCCTTTGCTGGTTAGAGCCTGGGTTTCAGTAGAGGTTATTTGCATGACTTGCCCACAGGAAGCTCTTGCCTCGCCAATTCATTGGCTGTGTAAGAGCTGTTGTAGGATTATTCTCTCAGGTAGTGGTTATGGCTCATTTGTCAGTCTGAATTTAAATACCAATGGTATAAAGGATCTTTCAGTATTTACGCTGTGCCACATTGAAGGGCAAGTCATCAGTCAATCTGTATCAAAGGATGGACCTTTATGAAACCCAGCTACAGGAGGACAGCTGTCTCGGTGAATGGGTGCTAAGCCTCTCTCATTGACTATAATCTCACTCACCTGGAGTGACTAAAAGCTATTAATCATGTGTCTCCTACAGCATCTGAGAGGAGCTAGGCTTCCTCTGCCCCTGGGCAAGCTGACAAGCAGAGGTGTGAACAGGATGCCTGAGGACTGATGGTTCAGGGTGACATCAACAACTCTTTGACCTTTGCAGGTGGTCCACCATGGCCAGGAGTAAGGATTGCTGATATGCTTGACTGGAGTAGTACAAGATATGTTTAATATTGACAGGCTTGTTTCAGAATAGAAGTTTTCTTGAAAATCCCTTGGGATTCTACTGATGTTTTATGAGCTCAACTCCTCATAGGTAGAAAAAAAAAGAGCAGAAAACAAGGTAATTTAGAGATTAATTGCTAATAGTGTGATACTTGACAGTAGCAAATAAATAGTTTGCTTTATAACTCCCTGCTTGCTTCACTAACTACACAAATAGAAGGAAACCTTCTAATAATGTGTAATATCTGGGGAGATGGCATTTTACTGGGATTGCACGGCTCAGCTTACTCTTCAATACTCAACATCTCTGCTGTCTCTTCTGATTGCAGAGGGTAAACTCATTTAAGCAAGAATCCGCCCACCAAGTATCTTACATTTTATGGCCTCATGCAGTAGCTCCTGTACCACGTACCACGTCCTATGAAGCCCTAGCCAGCCAACCAAACCCACCCTCCAGGGATGTTGTTGCCTTTGCAATTCCAGCCTGCAGGGTGGATGCTAGAAAATACTGTGATCTTCTCTGCAAGTGTGGGCCGAGATCCTGCAAACAGATGTGCATATGGAGACAAGACTATGTACAAAAAAAATGCTCTCTGCCCAGAGTGTGAACCCAAGTGATTTTCATAGATTTAAGCATTCTGGTGATTATGGCCTCAGGCCCCTGTTTGCACTGCTCACGTTCACTCATTCTCTGTCCTTAAAAAAAGGCAAAGGAGACCATTCATCCAGCACTGACTCACCAGCACAAAGTACTATAATTCACTGAAAACTCTGCCAAGCATTGGTATTTAAAAAAAAAAAAAAATAGAGTCCAACTGAAAGAAAAAAGTGGATAATGAGCTTCCTTCTCCTACTTGAGTAGGTACACAAGTCTATAGAGAGAGTTTTAAATATAAACATTGCAGCAATGGGAGTTTTAATTGAAGAAAGCTTTGATTCTTCTCTATTTGGGCTGTACTTTTGCCACCAGTATTTCTAGGTACTCCCCAAAGTGATGGAAGATGTATGAGATGTGAGGGTGTCATGCATCTTCAGGAAGGAACTGGTGCCCCTACTGCTCACAAAGGCAATGCACTGGTACTAACCACAAACGTGCTCACCCAGCTGCCCTGCCAGCTGGAAAAAAAGGTGTTAAGCAGCAGCTGTTAAGCTACAAAGGAAAGGGTGGTTCTTAGACTGGGAGAAATAAAAATTGTTACTAAAACCCCAGAGCAAAAAGCATCTCTTCCAGGATTCCTGACTCACTTCCTTGAAACTCTTTCAGCATTTTTGGTTTTATCAGATTGAGGTCAATTTATTATTCAACCACTGCCTACGTGAACTGAACCAAAAAAAAAAAAAAGTTAATTCATTTTTCCTAGCATTGCCAGGAATCCTTCTGGTCAGGCTCAGCCGGGGGCAGATGCAGCCGCGTCCCTGATGTCAAGGGGGAGGGAAGGCTGTGCCATTTGGGTGGTGCTAATTGGAGTGCGGCAGCCCCCTCTGTGCACCCTGGTAAATCTGCTCGTGTCAACTGAGAGGCTGTTAGCAGTTGAGTTTGCACATCGAGGCCCAGATTTTGGCAGGTACCCTCTATTGCAAATATTAGTAGTTAAGCATCTAACTACTCAATTGCATGTATAATTCAGGCAGGTGCATGTATAATTCAGGGAGTTCGCTATCCAAGAGACTTCCTAATTTTTGTTCCCTGTGGTGTTCATGAGCACAAATTTATGGACACTTTTTTTTATTTTTGGTGGTGAAAAATGTGCTGCAAGGAAACGATGTTGGGATGAAGCCCATTTGAAAATCTGTTCCCCAGTGTTTCAGTATACAAATGTAGATGTTAATGTAGTGTTCTGTTTTCAAACCTTGGAGCCTGATTCACTACTGCATTACACCAATATGAAATCAATCACGTTGTGCTGATACACAGCTGGATTAACCCAGAGGTGAATGAAGCTTATTGTTTGCAAGTGCCATTTGCCAAAGCAAAAACTATCCATTAAGAAAAAAATATCCTTACCCCCTAAACGGAAATTTGGAATTTTTAATGGCTAAAATCTGAATAAGAAAGTTAGACTGCATTTCTATATCCCTTTGTTTTTACAGTATAAAATTTCCAGAATATGATGAAGAATATATACAAGTCCTAGCCAGGTCATAATTTAGCATAAAATAAAACAAGACATTTAATCCTGGGGAAAAAAAATGAGAATGGTAGAACTATCAAACTATGTGTGCAATTTCCTTGTGCTCAAATTGCATTTTCTCCCTTCAGTGTTATACGGAACAGGGTCTTGCCCTCTAGATTAGAGACTTTTGCATTAGAGGAAACTAGGTTATGTCTTCCACTGTCAGAGATAGAAATTATGAGCTGGAGTGCATTTTAGCCAGTCACTCTGAAAAATGTTAGCCCAAGGGGGTAATAATTAGAACTGTTTTTGTCAGGTGACTGCATTTTAAGCAGTGATGTGTCTGAGAATCTAGCTGAGGGGTTTAATATAAATATAAATATTTTTTTTCAGTCAGCACTGTTGCCAGGATTTTTTTCTTTCAGTTTTTTTTTTTTATTTCAAAAGTAAGCACTTTTCAGAAATTATCTACTAAAATGTAAGACTGCTTAGCATTATGGTGACCTGATAATATTATTTCCTTCAGAAACCAATAATTCAGTGCAGTCTGTGAAGTTCATACGTATAGTGATAAACTAGCCCATTATTTCTTGTATTCTCAAGCACATATGCATAGAAAATGCATGCAAATAAACAATATCTTACTATTTTTTCCCTTAAAAATGTAAAATACATCCAATTTAATGTAATGATCTTAATTCACACTAACAAAATAAGCGCTGAGCAAGAGCAGATATTAGAATTAGCGTCTTAATGGTAAATAGTTATGCTTTTCTTTTGAAAATTATGTTTGTTTCTGATCATTGCCCCTAGATGAAGGGAGAAGCAGGACCAAATTTTGGGGGTGGGTGGTTGTTCTGGTGCCAAATTTGAGTTTGAAGTGACAAACTAGTACCGAGGTCAGATGTTGTGATCCCGTAGGTGGGAGTGGACGGCTCCTGTTCGGGCAGGGGTGTCCACCCACACAGAGCAACTCCCGGGGCTGAAGGCTCAGCATACTCATCACGAAATCCCCCATGCATTGCAGGAAGGACTAGAAACAGCTTCATTTCTTTTGTTAAGCACTTACATAAAGACGGAAATGCTTTAATTGACGGCAAGAGCTTTGTTCTTGTTTTAATAAAACCTCTCAGTCTTTGATTACCAAACTTACTACTGAATAATTCATTTACTTTCCCTTTTTCCATCTTGTGGGTATTTAAGAAGTTGTGCTGACGTGAAGACAGCTCCTAGCCTGGAACTGCTCTGTGCTAGAGCTAGCAGAGAGGATTTAATGATATCGCTGGCTCCGTGCCAGGCTCTAAATATTGCACATCAGTTCTAAAAGTGGGATCAACTAGGAGTCCGGACTGGTGAAAACAAATCTGAAACCATGGCCCATAGGTTTTTATCACTTGAGAAATTCCAATCCCACAGGCCCTGCCTGCATGAACTTTATAGCTTCACTTCGCAGACGGGATGGTCAGATTCCCCAGCTCAATGTAAAAGCATTCATTAAATTCTTTCCACCAAAAAAATAAAAACTAAATAGTAAATAGTTATTTCGACATTGCGCAGAGGAGGTGTGAAGTATAGACTGGGTCTCTATATATCAGTGTACTTATTTGCCTCTTCTGCCGGCATAGGCAGGATTCAGCTTGTTCCTAAATAATGTGCATGGGCCAAATCCTTTTTGCGTTACTCCTAGGTACAGTGTCATTAGCTTCAATAGGTTTCCTGTTTGCTTAGAATGAACAGGATTTGCCTTTATGTCGTTTCTATAGGCAGGTAAAGATTTTCTGTATTACATTTGATATAGTCTATTAATTATGTTCCTCCTATACATATGAAAGCATGTCTTTTATATTCATTATTTATTTGGAATCAGTGTTATGAATTGTTAATTTCTGAGTCATCAGCAGATTAGCTAAACAAACCAGATCTATACGTAAATATGCATATAGAATATATGTATTTTTATTACTAAAAATGAGCAAGAAGTCCTTCTTATTACTAAAGTCCTTTTTATTACTAAAAATGAGCAAGAAGCTCTGGGATTAGTGCAAACTGTTATTTAGTTTCATATTTTGTTTTTTAAATATTTTTAAACATATTACCAGCATCCTAATTCTAAACCTTTATTCACCCAGGTTTATACATTTGCTTCCTCATACGAAGACAGAGACAATTTAAATATGAATGCCTTTCCTTCCTTTCTTCTTTTTTTAAATAAGTGCTATAATAGACCTACCAAGGTTAATATTTGTCCTTGCACCCTCAATGAATCCATGGTAAGAATGTTTTTTATTGCTCTGCCATAGCTAAAATTGCTTAGTCCATGCTATCTATAAGACACATCATTTTTCAAACGAAACTTCCAAGTTTCATCAGAAAAGAGCATATCACACCCGATGCAAAGTGAATGAGTATTAAAATACAGGGAACATATGACAAACCACCTTTAGAGAAATAACCCCACATTTTATAAAAGATGATAAAACCTTTGTTTAGGAAAATATAGAAAATGCCAGCCTGGTTCTCCTGAAAGCTTTGTTCTGTTAATCCCAAGCAATTTTAATTACTTTAATAAATGTACTTACATGCATAGAGCTGTTAAAATAGTCTTTTTTTTGGCCAAGGGATTTTAAAGGGAGATGTTAATTTTCTGTAATATTTGAATGTTGGCTTTTAGGAAAGGAACAAGGTGGGACACACCGGGTTGTAACAGGACATAGCATCTGCGAAAAAAGAGAAATTTTGTCCGTTGTTTCAGACCAAGGTATGTATGTCTCTGGCATGCTGATAGAAATCATTCCTTTCAGGGTTTCCAGCCTTTATGTCAGTCCATCCTTTGGCACTGGGGTACAACCTAAAATTGGCAAACAGATGCGCTGGAGAATCACGTCAGCCTTGCTTCATTGATATGTTCAATAACAAGTTAATTCTTGAAAGAAATCAGTTTTGTATCTGAAACATTTAGTGGGATTTCTAGCCTATTGGTAAGGGTTTCTGAAGCTTGCCCCACAAAGCTATTTCCTCACTGCCACTTTCTTTCTGGAGATGGAAGCCAAGGAAGGGGTTTACTGAAAGAGCTACAGCTTTGTTCTGGAGGGTTTTCCATCCCAGGTCGTCTGCCATCTTTTACAGGCCATATTTCTGGGCCAAGATCATCTGCTCTGGTCCAGATGATTCTCCTAATATGAACAAGTTTACAAAATGTATATGGATGTTTTGGTACATTATAAGAAACTGTAGTTACTTTGTTATGACTAGTTATTACCCATAGCTGGAACACCTAAGCATAGTTAAAGCACTTCACATCTTCAAAGAATTTCAAAACAGCGTCCTTGCAAAACACTTACAAGTTATTTAACATTATCTCTACAAGATACATAGAGTGAAATGTTTTGTGGTTTACATGCAACAGAGTCAAGGATGGACAGACGTTTGTGTAGAGGTGTCACTCCACTCAGGTGGTTGTCATTGGCTGGGGACTAGAAGTAGTTCCCTCTATATGTCACCCAGGAGTTTAGGATAGATGAACTATTCCTTATCCACTACAGCAGACCCCAAGTTAACTCACCTTTTTGAGGAGTTGGAGCTGACACCACTGACTCCATGCTGAAGCAAATGAGGAGCATTCACGTCTCCATACTCTGGGGAAAGGCATCTTCCAGCAAAGGACTACTAACAAGCAGCGTGGGAATCTCCAGCCACTCTAAGTTTTTTGCCAAGGGAATGTACTTAAATTCTCATTGCCGACACTCAAAAAGCAGCACAGATGTCCTCTTTGTCTCACAGCTCTTCCCTTATCTCTCTGTATGCCGGTGATCAATGATTAGGAGTTGTCCTCATCACAGATCTTACCAAAAACTCCCTCATCCTTCCTATCTTGGGTCACGTCTTCATACCCAACAGTATTACTGACACCGGTGTGTTTGTAATTCACTGATACTTCCTGGATGAATCCAGTCCATTAACAGGAGTCTACAGCGAACACAAATACAAAATACAACTGGATGGAGTACATGTATGTCTCATTTGGTCATCACAGCTCAGAGACTGGGGTCCTTTGCTGGGGTCCTCTTGCTGGTGCAGAATTTCTGTCCTACAGACCTACCCTATGGCACTTGGGGGAGTATAGAAGCTTTAAGAGATAACTTTCCTTAATAATGAAAAGACCAATTTCAGGCAAAGCTTTAACAATAGGTCAACCTTCAGTTTCAGAAGATTGTCCTTGCCTTTCATAAAACTAACATTAACTATTACAGCACATTTATCTTTTTTCTTTTTCTCTTCTTTTCACAAGTACATGGAGTTGAATGAGGGTTCACATTCTTATTTGTCAAGTTATCATACAAACCTACTGTTTTCTGATATACACAACTTGCACAAATTTAAAGAGACACTGTTGAAATGTAATCCCCCTTTAAGGCTTCTTAGGCCTTTATAAATTCAAGGTGCGTGCCAAGTCTTTATGTGAATTTTCTCATAGCAAAGACTTCAGTACTCGCTCTGTTAGGAAAAAAAACAGTAAATAAATAAATGCCCAGATGCTCACAATTAATCCTACCCTAACAACCAGTGTGTGCCCAATTAAAGACATTAGCTAAAGAACAAAGTTGCCTTGTCAAGGTTGTTATGAGAGTGAGTTAAAACCCCATGCTACTATTATGAGAAATGCAGTCATTTGTACATCAGGGGGTGTTAAGCTGGCAAGTGCTTTAGGATCTACTGGGATGAGAGGTGCTGTAATTGAGAAAACACTGAAAAATGAGGCAAATGTGGGATTTGCAGGGAAAAGAGAAGTGATTTGCTTGCCGATGTGAAAAGACTGTCGTGAATTGTGCCTACCAACATATAAACGGAAGGTGAAACAAGAACAAAACCAGCATTAGTACGTAAAAGCATCCTTCTAGTGACTGCAATGAACTTTGTCATCACTTATAACACAGAAAATAAAAGAGAAGGCTACCTAGAAAAAAATTAGAATTTGACCACCCCAGAAAACGGCCTATTGCAGAAAAACATTCAAATATGATTCTCCACAGATTGCACTGCTCTGAGCAGGTCCCAGGTTTCTCACTTCATAGGCAAGCCCATTGCAAAAAAAAAAAAAATAATTATAATCGATTTTCTAGCCTGAAGTCATGATTCAACGATCAGAAGAAAGTCTTTATCTTGAACAAGTTTGTGAAAAGTGGAACTAATACGTCCTTGTGGTCTTCTGGCTCTTCTCAAACTGGCATGCCTCAGCAGCCGGTTTTGTGGGTTCAGTTTCAGGTTTCAACAGAAAGCTACAAATAATCTCAGATTGTGAACTGATGCTTTCCTTACACAGAACGTGTTGGTGTGGATTCCATGATGGTTTGTGGTAGCATGGTTTGGGGTGGATTTTTTTAAAGCTTTTTCAGGAGGAAGGTATGACCTTGCTTGCACTTGCTTTAATCCTGTATATAGTTTGATACCTATGTCTTTCTAAGTCCTGGCCTTTCCTAATGTTAACACGTGTTAGACTTTCATGAACTCATCTACTTGGAACAGATTTCCAAAATATTTGAAAAGAACAAACAGGAAAACATAGAGAAATAGTAAAGAAAATGTAATTTCATTAAGTTTTCACTCTAATTTGGGAGGTACCTTCTTCAACTCAAACACCTCACATTTACTGGTCCTTATTTATGAGTGAAAGTCTATACATAATACACTAAGTAAATCAGGACTGACCCCTTCCACATAATCTGTGGCTTCTTTACACCTGTTGTTTTTGAACTCCAACCACCACGATCTCCAATATCACCATTAATTAAAATGCAATTGAATGTTATTAAAAGGTCTGAAGGCCATATCCAAAATCTTTGACTCTTATTTTACACTTAGGACCTGGTCCTTTTTAGTTTTATGTATGGGACCAATCAACAACAATCTGCTCGGTTATTCTTATACCCATTGCCAACATTTAAAAAAAGTCCTGCTCTTAATCCTTTACACTTGAGACTGAGCTACAGCACTATGGGAAGGACAAATTACTGATTGCCTTCCAATCTGGTCCAAAGTGAAAAAAATTTCCAAAATGTTCAGGTAACAAATCTTTGTGTTTCCCTCCCTATGCTGGCCCTTTAGATGAGGGAAAATTGCATTTAAATGAATGGAGATGTGCGTTATTGCTCGCACTTGGGGAATTCAAACATCGCTTTGTGCAAGGCACGTTCTGCAGAGCAGGGACCGCAGGGTCTGGGCTTCTGTGTCTTCACTCAGCTGCTTCCACGTTCAAAGATTCAAGCAGTGCTTTGCTCTAGTAGTGATTTTCACAGGACTAGGGAAGGATAAGGGTCTGGTCAAAACAGGTCACAGTGACAGAATGAAGTTGTGGACTGGAAGGCTTGGCGTGAGCGACTAAGTAAGCAAGAAGGAATGTCACTCTGCTTTCCTTATGCTCTTTACACTCCTTTGACTTTAGCAGAGTGTGCTCTAACCCTGCCGCGGCGTTCGGTGAGAAGCAAAATGTGTCAGAGAATTTCCTATTCTCTCTCCTCTAGATTTTATATTTGCTTTTTGTTTTGTTTTGTTTTTAATAAAATAAGAGTCATTTAGGCAGAGAATTGCATGTTTTCTTCTTCTGTGTCTGACAGTATGTTTATAATGGGAGCTTTGTGCTACTTTTGGATTTCTTTTTGCATTATTACTAAGGTGAACTAATAAAGAGAAACACTTGCTCAGCCTGTGATGATGCTGTGGAGCTGCAATGCATGATACCTCTGAGACCAAGCGTCTCGCAAGACTCACATAGGACTGGCTGGGTACACGGAGACAAGACTTCTAATAATCCAAATATGTATATAATCCAAAGATATTTGTCAAACGAATATACCCGCTCAAACTCAAAGGTTTGTGCAAATCACCCACTTTCAGGAAGCATGAAGAAACACTAACAGGTAACAGATTCGCTCGCTATGCCTAGTGGCACATCTTTTCCTTATGCTAAAGCATCTATGACACTCAGCGGACCACAGCCCTGATTAGGATGTCAATACTTATGTTCCCTTTTATTTGGTACTGACTAGTATGACCTAAAATAACAAAAACTGGCATAAGCATTCTGCATCTGGTCCTTCTCTATTCAGCTGTCTTCATTTCAGCCAGAACTTAAAAATAACAAAAACAACTTTTCTTTAAAAGGACATGTTAGTTGTTTGCCTCTATATACGGTTACTTTTCAGATTGTTTTAATCTGGTGGATAAGGTCAGCTAGATCCTGAGCCTATATATTTTAAATGTTGTGCTCTTCAGTTGAAAACTATTCATAATTTGTGTTGTGTTCACACAACTATGCGCAAGCTCTGCGCTGTGCTGATGACAGTAGTTTATCTGCAATTCTCTTCCCACCATTCTGTTATCCCAGCATTTTTTCAGGTTGCTGTTTTATATAAATTTGACTCAACAGTGTTTTTCTTGGCTATGCAAGAGGTAGCCATCCAGGAAGCAGAGCCTTATTCCAGGACCTCAGCTGACATTGTGGATGATGCTGAAACAAAAGTAGTGCAGTTAGTAGAACTGTATTGAGGGGAGCTGCAGAATAAAATCCCTGAATGGACCCAATGCAAGATCTCATATTGGGATATAAATACTAATTTGGGGAACATGGTGGCATACGGACAAGTTATTCCATAAGGCTCCAGGCTTCTGCAGAAGTGACATAAAAAAGACAATCCTAACAGCAAAGTAGATATTCTTCAAAAATAATTTTCAGAATAGCTAGCAACAAAGCTAAAAATTCCTCAGAACCAGTGGAAATTTCCATTTAATATTTAAACCCAGGTTTTGGTTCTGGACAAAGCAGTCATTCAACAGTCCCAGCTGTATAAAATCGTAATTCTAAATCAGATTAAGGGTAATTGTGCCCAAGCATCTAATGGACTTATTCAAACAGCACAGCAAAACAGGAGGGTGTTAGTTCAGGGGCTTTTTTTTCTTTTTTTTTTTTTTCAAATTGTGCTAATAAAATCTTAAGAACCTTTTATCCCATAAAAGGTTATGTTTTCATACATGCTGTTTACGCTTTCAAAAGGGACAGTATGCAAGTCCCGATACTTCATCATATAGGAAGCACTTAAAATATCCAAGGCTGACTCTGAAACAAGCTTTGAAGAGCAAGAAGTTTTGCCAATCCCATTTGAATTTTTCTTGAGGAAAATGCTCTTTTATTAACACCCCCCCCCCCCCTTTCCTGGAATGGGTAAAAATGGCCTGAGTATTCTCATGGGAAAAATGAACATTCCCCCAAAGCTTTGGAAGATATAGCAAAAACCAGTGCTTCTTGCCAAGAATAAAATTGAGCAAGTCTGAAATGTTTAGAGCTTCTGATTAAACCTTCAGTGGTATGTTTCTCTTAGACAAAGCATTTGTCATAAGTAGCATGTCTGCTAGAGTATGATTTATGCCACTGGACTGAAATTGGCTGAATAATTTATGCTGTTTATTGTTCAGTAAAGATTTTTCAAAAAAAGTCGAACAAGCAGTGTGAAAAAATGGGAGATAGACAAAAGTATATATTGAGGAATGTTGGTAGTCTTAAGGAAAAAAAAGTTATTTTCTACATTTGAAGTTAATAAAGTGAATCTAAGGGGAAAGCACACCTTACCACACGGACAATTCTAATAAGTGAACATTGTCAGCATTTTCAATGAAACCAATTGGCTAAGAAAAGCTGCCAAATAGGTGTGAAATGAGGTGAAATTACTAGGGAAACACTTTCTTTTAAGGTACTTTGCTTTGTTCCTTACAGTGCCTTGCAGCAAAAAATTTAATTTAAATACTGAAAATGGAAAGGCAGCTATATTGATTTAAATTTGCTAAGAAAGTCTCGGAATCTATTTCCTGTTTCTCAGAATAAGTACATAATGTATATATAAAGATGTACATGTGAAAAATAGATATTACATATATAATACCTTCAACTTTTCTACTCTTTATGTGTGAATCACAGTTTGTTAGAACCTACCACTATGTGTATTAGCATAAAACACATAACTTGAATTGTCAGTTTATAAAATTTTCAGAATGTATGATTATGGTTCTGCTCTTACTCTAAATTTTTACACAGCTTGTATGATTTATTTTATCTGTTGAAACATTGGTTTTATGTTAACACATTTTTTTCCTTTTTTAACACATAAATTTAATACCCTGAGCCTATTGCAGAGGCAGACTTGCGGACAAAAGGATGGATGGATGGATGGATGGATGGATGGATGAGTGTGCAGAAGAGCGGGGGGGAAAGCATGTGGCTCAATTCAGCTGAAAGTATTTCACTGATAACTCACTGTATACTGTGGCTAAAAATATTTGAAATGTTTACAGGCTGCATAATATATATGTTTGACATATTAAAGCAGACTCCTATCAGCTGCTCAGTAACCATTCCAGTGAAACTCCTTAAAAGAAATCAAGCAAAATCACAGCCACCAGTCTGCTGTGCTGTTTCTAATTTGAAGGCAAATTCATCTCTGACACACAGCAGATTCCATGCAGGTGGAAGCAAGCCCCTCACTGCTCCTCTCTCTGCCAGTCAAATTATGTCATCAGTGAAGGATCACTGGTTTTTAATGATACGGTGGCCTCCATACTGAGAAGCAGGTCCTCGCAGAGCAATATGCATAGCCAATAAAATGGCTGTCACCAAATTACAATTGACACTTAACATCACTAAATCTGCAGTGTAATTCCTTGTGACAGTTGTGTAGGTATATTAGAAGAAAATAATTTACTTCAAACCCAGCATGTAAGACACATTTTCCTGAGTGTAATTCATGTCACATTTACAGTAGCCAAAGCAAGCAGTCTCAAGGCAACGTTAATCTGGGAAGAGATCATAGATACTAACATGTTCATTGAAGTATGATTATTTATGCGTGCAATAAACAAAGCTAGAGCAGTTGTTCATTGTAGGTTTTAATTGTTATTGGGGATTTTAATTGTTATTGGGTTTTAAATGAATATTAGCCTCTTTTGCTTTAGGGATTAAGAAAACTATAAATACAAAGCAACATTTCAAATGGAAAACTGGCATCGGCTGGAAACATCTCAACTTTTTTCTGGACCAGAAGCCAAATACAGGAATGTAATTCCTTACTTCCCCTCCATGCTCTCCCCACATCACCCATCGCTGTCTGTGAATTTGAATATCTGCATGCTTTAGTGTGTATTACAGCATTATCATACACCATGGGCATTTCACTCCAGAGATGCTAATAGACACAGGGAGCATCAGCACTGCAGTGGACTTCCATACCTCTTCTTCCTCTGGGTGACAGTGCTGCTAAACAAAAGGTAGCAGCGACAAAAACACTCTCCTCCGGCTTACCTGTTTTGATACCTTCACCCGGAGCAGATTTGCAGGGAGAACCTGCCCTGTCCTTATAAGCATATATAAATGTGACAGAGTTAAAGGTCTTCGCTCCTCAGGATGAAGTGGTTTGAATGCCTGGCAAAATGGGACTGCGAAAAATTCATTCCAACTTTGTCTCCAGGCAACTCACCTTTGGCCCAGTGATGATATGAGTCTTTCTGCTGATGGGGAAGGTATAATAAGTCAGGGCAGGCAGTCTTCAGCGGGCACAGGCCTATTTGTTAGCAAAACGAAGCAGGTGTAGCATTTTGTGCTAGATTAGCTCATGCCAGCATGAGAATTACCCTACTGGAAGCCCTCAAGGTTACACATGAAATATATGAGGTGGGTGCTCGTTCCGCAAGCAGCTCCTGTGTACAGGTAAGTGGGTTTATTTTAAGAAACCAAACATGAGAATATGAATCAACGGGTGTGAATTCTCCCCTTCTTACACACCAGCTGAAAAATCGCCTGCAAATGAAAAGGCTGCTGAGGTCTGCGTTCGCGTGGCTGCGCTCCTACACGGGAACGCGTGAGATCAACACGAGGGTGTCCCTCTCGTGCCATCCTCTCCTTTACAAACCATCAGACAAAAACTGAATGCAATTAGAGACCAGTGCTCGGAACCCCTGCTTCTTTGTCCCATAGGCTATCAGATGTGAAAAATTAATCAGGAAAGCAACCAAAAAAAAAAAAAAACCAACCCAAAAAAAAAAAAAGTGCAGAGTACAGAACTCCTCCGCCCTTTCCAAACAGGGCTGAGCAAATGCCAGGGTCTTTCGGCAGCTTTCCAGAAACTCAGCACATCTCCCATGAGTGACTGTGGCTGGGAAAAGGGTCACTCTAAGGGTACGGGTTTGCTGCTGCTGCTCCCACCCCACATCAGCGCAGACAAGGGGCATCCTCAGCCCACCCAGCTGTGCTTGGAAGCCCTTTGGAGTGCACCAGGTCAGCAAAGATGACCCAGAAATATCCTCTGCAGCCACTGACCCTTGAGCACCCCAGTGTCAACAAAGGAGTGGTTGGGTTTTGGCAGGGGTCTTATGGGACTGCAGCTTTCAGAGCTCATGGAAACCATACGAGAGCAGTTCCTCGCCGGGCAGTGGCTGGCTTTGAGCATCCTAGCGATAGCATGGGATTCCTGTATTTCAGCGAGGCTGCTTGGTGCTGCAGCCTGACATGGCTGTCGGCGTAGGCAGCAAAATAGAGGACTCCTTGTGTTTTGAAATTAGAAAACAGTGTGGGATGTGGTGGTGGATTTCTTTTTTCTGTCTAGACGGGCAGACCTGCTTCAGGAAATACTGCTGGTTCCTAACCATCCCTGGAAAGACCTGGCTCCATGGTACTCCAAGGGGAGCTGGAGTGGTGGCATGAGCTTGGGAAGAGTTTTATTTTTCCTTCCAGCAAATCACTGGAACAATTTGACAACGCAGATTCTGAAAACAATTTAAGTGGCACAGAATTACAAGTAATGGCACTTTGCAGAAAGTAGTCCTCAGGTCTCAAAGTCAATACCCACCAGGGTCCAGATGTAGTAACTTTTACGGAGCATTGCATACCAGAGGAGGCTTTTTTTAATCTGCTGCCTTTGTTGTGTTGAACACAATAGCCCATTGTATTTAAGATTTCATTATAACGGTTATTTTACAGCCAGTTCCACAAACTATCTATGAGCATCTCTTTGGAGCTTTTATAATTCAAATAAGTCAATGCTCCATAATTTACCTGCTTTTTCAGAGCTGCTGAGCAACTGCAACTGGTATTGAATCCAATATACAAAAGTGTCCAAGTGATATAAAGAAGGTGAATTTCATTATTTGTCTAAATGCAGTTTGAAAGTTTCCTCTCACAGAGGTTGCACTGGAAAGATATTTGCAAGGGGGGCTGTTTGTGGATAGCAATACCGAAGGTGTGCGTCCACAACACTGGCACTGAAGAGGCTGTCATCAACATGAGAAGGCCAAACCCCGCTAGAAAAGAGAACCCCGCTAGAAGCACATCCCTGCTTGGAAGGCTATTTATTCACATGCCTACGGACTAAACACAGATGAGAAGCAGGAGCCGGGAATGAGATGAAGGGAAACAAAAAGGCAGAGTGATATGAACGTGTACCTGGAGCATCCGCCTGGAACTCGTCACTGCAGAGGCAAAAGAAAAATATCGTGAGCCACAGAAAAATTCGGGAAGTGCACTTCAACGTGAATAATTTAGCAGTCAATAATGAAATGCACTGTCGTCTTTAGCAATAATGGAAGAACTTGGACTAAATCCTTAATAAACTTGGTACATATTGCTACAATCCAGTTTAGAAAACACATATTCATCTTTTTATTGGCGTAGGCTTGTGGATATCCTGGCAAACACAAGCAAAGTCATGCAAAAGCTTAAGTGGCAGCAGGTGGAATCTAATCTCTCTGCCTTCCCATGCTGCCAAACAGGGTCATATCATCGCTGCCTTCCAACCTGAGCTGATTTGTCACACAACACATGGCCTATTACCTCATTACCTCACAAGCCTCATTGGCAGAATTTCTACCCTGAAGACGTCTTCTTCAGTTGCTGAGATTAGTAATGTTGCAAGAAACTTGGGGGATCTCTGGTGGGAATACTCTCTTTTTGAAGAATGTTTATCATCAGCTGTCAGGGAGAGAGTCTACTGTGCATATACATGTATACACAGGCTGTCATTGCTTCTCCAGCTCTAATTTGCCTATTTAAAAATCGTTAAAACCCACAAATGCTCTACTGAAGTCACTGATTACATGAAACTGCTTCTGACCTACTCCCCAAGTCTCAGTAAAATAACTTGTCCCACGCATAGCCAGTGTAGCATCTTGCTCTCTTTTCCCCTCTTCCTTCATATTTTACAATCAAGTTGCATTCCCATTGCAGCCTGCTATGCCTGACTGGACCTCCATGAAATCAAAACTGCTCCAACATGAGCTCTTATTCTAATGCAAGCTTAAACATGGATGGTGGGTGGGAGTTTTAGCCTGCTGTTCATCCACCGTGCCTAGTTCTCCGACTTTCCTGTACCTCACCTTGAGTTAGTGACAGCGGGTGGCTTGCTTTGGGATGCTCAGCCTGGAAATTACAAGACTGGTCTGAATTTCCTAACTGTTCTGTGTCTGTTTCTCCTGAAAATAGCAACACGTCCTATTGGACAGTACTTTCACATCGTTGAGGGAAATGGCACTGTTTCCCAGAAGGTATTGAAAACTTGCCAGAGACACGGGACATGCTAGAGTAACAGAATTTGAAAAACAGGGGAGCATAGCTGAATGTAGTATTAGAAAAGTTTGTGTTTCTGCTCACACTTACAGCACATGGGGGACAAACAAATTATGTCTCTCTCTGTAGACTCAGGGTCATGAGCTTAACTTCATCTCTAAAACTTCCCTGGAAGTTCAAACTAGTTCTTCCACCTCCACAGTCAGAAATGGGCACAGCAAAGCCTACTAGTCCTACCAGTTCTACTAGTCTTACCAGTTCTACTAGTCCTACTAGTAGTCTAGGTTACCCCTGCTCAGCCCTACAGTCCTGCTTCATCAAGTAGCCTTATAACAACCTATTTTTATTTTGATATAAACATCAGAACAGATTTTAGAGGCCAGTCATCTGATTCATCAGATATCACATGAAAAACAGGCTTAAGTGCAATTTGAGTAACCAAAGGAAGGTCATGCCAGCCAAACTGGCAGGTCTTTTGGAAGAGATAACTGACTCACTTGGACAAAAGAAATGAGACAAATCACAACTAACTAGGCTTCAATAAAGTACCTGATAGCGTGACATGTAAAAATCATTGGTGAAGCTGGAGGGGCTGGGGCTGGTGTAAGAAACACTGCTCCCTGTTGAATTCAAAGACTAAAATGGTTTAAACTGAATTATTGTTTTGGAGGGAAGTTGTTACTGAAGTTTCCCAAGATTCTTTCTTAGGAACAAACTTACTTAAAACTCTCATTAAAACTTAGAGGAAAAAAATGGTATGTGGTAATAATGGATGCTCTGGTGGCATCTTCAATACAGAGGGAGAATAAAAGATAATTTTGAGATTTGCGTGACCCTGCAGGCTGCAGTGAGAATAATGGGATGAAATATGGTAGGAGAAGATGTGAGGTCACAGAGTTAGGCACTAATCCCAAATGAGACTGTTCAGGGAAAAAATACGGCCACTTGTTGAAGTTTATGTATACCAGACAAAAATTCTTTATACGATATATCGGTTGAATTTTGACAAAATATCCCGTGTTGCAGTCAGGAAGAGGTTGCATGACATTAATAAGTGGCACCAGTTGTGCCCTGGAGTATAGCATGGCAAAGAGAGGGGCAAACCCCAGATTTGGCCTCAGCCACCCCTGTTCTCTTTGCAACTCACTGCAATCTGCAGTGCATTTTCAAAATTCAGAAACTGTCATTCCAGCAGCAATGGATAAAGGTTCTTTATACTCTTTCTCTCATCCTACTGGGTTCCCACATTAGCACAAGCTGGAATTTGGCACACAGGGGCTGCTTTTTGCAGAGATGCTTACGTCTATTTTAGGAACATCTGCTGTAATAAAAAAAGTGTGGCACATACTCCATGACTTGCCACATAATCCTCATATGGCAAATAACTGAATATAAAATAAATCTGACAAAACTAATAAACTACAGCAATGCCAGGAATAATAATCAATAATGTAACTCTGCTTTTAAGGGATGAAACATGAAGGTCACATTGTGGCTAATTGCAAACACTGCAACCCAAAACATCACGGCTCATTGTGAGACTATAATTTTAACTTCATGCTCAGTCAGATCACATCAATGGTATGAGGCTCAGTGACCTTCTGCTAGTTGGCCAAGATCTCAAATAGGCCAATGTAGCCATCATTATACCTTCTAGCGCGGTAGCTATTAAGGCCTCTTTTTTTCTAAGGAGTCATCAGACAATAATTGCTAATTGAAACTACATCACAAGGAAGTGAATTCTGATATCTGACAATGAGTGCAAATATTTGACTTAAACACATTAAAGGCAATTTAATAATTAGGGATATATCTGTGGTGACATACATTAGAGGATGCTTTAAGACCTGTATGTGAAGAAAATTCAGACAACAAGTTTCCAATAAGTAGTACTGCAGTATAAATGAATGCATTTTCATGTCTCAGATCCTCTTGACCTATCTTAAAATCTTGGGGAGGCAGTTCAGCAAACAGAAAATGTTCGCAGAATCTGTATGCACTCAACATAATAAATATTAGATGAACAATGCACCTATGTTTCTGTCTTTCACCCCTGCAACCTCTCTGACCCGTTAGAAAAAATAAAGTCAAGTCATATTTTCCTTCACTTTTTACAGAATGTGCTCTGTACAGTATGGGCATAAGGGTTAGCATATATCTAATAGATAGCTGAATGTGTCAGATAGATGAATCAGCCTTCTGTGACCTGATGCTATAGTGAATTATTAGATTATATGATATAAAATGTTCAGACGTCCAAGGAGTTTGTGACTATTCCATAGCAGCAGCAATGAATGAGAGAAGTCTTTTGTCATTATTACCATCTGCAAAAAAACTGGGAATCCTACGGTATACACCTATTATTTTGTTACATTCTACCTAGAGAATAGGAAGCACTAGTTATACAGTACATGTCTTTTAAAGCTTCCCATAAGATAGCTCCACACTGTGATGCCAGAAACAATGCTTAATTTTTACTTTTTTAATTTTCCGTTCTGCTATCCGTTCAGAAGTCACGACGACAGCTTAGTCACTTGTTAGTTAATAAAATGCTGCTCAGTTAATGTTACATGTTGTTTGTATAACGTTGGATGTCTTAAAGGTGCTGTTTGCAGTAACCTTTTTAGCCAGAACACACGTCTTCACGCTGATGGCCAGTTCTCTGCACCTGAGCACCCTATTCTGCATTTCTTCACACATCGGCTTTATATCTCACAGCAAAACTTCAGGGTGGAGCGGCGGTCCACCAACCTGCTGGTAGAGCAGATAAACGTCTCCCTGTTCTGGCTCCCTTGTAAGAAAGGATTTGTCAGAGGGAATGAGTAGATAGCGAGACAACTGAAACTCAAGGAAGACCAAAGGCAAAAAAATGAGCCGGGCAAGTAACCTCTTTGTGTGTGCGTGCCTTGCAGTTCCCTCTGCTCTGCTGGCACAGGATTCTGCTTGCTGCTGAGCAGTTTGCTCTTATTCCAGCAAAATCTTGACATCTGCCCAGCCCTAAGAAAGGAAGAAAGCCTGGTAAAGTCAATGGGGAGGTATTTACATGTTAAAGTGTAGCCTGTAAGACTTAAAGCTGGTTGTAAAATAAAGAATAATTTAAATCAGGCAACTGGATGCATGCCTTAACCTTCTCAAGTTAAAAATAAGGAATATCTTTATTATGAAATCCTTGACAAAACACCCCCAGGGTAATACAGCAAGTCCAGGGAGCTCTTACAGGCCATCATGGGGATCTACCTCTGAATTCTCAAACAGTTGGAGTGATGGGGGTAGGAGAAGTGCGTTTCACTTGATGATACTTAACGTGAAATCTGTTCCTATAACTCACTCAAGCTCAGAATGGGGATCTTACCTGCTCTGGTGTAAAAATCATCCAAAGGTTTAACAACAACAAAAAATTCTAACGTAATCCTGAGAGACAGACATCTTCGGTTCTCTGTAAAAGTGTCCAAACTGGTACAAAAAAGAATGTAAAGCTTCAGATGGTGCAAAAGGATGTAGCTGGTAGGTGGGGATGAAGATGAAATGGAAATATTTAACATTTATTCCTGATAGAAGCTCTCTGTGAAGTGCAGGAAATCCTTGGACTTATTTTTTCAAAAAATTAAGGAGAGAATGGGTGCACTTCTTTTTAATCTCATCCAGACTTTTCAAAATCCACTCTTTTTTTTTTTTTTGTCTCTTTCTTTTCCTAATAATTTTAGAATTGATTAGTCTTATTGCTCTTTCCTGCCAGTCTTGCTCTTCATTTCTATTGTGGAAGAGATCTTTGTGTGACGCAGGTAGTGCCCCGAGTGTTTGATCTTTGACCTCCACTCAGAGACTGTTTTATGTAGAAAAGCCCCGTGATTATTGCCATTACTTTCTTTAACCTACTTTTTCACCTTGAAGTGTAAAGGGTCACAGCTAGGGCCTGTCTCTTATTACAGTCTTTAGATGAAGCATATACTATGAAAAGAACTCTGTTTTTATTTCTTAGGAATTATGGCTTTCAAGCCTTTGAATTCCATGAAGATAATTACTGTTTTGGCCACCTTTTTGTCTGATATTTGATGCTGCTGAGTGGAATAAATTACCTATCTAACAAGGAGGGTTAATTGGTAGTTGCAAGCCAATGTGCATGCTCTCTGCTAACTCCCTTATTATTTTTCTTAAACCTTCACGTGAACTATCGCCCCGCAGACCGCCTTGTTGTTTTAACCCTTCCCCTCGTAACAGCAGCTGTGGATGACTATCCCATTTTGGTTATCCTAAACTGGACTGGGGTTTAAAAAATTTATGTGCCCATAACTATGGGATTCATAATAATCTATGAGCCTGTCGTGTCGTGCGTAAAGGGAAGAGAGTGAGACTTCAGAGAACTCAGTATTTTCTTTGGGTTTTTTTCCCATTAAGGTCCTTGAAACAGGCTCACCACCTGTATGGCGACAAGCAACAAGTATGTTACTTTTTTTATTATTATTATTATTATTACTGTTATTAAATAAGTGGAATTAAAGTGCTTTGCAGAGGTAAAACACCGGTGCCAACTTTTGCAGATAATTGTTTAGCATGAATGAAAGCTTTTTAGGAGCTTAGCTCCAGAAAAAATAACCTAAAATAGCTCTGTAAATGCCATGAAAAGTAAGATACATGTATCAGAAAATGTGCTTGGGGTGCAGGCTGCCGCCCGCGTCGTTGACGTCATTATCTAATATTTCCATATTTTAGCAAGCTCCTGCCGTAGGAAGGGTGGATGGTCAGCAGCAGTTTCATGCTGCACAAAATGAAAAATGCCCCACGCTTGGGTGTTCTAATAACCATGATATTATTATAACAATTACAGCATTTAATATATGGGATTAGTCCTTCTGATAGCGCCATTAGCCATCACTATACCCTGTAATAGGTGGCTTCATCTTTGTTATGACATGATCTTTCCTACTGTTTATTGACTTTTCAATGCAAGGGGGAGGGAACATTCCCAGCCCCCCAAACCTTTAAGAAGCTACTGTAAAGCTGTGGTTTTATTCTCAGCTGGAATGTTTAGAAACCCTCAGAGCTAAATACCTCGGTGTACTGCTTAAACACCAACAACAGCCTTATGGGGCCTTGCCCGACTTTAAACACATCTTTTTTTGTTGAGAATATTGCATTCTGCCACAATTCTGTAGGCTAACCCTGGGCTCACATTAAATATACCAGCTTCATTGAAGCTTACTGAATTGGACTGAGTTGCTTTTTGTTTTATTCTCTCTTTACTTCACCCCCAACTGAGACTGGACAGCCTTTCTTCTAGTGGAGCGTGCTTTAAAGCATCCCCAAAGAAGGGAAGGGGGTGGAGAGCCTGGGGGAGGGGGGCAGGCTGGTTCGTAAGGAAACCAAAAGGTGCAGCTTAGGCCCATAATTAGTCTTGATCCTTAGAGTCTAAAATATTTTAACGCCAGGTTTCTGATTGCAGCGCTGCAAAGTGGATTTGGGAATGCAGAAAAGTAATTAGGTCTGTGCATTGAAGTGTGGAGAGCATTTAAAAGTGAATGGGTGGTTACTACATTCTTGGCAGGCTGTTTTTTATCTTTTCATGCTCCGCTGTTGTTAGAGATGATGGGTTTATTGCAGTTTTAGCACTTTGGAGGTGGCTGTGTTTTTCTTAACCGAGCCTTTCACTTTCTGTCTCTTAGAGGAATACTTGTGGCAGAAGGAAGAGCGAAGAAAATGTGAAATCGTAAAAATAACGTCAGCCTGAAATCCCCCAAAATATTGTTCGCGGGAGCAGAACAAGCAAGAATAAACCACAGCCCTGCAACAGGCCACTTGCAAAGAATCCGGGTTTAATTAATGACTCAGTCTGTATAGAACCAGCTGGAGACAATGGTCCCCCCAAGGAGAAGAAAAACAAAACATTTGATTCTCTGGCGGGGTATGTTCACATCGTCATCTGTACAAACCACCAGGCAGAAAGGGCTGGAACCATCAACCTGCTTATAACTCCTGACTGGTTTCCCAACATGGATAAAACCAGCACGCAAACAGTGGGATACCGTCTAGGAATTAGCAGCCATGCAGCTACACACCCATTGCAGTTCTTAATAATGCACATTATTATTATACATTATTATTCTTAATAATACATATTATTAAGGATATATACATTTTAAATAACAATATATACATTTTCTTGTTAAAAGTGGCATTTTTACAGGTCTGGCTGTTGAATTTGCCGTTCAGAGGCTCAGGGTTGCTGACCTGAAATAGTCGAAACTTTGTGTTAAAAAACAAAAAACTTCTAAAAATGAGAGAGGAACCAGTGTGTTTCCAGAGGGGGAAATACTTTCACTGGCTCTCCCTGCTCTAACAGCAGACTGCTGTATTAAAAAGCTATGACAGAAATATGAGGAAATACGGGGCCACAGAAAAATACAGGAAAGGCACTTATTAGCTCAGAGAAATTGCTTAAAATATTGGGAAGGATCTGCTGAGGTATAAGGAGAAGAACACATGGAAAATGTACAATAGAAATCTGATAAACAGATAACCTTGAGGTACCATAATTGTATTTTTTACCAGATTATCCCTTTTAACTAATTCAGTTCTCTTTGTCAGGGACTCAGCTGGATTTTTGAAAGATATTTTAGGATTATTTTCTTTCTTTTTTTTTTTCTTTAATCAATTTTTAACTGATCTACTCTTTTTCATCTATTCAGGTCACCTAAAAAATTTCATTTCATCTTTGGGTTCACTAGATATTTATTCGCATAAAAGCTTTGTTTCATTTCCAGATGAGCTGTTAAAGGGGATCTAGTATATTTTTCTTCTCTTTGGTACGATGCCTGGGAAAGGTTTTATTTTAGTTGGTCCTTTCTGGTAGGCAGTATTTATTTCAGAGGTCTCTCATGTATGTGAATGCATGGTAGAAGGGGTTCGGCTCTTGCAGGATGTACCTGCTACCTTTCATGTCTGTGACAGGAGGAAAAACAATGCTTTTTTAAACATGCCCTGAAAGGCTGACTGCAGCTGCGGAAGAAAAGACCTCCGTGTGATTTTGGGTTTGCACATGTCTATTGGTAGGATTTAGCTTTAGAAAACCAATGTCAGTTTCAGAAAATTTGAGATCTATCTCCTACCTCCGGGAGCCAAACTATCGACACCAAAGATCTTCTTATGTTCTGGAGAATGGGATGAAAGGGCATGATTTTGGTGCATTTGGAATTAATGTCACTAGCCAGGAGATCTCGGTTAGTGCGGCTTTAAGACCCCAGTAAGACACTGGGCGAACGTTTGCTGGATGACATTGGAAAACTGTTTTCCTGGTTCCTTTGAAATGCGCGCATCTGAAGTTCTTCTGTGCTTCTCGCTTCAGATTGCATGTCTGAATCCTTTCTATAACTTCTGCATTGCACATATTACTTCCAGAAACACCGAGCCTTATGAAACAGGTTCCAGGAACAACGTTTAACTGCTGGTGAAACAATTGTGACACAACACTTCCAGCTCTGAAACATCAGGTTTCGAAATACCGCGTCTGGAGAGATGAAAGAGAAATGCCGAAATGACAGTAAAACGTGAGGAGACCTAGCAGTATTCCACCAATTCCTGGGAATGAATAAAGCCCAGGGAGCATCTGCCGGGTGGTCCCGGAGGTGAGGGGAGTGTGCTCAGAGCCAGGGTACCTGTGTTCTGCAAGGAGGCACTGGCTGCCTGTCCTGGTTTCAGCTGAGATAGAGTTAATTTTCTTTATAGTGACTGGTACAGGGCTATGTTTTGGGTTTGCGCTGAAAACAGTGTTGATAACACAGGGATGTTTTAGTTGTTGTTGCACCAGTCAAGGACTTTTCAGCTTCCCATGCTCTGCCAGGGGCAGAAGAAGCTGGGAGGGGGCACAGCCAGGACAGCTGATCCCAACTGACCCAAGGGCTATTCCATACCATATGGCCTCATGCTCAGTATACAAAGCTGGGGAAGAAGAAGGAAGGGGGGACATTCAGAGCGATGGCGTTTGTCTTCCCAAGCCACCGTCATGCGTGATGGAGCCCTGCTGTCCTGGAGATGGCTGAACACCTGCCTGCCCATGGGAAGCAGTGAAGGAATTCCTTGCTTTGTTTTGCTTGTGTGCGCAGCTTTTGCTTTCCCTGTTAAACTGCCTTTATCTCAGCCCACGAGTTTTCTCACTTTTACCCTTCCCATTCTCTCCCCCATCCCACTGGGGGGGAGCGAGCAAGCGGCTGGGGGGGCTGAGTTGCCAACTGGGGCTAAACCACAACAGTCCTTTTTGGCACCAAACGTGGGGCTCGAACCCATGACCCTGGGTGGGTTATATACCAGACACTATAAAGAAAATTAACTCTATCTCAGCTGAAACCAGGACACTGCCCTTAAAGCTCCTCATTGTTTTTTTGAAGCTCGGTGTTATGTTCATTGGCCACGTTTCAACCTCGCCTGAACAGAAAAGGGGCATGTGAATCTGTTTGGTCACCCCTGAATGAGAGCTTACTAGCCTCCAGCACACCGTTGCCTCAGGAATTCCCATTTTACATACAAAGCAGCTAGAGTTTTGAGAACCACCACAGAAAAATGGTTTTAGTTGGTCTCTAAACTTCATCTTCATGCAAATGATGTCCTGTTGCTGCAGTATGGAAACCCAGAGGAAACTCAGAGGTGGCTGAGGTCCTGGGTCTCCAAACAGCAGGACCAGTAGTAACACCAAAGGACCAGTAATTAACACCAAAAGAACAACAAAACTTGTCACTTCTGCACTGGTTTTCCTATTCCACTGTAGGTGCCACAACTTTATTTTACCTATTAAAGCATCAGCAATGCAGTGCTCTCACCTGGCTGTGATTTGGCTGGGAAGAAGTCAGTACAAATTACAGCCCTGACATCATCGGTTCCCTGAGTTGTAGGAGTTGAGGAGAACTTTCTGACACAGACATGCTGGAGAGAGGGAGGAATGTGGTGCTGGAGCAACACAAAGGGCATGCTGAGATCTCCATTTCTTGGTCGTACCTCCCAGTGCTGAACATCAAGTGGTGGAAGCAGGGATGGTAGTGACCTGTGCACTGGGTGACCTCCTTCATGACTCTAGGGACAAGCCTGCATCTTCCTTGCAATGAGGTTAGACATGGAAAGAAACAAAGACAAGTGTGCAAGCAGGCTGAAAGTCTGTGCCCATCAAAGGGAAAGACCTGGGAGCAAAGAAACTGGAAAAGACAACAGTCGTAGAGGGGGAAATGACCATTTATTTCTTACAACAATCAGTGGGATGTAGCATGTGTGAAAACTTGCCTGATACACTCCAAGCAGACCGCCAGTAAAACCTAAGATCATGTCAGCCTTTCCGTCCCATGACAGCTCACACCTCCAGAGGCCACAAAATCCCAGCACAAATGGGTGAGAAGGAGGTTAGGCACTTCAGCAGAGCCGAAAGCCAGTTCCCTTGACTGACTGATAATCTATTGTTACTGATGTTTGAGTTTGGTATGGGGAAACGGAAAAAGGAATTAAGAGGGACAGTTTGCTAAAACGGCAAGAGCAAAAAAAGACAGCAACGGAATAGTGTCCATTTCGAAGCGTTTAAAGAGAGCATGCCTTACACTGCACTGGAGGTCTGCGTCGGTGCTTTGTTGCGATGCTGTTGGGATGAAGGTGCACGTGCCTGACATGGCAATGTCCTGGAGGGTTCCCGCTCAGGTCTCATCCACCTCTATGTACAAACAAAAAAAAGGGGGTTAATGTACCGAAGCATATCAAAGAGTGCTTCCTCAGAGCTCTGTGCCGACCCTGACAAGCCAGGTTCCCCAAAAGTGGTGTACCAGAGTGATCTTATGCCACCTTGGGTACACAGGACAGGTCAAAGTCCCCCTCGGTGACACAGGCTGTGGATGCAGATTTCCCAGACACAAAATTCTTCATTTTTTGCAAGGCTCAGAACCCAAACCCGGAGTCTGATTTCACATCTTGCCTTTAGCTCTACATCAGCCAGAGCCAAATCCCAACTCCCAGCACTGCTAACCTTGGAAGAATCAGGCGGTATGTCTCTATTTTGCAGGGGCAGCCTGTTTGATGTTTTTTAAGGAGCCGTATGTTTTGTATTATATACAGCAAGTTATAGAATAGGTGAAATAATTTATCATTTTCTTTTAACTTCAAAATTAAAAAATGTCTCATAAACCAAACTTAGGGTGTTAATTTAACTTTTATATGACACAAAATGTGACTGTAGGATAATATTTTTAAATTAAATGCACATTTGTACGTAAATATTATTTTGCAACCAGGTGGTTCAGAATAATGTTCAGCTTTAAATTGCTCAGTGTACTTATTTATAGAACTTTTCTGAATTGTGACATCTGTTAAAAATGAATGATGTTAAAATAAAATAGTTTTAGGAATGGTAAACTTTTTTAAATGATGGTTAATTAACGAAAGGAAATTTATTATACTTGTGATAACAATCACTAAGCTTAAAAAATCTGAAACCCTTCTTAGCATATGTGAACTCTGAAATGTTTTGAAATAATGCAGTAGCAATTTTCCGATACCTACAGTTTGAGATACTTTCTACTGTAAAAGCCCAGGTATGAACTGGGTTCTGAAATTATATTTGGAAATGTTAGGAAAGGGAAAATATTTTCTTATGCTATTTTATGTCAATGTAGAAGTTGCATTTGTAATGGGCTCAAAACAGAGCTAGAACTTCCAAGAAGCCATGAGTTTCCCATAATTAAAGAACTTTCCTTACCTTCTAGGCAGGAATCCTAAAAATTATTATTATTTCTTTGTGCAGCCTCATAGATTTGCCTGAAACTACCATAATCATGACAGATTGGTTGCCCTTGCAAATTCTGTTATAGCATCAATTGAATATCTTCTGCAAAATGATCGTCGTCAGGTAATAGTAACCCAAAAATCTGAAAATAAAAAAGAATATATCTTTCCAGTCTTGCTTTTAGCTATTTCTTCAACCTGACAGTTGAAAGAAAATCAAGTTTCATTGATGACTGTCATTAGCCTAGGATGGCTAGATCGCAGTTTTGTGACAAGTTTCAGAGAAGTCCCCCAGAGAACTTCTATTTTCGCTAAGATGCAGAACCTGAAAAAATATCTTCTCACTCTTTTTATTTTCTATCCCTGCTCGGCAACTCTCTGAGTCCCATGAGAATTTCTCTGGTTTCTTCTGTCAAAATCTCGGGAATCTGCTCTTCTTTGCCTTTTTTGACTTCGTCACATGGAGGGTGCTATATAAGTGTAAAGTATGATTATTTCTTTAAGAGACATGAACAGAAGTTCCAGAAGACTGACTCTCTTAGAGCCTTTCACAAGGGTTTGGTGAGGATGAATTAAGTGCTTTTTTTTCATCTCTAAAAGAAAACAACCACACAAATAAGGAAGTGATTCCCACATCACCCTGCCTCCACAAACGCTCCTAATTTTGAAATAATTAAAAAATATTTCCTGTGGTTTGACCAAATCCAGATCTAGCAAAAATAGGGCATTACCAGTAGCATCAAAGGTAAACTCTATAATTCAATTTTCGTGCCGACAGTCAGACAACAGGAGAAACAGCTTGCTGTTGGAAGTCTAGAAGTCAGGACAGACATCTGGCTAGAGGATCTGCTGGTGCCCAGCTACTCAAACTGCAGCATCAGATCAATGCCATTCGGGACCTGGCATACTCCTGACAGCATCGCTGATCTGGAAACTTCCTGGACCACATTTGTAAGCCACACTGAAATCATTGCTTCTTGAACATGCTTAAAACCACAGAGCTGTTAATAGCTTTCTGAAAAAGAATTTTTTCAGGTTTAGGTGTAAGTATAATGATTTTTTTGAATTAGAGCATAATCGTGAAACTGGATAACGAACTGATTTCATTGCTGAGAAGAGGCACAGGATTGCACCACCAAAGGGAGAGCTGTATTTCATCTGCATGCACCAATGATGATCAAATTAACAGTCTGTGTGTTGCAGGGCACTGAGTGGGCAGACTGTATGTTATCTGAAAAAAGATAACACAGAAGTCACCAGAAAAGTGTGCTGACCAACTGTCTCCTTAAACTTCATGTCTATTCTTCTTTCCCTTCTTCATCCGTTTCACTTACATATTTTCTGGTTTTATTGCATCAAAAAGCAGCACAATGTGGTGACACACCACAAGACAATATATTTTTTATTTTCAAAATTTCTTGTGCCAGACCCTGCTTTAATTGACAGTGGCATAAGTCATGACTAAGAATTAATTGCTTAATATTTGCGCTGACTAGGAACAAAGTGCTCAGGATCAAATTCATCAGCATTAAGGCTTTTAACAGCCACCTTTTCTTAACCATGTCTTTGACAGTTCGGTGGCAAAATCATTAAGTGACGTGTGGAAGGACTGGGATTGATAAGGTACATCTAAAGCCAAGCAGTTTATTTGCTTTAATTCAATTGTTATTGCCCTTGTCACAAGTTAGCTGTGAAATATTAAAATAGTATAAAAGTTTAAGTAAATGCCAGCATCAAAGGAATCCCAGCCCATGATTGACATGAGATACTTTCCTTGCGTGACTTTCACTCCACAAACAGGAGAAAGAAGAAAACCTCCTGAGAACGCTGGCAACTCCTATAACTCAGAGCAGCCGTCAGGATTCTCCAATTTAAACTGGAACAAGATCAGCACTAAATTAAGAGAGGAGCAAAGGTGGATAACAGCTATCTCATTCCCACCCCTGAGTCTCGGTGAATTCCAGTCAGTTGCAGCCTGTTGCTGGTTTTGATCTTTTTTCTTGTGGCTCTGCTTTTTAAACTAATTTGCAGCCTGTTGGCAGGGAATGCCAATAGATATAAAGCCCCCGGTAAAGCCCCCATATAAAACTCCTGACTTTTTTTCTTCTTGATCCTTAATTCTTCGTGCAATGTTACCAGGCACAGGGAATATTTCCAACACTGATGCCACCAGGAGTAGGACAGTTTCTACACCGCTAGCAAAGGATGCGATGGGCAAAATAACCTGGGCTGAAATCAATAACATTCTTGAATTTGTGATATCCACCCACCCACGTGCGTCTCGCCCTCAAAGCTCATTTTACCAGCTTATACAAGGCTGAGCCCATGCGGTGGCTTCTATAACTAGAAACAGAGTTAAAGGCAGGATGGTGATATCAGGTCTTGACTTCACTTATTTATTTGCCATCGCTGTACAAGGCAACTGTACAACCAGCCTTGAAGTTTCTTTAATGCAGGGCGGCTCAACAACATTGCATGCAATGGCAGCAGGACAATAACCATCCCTTCTGTTGTCAGCTTTGTGGTCTGATCATAGCAGAGCTGTAGGCTGGGTAAAATGCTTGTTTACACTTGAATTGCAGATGAAGAATGACCTAGAGTGTGCACTTACCTTTTATATAGGTGATAACTTATTCCTCTAATGATAAAAGGTGACTTATTTGGATATTTTTCATCAGCTGAAAAATAAAGTTCTGTTATTTGTTTCCTTAATAGTTGCTGGGCTGGGAGAGACCTATGCATTAGCAAGCTACTAGTTGCCAAAAATACTTGCTCCTGAACGTAAAGAACAAACCAGATTGTACCTGTCTATTCAAAATCAATTGCATGTTAACAGGGTTTTCTTAGGATGAATGAGCATTAGCTCTAAGTTGGAAAAGGATATCAGCTCTCTGTATGGAAAACCACCCATCCTATTCTCCATTTCTCTGTTTAATACCTTCCCTGTCACAGTTTGCATCAGTCATTTTTGCTGTTTAGTCTCATTTACAGGGGCTGGGACATTATTTGCAAGGGGAACCCCTAGGACCCGTTACTGGGACATATGCTCATGCAAATGGAGGCTCTTTGGCTCATCCCCATGGCAGGAGAGAAGATCTGTGAACAAGCCCACGGCAAAGCTGGTATAAAGTTTGAGATAAACAATCAGATTCAACCACCCCCTGTTTACTCCTAAAGCAAAAAAATGCCATTTTCTAGATTCTGTATTTTTTCCTGTAATCTTTACGAGTGATCTTTCTGTTCTCACGAAGTGAAAAGATTAAAAAAATACAAAGTTATGTGGGGAGGTGAGGTGAATCATATAGAGCCTTTCATGTATGTTATGCCCCAGGTGTGTAATACAAAATGCTTTGCGGTGCAAGCAGTTCAGATTTGGATTTCAGTGTGAAGGCTGCGTGTGCATACTTTTCTGAGGGTTTTAAACTCCCCGTTAGAAAGGAAAATTATTTAAAGCTTGGGAATACAGCAACATGTTAGCCTAAGGTTTAAAGAACTGCCACTCCACATCAGTAGATGGAGATTTGGCCTTTGGTCAAAGACTGACTTGTAAATAACCTATTCTTCTATTATTATTTTTTAAACTGTTTCTGTGACTTTTATGTACATTTCCAGAGGGTATGATCAGTTAGGGTTCCCGTTTTTTAAGATGCCTCCATCAGGACATTTACTGACAGTGAACACCAGGGTATTTCAGATTTGAGAAGTTGTCCTGAGGCACTGGGTGACCTGATCCCTTAATCCATTTTGGAGGACTGTACTCAGCTAACATGCCATTTATTTTATGTATTCTCTCTGCTAGATTTACTTTTATGTGGGTTTCTTTTGTTCAGATCCCCTGCCTTACTCTGGCAGAAGCCAGTGAAGTTTTGATCAGTACAAAATCAGGACATATTGAAGCCTTTCGCATTTGAAAAATGGTGTCTCTGCTTAAATTGAACGTATGATTCATTCACGGCTGATGTAGAGTTTTATTGAACCTTGGGCGAGCAGTGCCTCCATCCCATGCAGTCGGAGGAATGCACGTCTGCCAGTCCCATTAACACACCAGACTTTTGCAGCCTTTCCCGCTACTGACTTTCATAAAACTTTAGGACCACACGACTGCAATAATTCTTGCTTGTAATTAATATGACAATAAATAAGTGGATATTAAATCTCGGGAAAATATTTTAATAATTATTATGCAGTAATTTCATACAATAGTTTTGCCTGATGACAGACTTAAGATCAGGTAGCTGAAGCTATAGTGTGCAAGATCTGCTTTGCTGAATGTTAATTAAAAGCCGATATAGGAACCTTTCTGTTACTTATGACTGGTGCTATAGAGGGCAACAGAAACACAGGTATCGACAGAAAGCAAGTTTATTTTTAAATATGGTGTTAAAGTAGCTAACTCAATTTATTGAAGTGTTGCCACTCTGCTATCCCCCTGCAAACCCTGTGCCATATTTGGCAACGTAAGTGGTATTATTTTGGATTTATACTGGTGATACTGAGGTGGTATTTGGCCAGAGGTGTGTATAAATAAGGCAATTTGCTATAATCTAGTGTAAGGGAAAGTCCCTGGGTCTGTTCAGCAGCAGTTCCGGAGGCTGCACCAAGAACAGTCTTATCAGCATTCAGCATCAGTAGGAAGAAAAACACCAACCTGTGAGAAAGCAATGAGTACTCTGAAAGGGAGAAGAGGGATTTCTTAAGCAAGCTGAGGATTTTCTGGGTTTTCCTTTACTCTTCCTTTTCCACTTGTAAACTGGATCCCCCTCCCAATCCACCAAAAGATTGCCCATCACTATATGCACGTAGCTCCTATTAATTTTGGTGGAGGCTGTACGCGTGGAGGAAGGGAAGGTTAGACCTCCACAAGAGGTAATTGGCATGAAGGGCTCGTTACCTGGATCGGGGGCTGTTGTCAGCCCTGCCTCCCCTGGCCACGGCTGTTTCAGCTGGTTTTAAGCAGCTAACCTGCACGGGCGTGCAGTTCGCCCACATGTCATCCAGTAAAAATACAGACAGACAAAAACAGTGTGCTACTGACAATGAACAAAATTTGCCCAGTTGCTCTGGGAGGCCTCCAATGCAACCGTGGTAGTTATATACTCATATGTAAGAAGTAGATAGATGGGAATTACGGGCCTCATCATAAAGCTTTGTTCTGTGGTGGATGCACAGTGAAGGCTGTTAAAGCTAAGTATTTCCAGGTGGGATGTTTATATATGTGGTATGAATCTTTCCCATTGTCTTTTAGACTCATCTTGGTCTTTACCAAGCTGCAGAGGCCCATATAAAATTTGAAATTAGACTGTCATTTCCTATAGCTGTGTTACATTCAACAAAGGCTGATGGATTAAAGCACCAAGTGGTCCTAATCTGTCCTGATTAGTTCCCTGTGTATGGATATGTCTGGTCTGGCACCTAGGAGAGCACTGGGGACCTTCATTGTGAACATGCTCCTCCAATAATCCTCGCCTACAAGCAAGGTGTTTAACCACATCCACACCTGAGGTAATATCTGAACAACTTTGCCAAATCTGCCCATGCTTTGGAAAAACATCGAATAGTATTGCTCATGAAAGGTCTTATCTTCGGTAGCTCTGATGGCTGAGGTAATCCAGGTAGGCATGGAAGAGCCATTGGCAGTTCAACATCACCCAACTTGGTACTAATGCAGTTCTGGCCTTCTCTTGAATTGCATTTAAATATTAGCTTGGTTGCAGGGAGAAAGTCCCTTGTCTTCTGCCACCATTCTCTGTGAAAATGGTGCTAATGAAGGTCTTTTCTTCTGGGACGGTTCTGCGTTGAGTTATTCAGGCCCTGCTGATTGATTTCCCATTGTGGCCAAACAGCCACTGCAGATTTGAGTGCATATGTCTCCAGCAGTTCGTTTGCTCCCAGTTACTGCAGTACTCAAAGGATATGCGATCATTTGTATATGTATGCTTATACAGTCATTATACAGCATCTTTGTGAAGTAAGAAGGTATTTCTACTCCTACCTTCTAGATGGAGAAATGAAACACAGAAGAGCTAAGAGATTTGCCCCAGGTTAGTCACAGAGGTTGTAGCATTTCCAAGAACTGAATCCAAAGAATATCGTAACCATTGGGCTATCCTAACCTAGCCAGGTTAAAGCTGGAAGCTTCATCTGAATGCAGTGCAAATGGGCAAAAATTCAATATATCACATAAATTCACTAGTGCAGCTTCCGGTTTATTATCTTCAAAAATAGTTCTCACTGAAGAAGCCCTTATGTTTTATGATATCCTTTGTATATTAAGACATCCATATTAAAACCCTCATCTATCTCAATGCATAGTTATTGCGTAATTCTTAAATAGCAATTTCTTCATCAAGTATGTATTATGTCTTCAACGATGGAATGAAATTATATAATTCTGCAATACAGAACGATTACGAGAGTGACAATGTGATCAAGTAACAGCACAATGGCATGTGCTTTAGCATAGTGCAGTAGACCTGAGATCAGGGTAATACCCATTTGCTTGAGTATGTCAAAGCTAACTTGAATGGGGAGTTGGTCACATTTAAATGACAATGTGCAGCACGCAGTTGTTCAGCTCATCTTGCAAAGGGACCAGGACAATGTAGGAGCCTAAAGCATATTCACAAAAATGACCAGGGAAGAAAAGATCCCAAGTTTTGCAACTGCTTTTGAAAATATAATCAAGAACTACATTCTAGGTGCCATAGAGAAGCGGGCTTGGCAAAGAGCATGGTGAAACACTGCTCCTAGCTTTTGAAAGTCAGTCCACTTGCTTAGACTCCAGAGCCTACTTCTGAACCACCAGTTTTGTGAGCCTTGTCCAATATCTTCAGCCAACAAGTACAGCACAGATATTACAACAAGTTTCTTCCTTCTACCATGGGTTATCGCACCCATAAGAGCACTGCAGGAGGAAGCGTGATTACTCCTCGTCCCAGCTCAGCCATTGCCCATGTGGAGTCACAGTGATGAGACGCAGATGGTGCAAAGAAATAATCACTCCCTGCCACCTACAAAGAAACAAAACAGTGTTAATCCTCTGTGTGCTGCTACAATAGTCAGCTGGGAAGGGTATCAAAAGTCATATTATCAAACCTAGAAAACAAGCTATAGATTACTTATTTTCACCTCTGTGTAAATGTATTTCCTCTTTCCTGCCAGGCAAGTAGCTGTAGCAGTTTGGAGAGAGAAAAAGCTCTTCTCTGAATATACAATAGCCCTGGAACAGCCCTCTGAGAATAAATTATAGAAGCAACTAAATATTAATTTCAGTTTGAGAAATTTAAGCCAACTTTTGAAGATGTAGTGTTTACTGTAGCTGCTTTTTTACTATTGCAGCAACATACAAAAGGGGCATTAATAAATTTGCTTAAGCCCAGAGAGAAAAATAAATATAATATGGCAGGAGCTCCAGACCTCGCATTCTGTGTGTTTTCTTAAAGTGTGGGGTACTCACCTTGCACAGGTCCTGAAACCAAATGTCACGGGAGTGACGCCTGTGAAAAGATGCAGATGGGAAGAGGAGTGGTAGCACTCAGGAACACCGCTGTTACTACAGCCGTTCAGACCCAAGGTCTCAGTACCACTCTCAGATGGTCAGAGCTGCCAGATTTCTAGGTTTTACCATTTTTTGCAAGCTGACAGCTCTGCTCAATCTCCCTTGCTTGGCTCCATGCTGCTCTAACTGAGCTGCAGCACTGTTTCATGTCCAGTGGCATCAGCGTCCTGGCAGAGCCAGCCCATGTCTGCCTGAGAGAGCCCGTGTAGAAATACCTTCATTAACAGAGGCTGATGTAAGGCTTGAATGCAAGGCTTAATAGCCCTTTCGAAATGTTTGGTATCTTTAATTATACCCCTGACTCTTCCAGATATGCATATAAATGTCTAATCCTTTTTAAATCCTATTACTTTCTTGTCCTCCAAGAGCCTCTGTGATAAGGAGTTTCACAGTTTTTATATATCTTGTGTGAAATATTTTTTTTAATTTATCATTCTTTAATTTTCCACCTTTTGGTTTTATTAAATGCCCCCTCACACTCTCCTTATGAGCTAGAAAGACTGGAAATGCATGGATCTGCATGCTCCAGAACATCTATTGCATTGTATGTTTGCACAGTGCCTCTTCTCATGCCTCTCCTGTCTAAGGTAAACAGTCCCAACCATACTTCAAAACAAGATTTTTTTCCAAGTTGCCATGCAATTCTGAATATTCTTTTTAGGATCAACTGAACATGACCATACCTACTTCCCTTATCAGAAAGATGAAGGAATTCAGTAACAAATAAACTCCCACAGAGCAGCTGACACAGACTAGGTGTACCCAGTGGATATAACCAATTCACCTCTGGCAAATCCATTTATTTGCCATAGCTCAGGCACCTGCAATGTCCAGATATTCTGTTACTTAGGGACTGCAGAGTTAGACAGCCAGGACATCCCCACCAGTAGTGAAACTGATGCTTCTGGTAGGTCAGTTGGATCTTCCCTAAATAGCCCCTGCGCAATCTGGATTTTACTTTTATCCTGTACCAGCTTCAACTACGAGTAAATCCAATTATTCTGATTTTTAAAATTATATTACCATAGGCCTGGTAAGACAAGGCAAGTAGATCTCACTGGAGACACCACAGGGTACAACAGGCTAGAAATATTGCCCCGCTCTCTTCCTTCATGATTGCCATTGCTATTACTGTGGAGTTAAGTTGTTGCCTTGTTATTTCCAGTCAATCATCTCTGTCTCTTTATTCATAATATGCTGCAGGCAAACCTCTCAAGACTGTCCAGGCATTTTGTTTTTATAGCATCGGGTTCTACATTATCAGAGTCCGTAAGTGAAACCACATGTAATAATAATAATATTGTCTTCTACAAGGAGGTGGGGTCTACGATGTTGTTTGAGAATAATAATTTTTCACCCTTTGTGTAACTAATCAGAAGCTAATGTGACAAAATGTTGTATCCCCGAAGAGAAACACAGATAACAATGAGAAGGTCATAGTTCTCTCTTTATTCAAAGAGTCATTCAGAAATTTTGACCTCTTGCATTCGTATTAGTCTGTTTTATCTAATTTAATATTTCCTTCTGTAAGGTTATAATCTAATGTATGAAACTGAATATCATAATACACTGGACATACATTCCTTGACCAAATAGATTTTTCTACTATTTATGAATTACTTTGGAATGTTACTCTTTATGTTTTGATCTGTTTCTGAAATTCAGTATAATTTATGAAGTTGCCATGAATTTAACTTCTAGTTATCATGTTATGTCAATAAATTGTCTTATGAAGTATTAGTTAAGTTTCAGACATCTGCAAAATGTATTAGTGCCTGACTACCACTATTTTTTACATGGAGGTAGCAGGTTTGCATATAAAATACTCAAATTAAAAATACGATCAAGTACAGTAGTGTTTATATCACTTTAAACTTTTGGATTCATGTGTGTGACTGAATTGGACGTTCCTCCTTTTTATGTTGTATTGAATTGTACTTTAAATTACAGAATTAAATGCTCAAAGCAGAAACCTTGTCAGTTGCAATGTCACTGAATCAAATGCTGTAAAGATGAAGTAGCCCTGCTGTTATTTCTGTCAAAGCCTTCTGGCTATACTTCACATTTGGTGCCTTTATTTGTTCGTCTATTTCTATTTTGCTAAATAAAATGTTGAAGCAGCAGCATACACTGTGAAACACAGACTGTAAATATAACCAGTGAACTCAGGCAGAGGTTGAACATATGAAACAAATGCCACATGATTTGGAATTCTCCCCAATTTAGCAAATAAAAGCAGTAATAATTTCCAAAGAAATGCATGAACATGTATATCAAAACTCAACTAGTGCTGTTTTGGCATGTGGGCTATAAAACAGTTATAAAGCAAGGTAATGGAGTCTCAAACTAACATCCCATACCCAAAAACCTCACAGGAGTTACAGGATGATTTCTGGAGTACTTTCTGGTCTTTCATAGGTCCCTGAGTCTTTTTACCTCCCAAAACACAATTGTGAGTCGTTTATATTTCTGCTTAATGTTATTCTGAATATACACAGAGGCAGTACTACTCAGAATGAGAGAATATATTAAGATATTATGGTTTTACTCCATTATATTTTTCTTGGGTTACAAAGTGCTCTTTTAGAAAATGTTCTAAATAATTGTGCATCATTTTGCAAAATAAAAATAGCATCTTACATTCAGTTGCTATGATTTCTTTCAAGAGAAGAAGCTGTTATGTAGTAGTCAGTGAACAAAGAGCTTTGCAGATGAGCTGAATACTCTCTTACCTCATTTTTAAGATGCATTCTACCAGCCCTGGACTGAAGTTTTAAAAACCACTGTTCTGATGATGCCCAAATTTCACTGCCAAACGTTCTGAAATTGTACACCAAAATAATCACACACACTGTAGGATGCCTCTTCTTGGAGCTTCTTGCGTTTTGTGGGGTTTGGCACTGAAATGCTCTTTTCCTGGCAAATTTGCCATGGTCAGATAGGGCAGATTTGGGGGGCCTGGCTGCGGAATCAGAAAACAACTGTGTTGCACGAGCTTCCCATAGCATAGCACAATGCATAGTACGTGCCCTGTAAATTCGCCTGATTGTGTGTTTTATCTGAATGTCCCATGACCTTCTGGTAAACAGGTGATTTGCCCTTTATATTGTCCTCCTGTGAAGTCATAAACAACTTTACTGATTCTCAGTGGTCTGCCTAGAACTATAGAGGAAGAATGCCTTACTAATTGAATTGTCCCTTGTGCAATTTCTCCGTCGCTAACAGCTCAGGACTCCGTGTCAGTTATGGTCCCAGCATGTGAGTGCTAGCATTGTCTCTAAGGAGAGCAGGTTTGGATACTTAAGCCATGCACCTCGCATGGCTTCCAACTGCCAGGCTTCAAAAAAGGTGAAATTTTAATCTCTAGAATCATTGTTCTAATTTAAGGTGATATATTTGACTAAATTACAGACAAAGCTTGCAACATGATAGCTTCAGTACTTCATCTTTGGTGATGGAAGCCTTTAATATTAAATGACATGGTTTCCAAGCTGAGAAATTATCCTTATTTTATACCACACAGTTTGCAAAGAGAACCTTTTGGCTACCAGGCAAATTTACCTCTGCAAGCTAAGTGGAACTTGAATTTTCCAAAATCCTTGTTTATGCTAGACTTTTGAGTACTCCTTGTTAAGAGGCACGCTCCCTTTGGAAACACAAGAGTTTTATTTGTGATTGGACTGACTGTCACTTCTCCAAGAATCTGCTGAATTTTTCCCTGGATCACCTGAAATACAGGGCAAGGCATTCAAAACCTACAGCGGCACTTTTAAACCCAACCTATTCTTGTTTTCTCAGCGCTAACACAAAGTTGCGCTCAGGAAGATCTAAAACAAAGGGATAGCTTAAAAATATTCTCAAGCATGAGAGATGGAGCTGAATGCACTTAAAAAGAAATGAATCACAGAGCAAAACTCCTGCCTACATTTCTCAACCTAGGAAAGTTACTGTGATTCAATTCCTATTCTACAAGCTGGCTCAGCTATGACCTTGACCCCCTTATCTGAAGCTTTAAGAAGTGAATGCATCTAGAGTGGATGTGGCTTTCTGCTGGCCTGGTAAATTAGACATAACCCCCCAAAATATATTCAGGCACATATTTAGATAGATGCAGAAACAGACAGATGGCTGTAACTTAGCCTATGATCAAAAAGCAAAAAAGAAATAGTCTCAAAAAAAAAAAAATTTCTTTTTTAACAATTTCTTCTCCACCATTATTCCTAGCCAGTTCTTATTGTATATGTTCAATATTCCACAATCTTCAAATATGATTACAATTTATTAATCATTAATTGATTCTTAATTCTTTTGCATCTTCTGGCATTCATAATATCCTGAACAATAATGATATAATCGTGTCCTGGAAGCAAAGAAAGCAATCTCTAATTAAAAAATGGTTTATTTTAAATTTTAAAACTATAACTTCTTCAAATGAGAGATCTATATTCACTGCTCAAGACACTCTATGGTAGCACATGTTATTTCTAATCGAGATATCCTTTTATATTTGCATGATAATCTTCCAGCTCTTACACCATGAAAAAGGACCATAACATCAGCGTTTAGTGGCTGCGCTTTGTCTTCATTTATACGTTTCACCTTTAAATATTTACTTGACAGCCTACTTGAATTCAAATATACCTGCAGTTGGGGAAAATAAAGTGTGCCATATAACTCAAGCCAGCCATGATTTGTGGAAAATTTACATGAGCAGATTGACATAATTTATGTTCCAAGTTTAACCCAGAGTCAAGAAACAGCAGGTATGAGTCACCCAGTATTTGCCTGCGTGTGGTAATGCTCAGTGCAGAAGACGTGATCCCAGAAGGATTTTTCTCTTTTGATGTTGCTTTTTGACCTCACGGAGTGTGTGAAACTAAATCCTTTATAAAATACAGTGAATCTATAAAGACTTCTGAGTGTATTTTATATGTGTCCAGTTGGTGTTTGACAAGCAGACTATATTTCCCTCCCTGTTTAAAAACTGCTGAAAGAGCTTACACAACGGAAACTCCGTTGGAGGGGACCACATCACCCTGTCAAGGGCTGTGTGTATATATTAAGAAAGAAGGCAGCTTTCTGGCAAAAAGTCCCTGTTGTTCACTGGTCCTTCTGCTAACTTTTAAGGGGACACCCCTGGTAGAGCAGCGTTTGTGAGGAGCGAAATCCATATGCAGCAGAGGATGGACTACCTTCTGAGTTCATCATTCTCCTAGTGATACGAGCATCACTTAGGACGTGAGGGTTTCCAAAACTGTCTCTCCTTGTGCCCGGTTATTGCACATGTTCCTGTCAATGGTCATAGCAGCAAGTGTTTAAGAGGAGACGGACAACTTTCGACGTGAATTGTTAATTAATATCCACATTGTGGAAACTTTTAGCAATTTTTTGTCTTCCTGCTTTCATTTTTCCTCACCGTGAAACAGTTGATAGAGAAGTCAGCGATGACAAGTAACGCCAGGCGAGTTTGTATTTTTACCTCAATTATGGTGCACTTTTAATTATTATTTCTATGTTGAGGAGTGTCAAACACATAATCTGGCATCAAACTTGCAGAAGCATTTTTCAGAGACTCTACAGCTTTGGAAACTGGATGCCTAAATATGAATTTAGGTGGCTAGTTTGGACATGCAAATTTGGGAAATGGCGGCGGGAGGTAGGGTATGTATTCTGCTCACAGTGCACAAGCTCAGCCAGCTCAAGAAGCAGAGGAGATGGGGATTACTAAAGTGCATAACGAATCAGAGGAGGAAGATTATTCATATGCCTATAGACTTGTAATAAGTAAGTACAGCCTGTTCCTGTTTAAAAAGAAGAATCAGTTCTTTTTCCTTTTTTCCCCCTGGATGTGTTTGTGAAAATCATAATGTAGGTAATGCCACTGCCGACACAATGCCGGCATCACTCTTTTGTGAGTTCTTCAGACCCAAAGGCACATTAGCATTTCAGTATGTTGCATTCAGATTAGATCTGCAGAATTATTTCTTATTACAGTGAACTAACTAAAGTATCGCCTTGGAGTTTTGAATCCTCCGAACTCACGGGCTGTTGGCACACCCTGACCGTTTTGCTGCTCTGACTTTCATTTTCCACCGCGAGCTGCGCTCACTTAAGTGCTGCCAAGGTTCTTCAAAGCGTTTGAATGAAACTCTTCATAAAACAAACAAAAAATCCATTACCAGCAGCCACCAAATGCTGTGGGCTTGACAAACGGCCAACCTGGAAACCTGAAGGAGGTTTGCCAGGCTGAAGAGCAGCTCTTGCAAAGGTGCTGTTTACTTTAGCGTTGTCTGTGCACGCTGCAGCATCACCCTTTTGAAAGTCCAGGATCAACTGGGCTGCTAATTAAAGTACAGCATCAATCCTGTGTGTTTTAGAAGGGATTTGTAAATCCAGCGCTGTCAGCCCGCTCAAGACCTGAATTCATTATTATAATGATGTTTCAAGTTGTGTTGCCTGAGTCAGCCGCCTTGGCCCATCCGAGCTCCTGCTCCGTGCAGCTCCGGCTTAGAGGCACTTGCCACGGAAAGGCTCAGCAGCAGTTGCTCTTATCGCAGCGTGCCCCAGCAGTAGTCACCCACCGCAGTCGCTCCGCTGAAAATTGAAGAGAGGAACACTGCGATAGGAAAGTCAGAATAAATTTTAGACGTATTTAAAGCTGAAATTACAAACCCTCACATACATATGCAGCACTGTAAGATATTGACTAAGTAGATTAGTATTGGAAAGCGCCTTAATAAAAGAAATCTTTGGCAACTTATGTCGAGATGCTGCAGAAACCCACAGGGGTTAAAAACTTTTTAAAATTATTATTTAATAAGAAGGCTGTAGCCTTTCTAAAGCAAGTACTCCCTCCTCACAAGACACACGGCTTAATGCGTTCAGTCTTCACAATAACGCTGGCCTGCACACGGCTGTGTTAGTAATGGCTGGTATCGCGTTCTTTTTAGCAGCAGGACTAACTGAATGGCCACTGGTCTCCATTGCATTCGCAAACGCACATCTCTCTGTCAGTAGCAGGCTGTGCATGGGGTTGCCATTTTCCCTCTTGCTCGTTTAAACCTCGGTGCTTCTCTGATTTCTGCTGTAGCACCACTATCTAGGCCAGCTTGCAGACCCCTAAATATTTCCATAACACCATTTTAACACTGGCCCTGCAGAAATGAAGCGGTCAAGTTTTGTCTTCAGGTAGGTAACGATGTAAATCTGAAGGTGGTTGAAAAGTGGGGCTCCTCTGATGCCTCTACGTTTCGGCAACAGAAAACTAGTCGCATCTCCAGAGCCAAAACTGCTGTACAAAATTGCACCACTGTGAAACCCAAACCTGGACGTTAGCAGCAGTTAGGACTAGGGGAAGTTTTTAAAGGGGAATTTAGATTTAATGCATGCATGTATCTCCCTGGTCTGTCATTGTGCAAAACCAAACTGCAGCGGGCTGAAGTAGAATAAAGAGCCAAACCCCGCTTGCTGTATGCACAGCGCTAGCCTCCTTGAAGGTGGTAGGACTAATGGAGTGAGTAAGGTGAACAGAATGTAGCACAAATATTTTGCTTTGAGTTACTTGCAAATACCATGTCATGAAAGGGGAATTTCACACCTCACTTATTAATATTGTAGCCAAGAAATAAGAAATACATTTGCCTTCAGCAGACTCAGTTTTCCCAATTGCTGGTTCAGCTGAATCTCCCCTAGAACAATATTTATATAGGCCCTACAGATGAAGAAATGTCTTATCCAGTCCGGATGTATGAATTTCAAGATGCCTTTAATACCCAAATCAAGCTGTGTGTCTTCACAAAGAAAACTATACTATTTATGATGGCATATATGTGGAATTTAAGGAACCTGGAGATTTGTATGAGGAAGTGAAATGATGGTAACACCTCTTTTAGTCCTTGAAAGACGGATTGTATGCACAACAGACGTCTTTTCTGTGAAACATTGTTCAAAGGGGCATTGTACTACTGGCCCCTGTTTGATTGCCTCTAGCTATCATCCTAGTGAACAGGAAAGAGGGGCTATGAAGCAACTCAAGCATGTATACACTAGTAGTAGATCAGCATTAATGAAACTAAACCTTCCCTTTGCTACATGCAAAAAATAAGCGGTTGTATCAAGTTATTTTAATAGGAAATTATCAATTACGTTTGGGTTTGGGGCATGCTAGGTAAGATGCTGACAAGCCCACACTCTCACATTTTCTTCCATACATTTTTTTAAGATGTCACAAAAAATGATGTGTGTGTCAGAAAATGGTTTTATCCTCATCCCCCAGAGATAAAAGAATTAAACCTTCCTTTAAGCGCCAATGAAATCTGAAAGTGTAGGAAGAAAGATCCATTTGCTAATAGTATATTTTCCATGTCAAAAGTTGTGTTTAAAAAAATGTATATATGTATATATTCAGCCCCACAAACCTTTGCAGATTTTTGTTACCCTGCAGTACATTGAAATATTAACAGAAATTGCCTCTGTCATTATTTCCTGTTAAAACGCTTGTAAGGATGCTCATTCTCCTGGTATTTTAGTGAACAACAGAAGATTCTCCTCCTGGAAAGGAAAAAGATTCTGTTTAGTTCTGTTAGCATCCTAAGGGAATCATGCATGATAGCATTTATTTCTTCTGGGAGATTTTCTAGATGCAAAAGGACGGGGCTTGGCCACTGGGCAGTGATAGAGGGGCAGCGCTGAGTCCAAGCACCATGGTTTATGCCACTTGCTATAGTAAAAGCATTTTTTTTTCCTGTAGAGCAGCTATTACACAGAGTGTAGAGAGTACAGAGATATACAAAGCTCTCTAGCTTACTTCCTGACACTCCTCCCTTCCATTTCAGCCTTTTTCAAATTGTTTTGATGAAAACCTATTTTTTCCTGCTTGCAATTTTTGCAATTTTCAGTACTTGAGAAGGTGCACTAGAGAATGAAACCCTACCTGTTTCATCTAAAGAACAGGTACACTATTATAAGCTTCCTCATAATATTTTAATATTGAGCTGGAACACATATTTCTGGGCAAGATTTGTCTCCCCTTAATACCTAAATTATTTTGTCTCTTTTTGAACCTTTATGTAAAAATGTGAGGGTGTTAAAGTACTTTGCTGATTCCCTGAATGCAGGTCCCTGGAACCAGTAGTATTCGGCAGCTTTTCCTGGTAAGTGGCAATTTCCAGCACTGAACAATTTGTGATATAATTCTGGGCTGAAAGCAAACTCTATTGCCTGAGTCAACATAAAAATTTGACTGATAACACTTATTAAAAGGTAAATTGTCTGGGACTTAATTATATAATGCCTGTCTTTCCTCTTCCTGTTTGCTGTCAATTGAAATATGCTGAATTTTAAGGTTAATGGGTTTTTTTAAGTCCACTTTGAGGCTTTTGTAGTTTTTCTCATATTTATGCTAGCCTTTTCCCTTAATTATCTGTAAATTATTATTCTTGGCGAGGCTGCATTTTTCCATCGTGAACTGTTTACCTTCCAAACAGGCTTTTCTTCCTCCTTATCTGTGCTGGCTCGTTGATACTTCCTACTCCAGCAGCTCTTTTCCTCCCCACATGTTGTGCACAAACCTTCTCCTCCTCACCAGCCATATCCTCACCTTCACAGCTCACTTCTCTCTCTTTCTTTCTCTTTTTCTGAGTTACAAGCTGTTTCCTCTCTCATTTCCTCCCACAGAAGATGTTTTTGGTCCCGTTCCCAAAAAATCTCTGGCGTTAAATAATGCCCTTTCCTGTCTGTCCAGTGGGCAGGCTTCCAGATGTGCCTCATCTGGCCGGCAATCTGGGGGCAGGTCTGGATCAGGAAATCACATTCATTGCTCTGTTGGCATTCCTGGAATCCCTGGACAGTGGGGACAGGGCTGGTGGTGCTCATCCCCCTCGGGGACAGGTTCTCTGGTTCATGTTTTCAAATCAATTGCAAGAAGTCTGTTGTGGTATAATATGAAACCAGGGCTTCCTTTTTTTTATTGCAAGTGAAAAGGCTATTAAATCGGGAAGGAAAATGCTGAGTCAGCTATATTTACACAGCTAAAATACATTTCTCAATTTATTGAATGGTAAATGTATTATCCAATTACCTTCGTATCCTTAACAAAGTTACAGGTCACTTGGAAATAAGTTCAATGATTCTGGACAAAACCAAGAAAGATCTCCGAAGTGGAGGATTCCTCATCAATACAGCTAAAGGAGATTGTCTTTCAAAATTTTCAGCTTTGAAATAAATTGTGTTTACTCTGCTTCATGTTGTTTTAAGCAATTCTATTTTGGCTTTCATTTAAATGGCCAAAATGAATTAAAATTTCCTAAAAAGGAATTAAAGAAAGTACTGATTTTCTGATTTCTAGTTTTGAATGTTTGTTTGAATGGCCATCTCACAGAAAACATTTAGCTTTTTTCTCTATTGATTTAAATCTGTTAATTTACTTAATAATACCAATCAACAGTGACTAGGTAAATAAGCAAATAAATAAAGCAAGGATCTTACACAGCCCAAAATGTACCTTTAACTTGACTGAAATGTTACACTTACAGCATTAAGCTGTTTTGATCTTCACCTTCAGGATGCGAACATCTGAAGACCTGAGCATATGAATAAATTATCACCACGTAGACTTTCCTGTGAACTTCCAGTGCAGCAACCACTCCATCACAACAACACCTGTACATGCTCAGAACGAAATACAGGGTGATTTGAGTTGGTTCTTCCCCAGCAAAGAATGGGAACCCTTCACCATCCCATTTACTGCTGGGTAAGGGTGGAGATCCAGTGGGAAAGTTTAGCACCAAGGGCAAGAATTTGTCTCCATTTGCCTGACCCTTAGGCTTTGCCCCACAGCCAGCACCCGGCTGTGAGCACCGGTTGTTGTCCCCTGCCCCAGATGTCCCCTGAGAAGAGTGCTACCACCCGCTCCAGAGTGCACAAGGATCTCCCTCCTCCCTCCGCGGGTCCAGCCTGCGCCCAGCAGCTCTTGTGGAATACCATACCCCTAAACTAAAGGGTTTCTGAGCAATACTGCAGTTTGAATGGTACCAGGAATTTGTAAAGAAATGTACTGATAAAAGAGTAAGTTCATTAGGAGTTTGAGTCAGCTTCTACTATGCTAAAGGACAGGGGGGTTTTATGAGAAGAGTTCTTGTACTTCCATCATTTGGCCAGTGGGCTCTACCCTCCAAGTAGTTAGGCACTGAACTAATTAATATTTCCTGGAATGAGACCTGGTCCCCAAATACCTTCAGAAGATGGCTGCTTTAACTGAAACAATGTTTCAGATATCCCAATTAACAGGAGACCTGAGGTTAAAACTCATTTGTCAAATCTTACAATGTTTAAGTCTGAGTTGCAAGCAGCTCGTTTTAATGATAAAGGAGAAGCGAAGACCAGTCAGGAGGCCAGCTTTGATCCCAGGCTAACTCAGATGGGTTGCACCCTTGTAAAATCAGTACACCAGCAAGGCGCATCAGCATCAGAGCCTGTAATTCAGTGAAACATTTTTTTTTATTGAAAGAAGATAAATTACCTTATTGCTCTCTACAGCTACCTGAAAGGAGGTTGTAGAGAGGTGGGGTCGGTCTCTTCTCCCAGGTAACAAGTGATAGGACGAGAGGAAATGGCCTCAAGTTGCACCAGGGGAGGTTTAGATTGGCTGTTAGGAAAAATTTCTTCACCAAAAGGGTTGTCAAGCATTGGAATGGGCTGCTCAGGGGAGTGGTGGAGTCCCCATCCCTGGAGGTATTTAAAAGACGTGTAGATGTGGTGCTTAGGGACATGGTGTAGTGGTGGACTTGGCAGTGCTAGGTTAACAGTTGGACTTGATGATCCTAAAGGTCTTTTCCAACCTAAATGATTCTATGATTCTATGATTCTATATCAGAACAACATGAGTTCTGATGAGTAATGAGTTCATGTTTCACTACCATGGATTACCTTGTGTAAGTCCTTTTTTCTCCCTGCAGTTTTGATGGTATCCTTCCCATGCATAAACCTTAGAAACAGCCTGAGAACCCTGAAACTCACTCTAGAGGTGAGTCAGATTCGGGCCCGTACGTTTTCCTGAATTAAGCATCCTACACTTTGCCAGATGTAATGGCTAACAACTGGACTAAGCAGAATTTCAGCAGGTTAGTATGAGCCAGCAGTTATAGTCATGCTGGCTCTGGGTTTAAATATTGAACTAAGAAATACCTCTGGTACCATTTGTAAAAAATTATGAATATTTTTCCATCATTTTTCTGGCTTGAGAATTGCACTGACAACGCTTTATATCTGGATCTCCCATTACTTTTCTGAATCTTCCTGAATACCCAGTCTTGCAGTCTTCAACATATTCACGTGGCTTTAGTGAAGAAGTTATTTCACAAAGACTGCAAAATCAGTCCCCCAGTGCCTACTGTGTCCCATTATTTCTAGATGGGTTTTGCTCTCTTTTCTTTTTGTTCATAAGCAGGGTTATGTAAAACAAATTATTTAGCATTGCAGATACCAGAATCACTTTTAAGCAGTGCCTTCACTTTCAAAACATGTTTTTTTGGATGCTCAGTTGGTTACCTCAGCATATTTAGGAGGATCTAAGCTAACACTCTACCTAAACTGCAGATTGAGAGGCAGTGATTTGCTTATACTTGTCAAAAACTCCTGACTATCAGCATCATTTCCCATAGGACTAGTTAAAATTAGACAACTTCTGTGAAGTTATTTTCCACCTCTACTTTCTGATTACACATACGTCTAGTGCTCTGGCTGCTGTACAGAGCTCTCTGAAAAACATTGCCCTTGCTTTTGTTTTACACTTTCTAGGACTGGATGCCCTCACTTTAAGCATACTGGCCTTTATGTACAGATAAAGAAGAGTGTTTGTGTCTCATCAGCTGTTTAAACATGTATTTCATCTGTAAAAGCCTGCACATCATCCCCTTTTTCCCCTGTGCATTTGATTCCCTCTCCTTTAAAGACTGTCAAATTCTATGATCTGTTGGTGAGGAGAAGAGGGAAGGAGAGACCTTGTCCAAAATCTGTGAACAATAAGTTATTTAAAGCTCCTTCTATCATCTCAAGCTTATTCCTTCACATGAGGTACCACATACTCTTCAAGTCTACTATTGCTTTCTGCCCTCTCCAAATTACCCACTATGTCGTTATTTCCCACCACTTGCTCACTCCCCCGGGACATCCTTGCACCTATCTCCCTGTGCAGATGCAGGTCTCAATGGACTTACAAACTGCACAGCCTAAGAGGTTAAGAAGGACAGTACTGACTCAAGCAGTGTCCAGTTCCTTCTCCAAGAGCAGCCAGACTCCTACAGAAAGAGTCTAGCAGAGTAAGGAGGGCCATCCTTCACCACGTACACACAGAATCCAGCCTCCAGAATCACCTGGGTGACTCTGAGACCTGCATATTTCAAGCTTTAATAGCCATTTTCAAGTCAATCCCCAGCAAATTTATCAAATTCCTCTCTGGTTTCCATTATACCTTTGGACTTCACAACACTCTGTGGCAAGGAGTTCCACAATTTTGTGGTAAAGATAGTGTATAATTCAGATGCTTGAGTAGTTTCACTTTAACTAATAGTTTAACTATTCTTCCTTTCTCCTCCCACACAAACAATCTGAAAACTTTCACAGTAAGGTTTTTATAAATATAATTCCAAAGCATTATCGCCACCCTTTTATGTGTCATCAAAACAAATCTTTTTTTGATCCCCTTCGATGTGCAAATTACATTTGAAAAACGTTTCTTTTTGTTAAATGTTGCAGGAAAAAAAATATTTTAAAACTTTATTGAGCAATTTAAAAAGAGAAAAATCCAAAGGTAATAATATAACGTTTTGGAGGACACATCTGTTTTCCTGTACTCTAATTCAAGTGTCTGATTCAGTTGTTATTATACCCATGACAGAGAGAAGAGGTAACAGTGGTTGTATGGAAATACCTGGCTATGTGGCAGTCCCACACACTTTGAGAAGTTCCACATGGAAGATCCAAGTTCCCGTGATGCCAACACAAACCAACAGCTTTCCAGAGTCTAAAAACGAAAGGTTTGTGTAGGAGCCAAACAGTGACGCATAGAAAACAACAAAATAGTAAGTAATTCCCATTATTACATTTCTAACTCTGGTATCTGCCATACCTCCTGCTCTCAGTAAAGGGGAATAAATCCATTATACATTAACTATCTGAAAAGGACAGAAAAGAAGAACACTGCCGCTGACTATAAGGATGCATGAGAACAGGAGATAGATGAAATTGTCTGCTCAGGCCTTGATAGTGGCAAGACAGCCAAAGTTGCATGAAGTCTCAAAATAGACAATTTACCTTGAGACTAGTTTCTACAAAATTCTAGGCTGTTTCTATACAATTCTAGGTTTAAGTTGTGTCCTATAATATGCCGATTTTCTCAGCTTTTAGCCATTTTTATTCAATGTTATTGTGGATTTTCTTACCTTTAAAAGTTTTCTTCCTTTTTTGACCTGTTGGTCTTTGTGCAGTACTGAACTGTAAGAGGTTCTGCATAAGGACAGGAATTTCTCTGTTTGCTGTAAGTTTTCTGCATTGCAGTTCCACTGACGGGCCACTTCTTTACCTTAAGGAATTGACTGCCTCTACACCATTTATTCATGTATACATGTTTGTACTTTCTGGTCACCCTCTGCATCTGGATCTTTATGTTTCATAAAGTCAATGAGAGTTTTGCCATTGACTCCAGGGAGAATAAGATCAAGCTTTAATTAATTTTCCCTCTAATCTAATTGATCTTTTCAGTCTCCCCTCACACTGCCACATCAGATCTTCCCAAACTTCTCATTATTTTCACCACAGTTTTGTTGCAATTAGCTGCCTCTGTGATTAGTAGAAAAAAATCCCTATTTATGTCTTGTGGGGGTTCAGTAATCCAACCTCAGCTTGTTTTATGGACGTAGTGTCACTTTGCTTTTATTTTGATCTCTGTCTGAACCCTTTCCCAAGATATTCTGGAGTTTTATTGTCATAATTTTAGAGAAGAGAAACTCAGACACAGAAGAGTTATGTGATTGATCCAAAGTTTCTCTGCAAGTCAGCAAATCAAACAGAAACATATCCACTGCTTCAGGCTTACATCTTCTCTACTCTTTTAGAAACAGGACTAAGTTTCCTTGAATATTTTTTTCCCTCCGCTTTATGAATGAAAGGCACAAATAACACATTTAGCTAAATCAACTAAGTTAATTTACAATGATGTACTAACTAAACTGACCTCTGAAACTGGACTCCTTCTACTCCCACCAAATATAGTGAGTTTTCCCCTGTGGCACTGTGGCAGCAAGGAATCATGACGTAAGAGAAAACTGTCCTCTAATCTCAGTGTACATTAAAAAATCAAGGAGTGTATTATGATTTTCTGTGCACAAAGATGTGCATAAATCTTTTGTCTTTAGACTGCATGTTTCTTGTCGGTCTTAAAATTTAGAAAATATGTATGATGTGGGCTTGGGGCAGGAGGTAATGAAGTGCTTGAATTGTAGTGGAGTCATTTTCCTTATCACTAACTACAGAGTCAGTCCCTTAGTTGGCTGCCAGCAGGTCCAGTCATGCTAAATCCATGTGTATTAATGGATTTGGAGTAAAGGGTCAGGAATCACAGAAATTCAGATTCCTTCTTTCCTACCCCCTCAGTGACTAGTGTGGATTTAGCACCTGGGAAAACATCCTTAGCTTTACACCAGTTTGTCTCGAAGGGCAGCGTGGCACAAAACATGGGCAGTAAAAATTGCTTGGTCGTTTTGAATGGAATATAATTTACAGAAGCATTATGCAGCTTATTGAAGTTTTTTTCTTTAGTTTTGCTCACAAATAGAGCAAATACAGCAAAAAAGGCAACAAGCAGCATCTGCTTGGCAGTTCTGCCCACAGCTCTCTCCACAGTGACAAACACCTGATAAACGTGTGGCTGATGGCACTGTAATTGGGTACCGGTGCTGGTAGCAGCCATGGGATGCAACGAGTGGGAGCACAAAGCACAAGCCCTGAGAAATGGGATTAAGCTGTTTATGATAAATCCAGTGCACATAAGAATTTGAAAGTATGCATGTAACTAAAAATATTTTTAATCAAACCCCAGATGTTTTTCGGTATGGTCCAGGATTACAGCATGTTGCAGATTCATTGACTTGGCCTCCATCCAGCACCTGAGACAGCGATGCCTGAGCACCGGTATGGGTAGTCACCAGCTTGGTTTCTCCTAAAAGGGGTTTGCTCCAGCTACAGTTCCTAAAATTTCTATGAATGTGAGTTACTATCACCAGTATCTCAGATTTGGGACTAAATCGAAAAAAACCAAAAGCATAACACGTGTTCATTCTTTCCTTTTAAAGCACGTCCAGAGGAGAGGTGGTTTTCTCTCCTGCCTCTGCAATAGCTCAGTGATGGGAGAGCCCACCCCATCTGAAGTCTCTCTTCTGCCTTTTGTATTCAAAGTCCTCCTCCCTGAAAAAAGTCCTCCTGCCTTTTGTATTCAAAGTCCTCCTCCTCCTGCCTTATCTACCATGCAAACCCTTTTTCAGAATATTCTCCTCTCTTCTTATTGAAGCAGGTCCACCACCCAGAATAGAAGTCATCAAACCAGAGAGTAAAAGGCAAAGTGTGACAAAGAAAGCAAAGATGAGGAATTAGAGACAGCTGAAAGAAGCTCGCCCATTAGGACATTGTCTGGAAAGGATCCTGGTTCTGTCCCTCCTGTAAGGAGAGTTTACTTAGTTTACATGAAACAGTTTTGGGATTACCATAACATAAGCATGAAATTGGCTCCAAGCTTCTCCTCACTGTAAAAGCCAAGGAACTTGTGGGCAAAAATGAAAGCAAAATATTAGTCTTGTTAGGAAAATACAACATAAAGCAGTTAAATTACAAAACCCAGATGCATCTAGCTTCAGTTGAAATACTGGCATGAATTTTAGGACCATCAGTTTGGATTTAAGCACAAAATGTAAATCATAAATTTGCTGATTATGAGAGAATTGTAAACATAAATAGAGAGAGACACTGGCGGGCCACCAAAAATCCCATTCACCTCCTCACATTGTATTTTTTCACTTTATTTCGGTTTGTCGATTAGCTCTTCACAGATAGCTGCAATGGAAAGAAGAAAACTGCAAAAGGGAATGGGAAGGAGGGAGAAGGAGCAGCATGCTTATGAATGCATTTTTATGGAAGACAAGAAATGTTTATTTGGAAGTCTTAAAGTAGGAAGCAATGCAATGGATTACTGGGAATGGAAGTGGAAAGAGTAGTTATGAGAGAATAAAGTCAAACGGTTTGTAAACACTACAAATGCATCCCCAAAGTAGGACAAGCTATTTCTATTTCTGTCTAACCTGCCCTTAACACCTCACCATGTTATGGTTGTAGTATCTTCCCATAGCTACTCCCAAAAAACTGGCCTTTTCCCAGTATCCAGCCTGATTCCACCTTTCTGCAGCTCAAGCCTATAACTAATTTTTCTGCCCTCTGTGTTCAGGGAGGACAGATCTCTGTCCTCTTTTCCACCAGGCTTTTCAGTAGTCTTCATTTCTACGGGCTGAACACCCTCGGTTCAGGGTTTCCTCATGGATCATGTTTCCCTGACCTTGTTCTTGCTCCTCTCCTCTGGACTTTCTCCAAAGGCCGTCAGTCATGTAGTGTCTGAGAAGAGATAAAGGACAACAGCAGAAGCTTCATTAATGCTGAGTGGAAAGATGGCTTCATGGGAGGGAACCTAGATATTTAAATCATTAGGTCCATCTCTGAAACTGAGTCTCCAAATATTTGAGGTTCACTCATTAGAATTCATGACAGCAAATTCAAAGGCTGAAGATAGAAAGCATTTATATGCATGTGTATGTTCTGTCTGATATGCAACATACAGCTGTTCTGTTTTATGTCTGAAATAAGGAGAGAAATCATAACAGAACTACTCCCAGCAAGCATAATGAATTCCCTGACACAGTGGGGTTTTTTCCCTGACAAATAGGAATTTGCCAAAAAATTTTTTATCAGACTTAAAAAAAAAACCAGCCTAATTAATGTTACCAACACAAAAAGTCAGCATGTTTGCATGAACTTTGCCAAGCCTGAATAGAACTACTAGTCCATAAAACCAGTTTAGCTGTTCAACGGGGGCCAGTTTAGGACTTTACACAGAGAAGTGTTGCCATGAAGGTAGGCATAAAGCAACAGTCTTCTATGGCTGCTGCCTGTTAACCTTGCAGGCTGCTCTTCTTTGCTACCTTTTTATTATTTACATGATCTGTACAGTCTTTTCTGAAGATTTCAGAAAGGTTTGTGACTTCTACCTCCTTAGAGAATTGTTTCTCTATATTTTCTCCTCACAAGTTGTGACCCACCCTGCTTTCATAAGGTTATTTTTTTATTTCAGAGACATAAATTTTCTGTTTTCCTATTTCTATGAAAAGCAAAACATGAAAACCTTTTCAAAGCTGATCGCCCTTTCTTTGTGTAAAAAAAAAGACCAGTCATTACTTCATATATCAAAAGGCTTTGATTTTACTGTAGTAACATAGGCACTGTCACCCAGTAGAGAAAGGAAATTTAAAATTAAAGCACAAAAAGTAATATAGGCACAAGCCACCACTGCGGTGAAGCTTTCTTGCACTGAGCACAATTCCTCTAGCAGTACCGTTGTCCCTGCTTAACTCAGTTTAGGAGGTATCGAGTGCAGTTAAAATACCTAAATTCAAATTAAGGGCCTCAGTGCTGCAGAACTTTTAAGTGTGTGTCCATCCCACATCAGCATAGCACTCAATTCTAAGTATATGTCTGAGTTTGAGTTTGCACTGCTTTGTCAAAGAGGTGGTTAACTCATGCACGTGTTTAAACTGAGGTTCAGTCCTGGTGCTTCACAGAATAATAATGTGAAAATTTACAGGCTAAAACAAAGCCCATGGAGTTTTAGTAGAAAATTTTCTCTTGACATCACTGTCTTGAGAAATCCTTTATGCACCAAAATATAGTCCCAAAGAGGTGGAAAGATAGCGATAGCTGATGAACATTTTTTTCCAAATGCTAGTTTTCTTGTTTCAAATATAGATGTGCTATTGTTTCAGCTACTATCAAATCTGTGTTTTCCATCGTGATAGCATTAAGTGTTAATGTGGGAATAGTTAAAGGAAGCACTTTTGTTTCCACAATTAGAAAGTTCCCAAAGGCAGATGTAATCACTGTGGTCTTTTGGGGACTGATGTTTGAAACTAGTGAGGTCTGTGGCTTCTCTTGAAGTTGGACTCACAGTATTGCAATATATCATAGCCAATTTATTCTTTTATCATCCTCTGAGATTCAGAGAATTTTTCTCAGCATTGAAAACAGTAAGAAAGTAAAATTTAATTCCTAAAATCTCCATCATTGAAAGTGATTTGCAGGAGTGTGGAAAACAAAGTAGTGCACTTACTCCCACTATCAAATGAGCGTATTTCTCTATCACATGAATATCTGACTATGTGAGTATGTAAGCGTCTGAGTATGAAGCACAAAATTCTGGTTTTTTAAGAAAAGGTCTTTGTGAGCCAATGAGTCGAATATGCTGCTACTTTTTTTGCTTGTTTGTTTTGCTTTATTCTTAGGTGGCATGAAGAAGAAAAGGTGTGTGATGCTTAATAACCAAGCAGGGAGGAAAAAGTTTCAAAGGCTCTTTTGGCTCAGTTTTCCTGTTCAGCTGCAGAGCAGGTAGGTTCTTCCACACTCACAGACCAGTCCTTCTGGCAGCTTCCACCCCTTGACCGGGTGTCAGTCTCTCCTAATGAGTGAGATCTGAATGTACGATCCAGGCTCAGTTGACCCTTGGCTTCCTTCGCCATTAAACCATTCAGTTTCATGAAGTGGTGGTGGCTTTGAAATGTGTACCGCTGATCTTCGGGGACAGGGGAGAGCTCATCAAACTCATTGCACTCGACAGCCTATTCTAATCGGAAAGTTGAAACAGAGTCTTGCTGCTGAATTGAAATGTCTGTAAATTGCTGTCTAACAACATACAAATAAATAGACATATAAATAACTGATTTGTTCAGGCCCTCCAGTAAATCACTAACATGCCTTAATTTAATTTGCATGCTACTTTTCAGACTTCTCTTGATGAACCTCATCACAGACAGGAATTAAAAGGGATTGTTGGCAGAAGAGAAAAAAAAGACTTCTTCAAGCCAGTCAAAACACGGGAAAAAACTTGAAATTTCATATCTGCAAGGTATTGCTGGTACTCGTGCAGTGCTTAATCCAGTCGAAATAAGAGGAGCTCCTGAAAGTTTATTACCACTAAATGTTCTTAAAAGCATGGGCTTATTACGTCAAGAGGCAGAAGAGGTGGAGATTAAATGAGGCATCTGGTCTCCTGGGTCTCCGAAGTCGAAGGGAAATGCCCTCATCCCATCAACCACTACCAGCAAAATACACCTACACAGAAAAAGAGGCTTTTTATTCTTGAGGTAAATATAGATCCAGTTTTCTCTTCATTGTTCAAAATGTGTGGGATTCTATAGCTTAGTGCTAGACAAGCTCAATACCTGACTGAAATAACCTTAGAGAAAGATACATATTGAGGGCTGAATTCAGACTGCTCTGTGAAAGTACATCTGTTTTATATGAGACACACAATCTGTCTCATTCCAACCTGCATTTCTGGGTCACTTGAGACATTTAAACTGCACTTATAATTAACAGCTATTTTTAAACAGCGAAAAAATAGAGCACTGGTAAGGTACAAAAGCATTAAAATTGCCCCAGTTTTGCTTTTCAATAGGACACACCACTGCAATATGCTTCAAGATCAAAGAGAGCTCAGAAAAAAGAGACAGGCCGATCAGTGGGGATAAATTGTTCCCATTATGATGGTGTAAGAATAGGGTTCTTTCAATTGAAACAATTTAATAACCACATTCATTACATTGGTGTCCACTTGGTTTTATCTGAGCAGTTTTTGCATAACTGGGGAGCAAGTTCAATTGAGCTTATTCTCTAGAAATTAAGATGTGCAGGGTTTGACATTCAGAAATTAGGCACTAATAGTCGGCAAAGCAGTTGTCTTGAGATTCCCCCTGGATGTAGCTGGATCTGCCTAACACTAATTATGTCAAATGCAAATGTATTCTCTAAAAGACACACCAAAAAAATTTCTTTAGCTCATTTCCAGACAACTAAGGTTATACCAGAGCAATGACAGCTATCAGAGCACGATCTTTTCCCTGTGTATAAAATCACTTTGACAAAAGCAGAAGTCAAGCAAGTGCAACACTGCTGTTTGTAAACTTTTTCCTCCACCAACAGCAGAAGTGCTTTTAAGGGCCAGTCTTTAACAGTCCTAAGCAAAACAACTAAGCAATGTCTCCAGGGTGACATTTCCAGCAACATTTTTATAAGGAACAAGAGAGTCATTGATAGATTTCCTTCTTCCTCCAGTGCTGACTTCAGCAGCAGACACCTATGTTTTAGCAGAGAGGAGAATACCCTGCCAGCCGCCTCGGCTGAGGATGATCGAGTTTGCCAGTTCTCAGCTGCACGGCAGAGCGCAATGTGCGGGGTGAAGTGCCGCTTGGCTTGAAACACGACGGGAGTATTAAGAACAAATCTGCACAAATGCTCCTAAGAAGAACCGAATCCAGAGCTTGCAGATGATGTATAAAGCCCACCTTATCCGTTTCTGTCACTAACCTCGCTGGTAAATGGAACATAGGCAGGAGCATTTAAAAGACGTTTCCCAGTGTACACAGGATCCTTTCTTGTCTCCTTGCTGCTGACAAACTGCTGAAGAGCAAAGGACTGTTGAAGCATGCGTTGGGTGGCAACTGCATAATAGCAGCATTTCTTCCCTCTCCCCCTGTCCCCTTCTTTTTTATCAGAAGACAAAGTGTATGCGAAGTTATCCTTGCCTCGGTGAAAGCTTTTAAATGGATGGCTTTTCCAGAAGCAACAGTGCTTCTCTTACTTGGTTATTTCCCCAGATGGGATTTGCAATATAAAACCATACATGGATCCGATATTGAGGAAAGGGAATAGACTTGTACAAATCACTGGAAAGATAAATATGCCATATAGATCAATAAATAAAAGCTAGTCCCCAAAAAATCAAACTCCGGCATTCCAGGCCAATTAAGACGTTATTTACTGCTTACGTGATTGCTAGTTTGACGCTCTCCTTATTCATTTTTACACTATAGGCATTTGTTTTGTTGAAAGATATATAACTGATTTGTAAATAGAAAATGATATAGATAGATTTTATGTCTCATAAAACTGTTAATCTGTGCTCCATATTAAATATATACTGTAGTATTTTTTTGTATTTAGACACAGCTCTAGTATAATTAAAATAAAGTATGCTGGCTTTATTTTTTCAGTAAGTCGTTTCCAAGCGTAGAGCTCAAATAACAGTGCAACTGCAGCATGAAATGTGGTTATAATAGCCTGAGACCACATTTCCTGAAACTAAAACATGGGAGATAATAGTGTGAAGGTACAAATTAAATGCAAATAAAACAGATTCCCCATTGTTGCTAATCCCTGGATTGGATTTCAGTGAGGAAATTAGCTGTAATATTTAACCTCTTTGTATAGTAATCATTGACATATTATCAGTTACATTTTCAGAGTTTACATAGGAATTATTGCACAGGAATTTGAGAAAGCCATGCATCCACCTTTTACACCTTTAATGGACGTATTCTGTGGTAAACAATATAACAAGGTCTTACACGGAGACAGACAGTCACTTATGATAAAAAATAATAAAGGCAGCATTTGGGAATGCGTATGCATTTGGTTGCTACCACTTGACTTTCTAAATGTATCCTATCTTAGACGTTGTCTCACATTAAATAAAAGGTGCACTGGTGCAACTGCCATTTTAAAATTAATTTATCAGTTTAATAATCTTACTAAGAACACATTTATTCAGATAAAAATTTAGCAAAACTTAGTAATTAACCAAGTTCATAAATTAGTATAAACCCAGAATAAATTTATTTAAAAGTCCATGAAGCATTTACATCATTTTAATGAAATAAATGTAAAATAAGTTAGGTAAATGGATGTACATTTTATACATGGACAGCACTGTAACGCTTGAGGAAACCATCAGGATGTTTAAGAAAGTTACTCCTATGTCTCTGGCAGTTCATTTAGAACAACTTACCTTAGCAAGTACTTTACTTACAGCGTCACAGAACCATGTGATGTGATAAATTTGTAGCATAGCTTACAGCTGTGAGTAGTTTGATGTTCAGTTGGAAAACACACTCAAGGAAATTGGGAAAAATCACTTTAGAGATCCCTGTGTCGAAGATCTACATACTAATATTTGAATGGGCAATTTTTGTCCTATGGCCTTTCAAATGGAATCACACAACCAAAAATACTACAGGTTGCACTTTTCTTACTTATGCTTATTTTGACAGAACAAATCACTATTTCATTTTTTCTTGTTGTTAGGTTTTTCCTGACTTTATCGTGTTGTGGTTAGGTCACACCTATGAAATTCTGAAATTTGACTTTGACCTGTTGCTCCAGCTTTAACATGTAGACTCAGTTCTCACGTTCATAGGCTACAGGTGGCAAGTGATTCTTGCAAATATACATTTCACCCTTAACCAAACTAGTACAAAAGCACATGAAATACTGCAAGATCTCATTAGAGTGAAGAAAATATTCTTAGAAGCATTTTAGGGAAAGTTTTTCCATTCTCCCTTTCTCTCTCCTTCCTTGACACACTAAAGATCCTAGATGATTAGGAGCTTAATGAATTATCCAGTGTCATGTTTCCACTGACAGAGAAGAAGGAATCTGGTCTAAATCCACTGAAGTCAATGTTTGCTGGCCTCAGTGTGATCAGATCACTCAAGACATCTGCCCCAGTTCATCCGAATATTATAGTGTGAACTTTGGCAACCGAGAATAGGCAGTGACTGATGGATCCCCTTGCACTTTTCTTTTACACCACTCCATATTATGTTGTCTGCACGAGCACAGGGACAGCTGTCTTGCAAGCTTTAGGTTAGGTCCCACAAAATGGATCTTGTCACATGAGCCATGGTGCAATGTGGCTCTGATTATAGGCTTTGACTGACTACAAGATGTTGCTAAATGTTAATTAAGTGTCCACTCTCTCTTCTGTTTCAGAAGGTTTTTACTTTAAATGCGGTATGGATTTCACAATGTAAAAATATCTGTTTGAAGTGCCTCTAAAACACAGCGAGACTTTTATTTTTGCCTTTCATCCGGAAAGAACAGCTAACACTATCATCTGAGGTAGGTAGGTGACATACAGAATTATAAATAAAAGCTACTCCTGAAACATCAAGCACTGGCATTCCAGGACATTAAAGATATTATTTGTTGCTCAAGTGATTGCTAGCTAGAGCTTCTGTCTGACTTGCAAACCTACTGCAAGACCTTCCCAAGAAAATCACCGTATCAACAATTCCATTGTTATTCATATGAAGAAAATTCCCCACAGATAGATGAAAGCATGTGAATCCTGCACGCAGTGAAAGCTGAAATAGTGGTTTAGCTGAAGAAAATGGCAGTGCCCAAACAAACAGGGTGTTCTCCTCCCTGAGGAAACGTATCTCAGCAGTCCCGATGCCAGCCAAGATGACAAAGGAAGGACAAGGCTTCGGTCTACCCCAGGGATGCGTGGCTCAGTCTCGTTGTCAGCTTGCTGTCAAAAGCTTCTCGTACACCAGGACAGGTCCCAGACCACTTTGATGACAGAAATCTATTAAATCACATGAGTTGTAGCTCCGTGTTGCTCCTCCGCCCAGCTCTGTTTCTGACTATACTTGCGGGTCTGGCCCCAATCCGGGGCTGCCCCATGGATGTCCAACCCACAGTCAAATTACCCACAAGCAGCTGATGGCAGAGGAGCATTAGTCCTAGATGTCATTGCCTCTGAGAAAAATTTCCCTAACATTTCTTGCAACAGGTGTATCTGCACATGTTTTGTCAACTGAGGTGTTGGTCTTTTCCCAGCTTCCAGTATAACCAGTCACCTTCCATGTTCATGAGGTAGACACTGATGACTTCTCTTCTTTCTTCTGCTCATTCTCCTCTTCCTTCTGTGAGATAGGATGCACTGTGCTTTTTATTGCTACTTTTATAGAGTGTTTTCTACAGCCTGTTGTGGCAGGTTGTGTTCACGGACTTTTTTTTGGTTAGTGGTAACCATTTACACATTATTTCTACTGTCTGTGGTTGGTGCAACTGGTTACAGAAGTATGGGTTTTTACATATTGTTTTATACCATCCTTTAAAAATAAGCAGAAGTAGTTTTTAAGCAGAAGAAGTATTTAAAAATAAGCAGAAGCATTGCTGGGAAGTAGCAAGTGAAGTGGTTTTGAGTGAATTCAAGACTAATCTTCCATTTTTACGGCAACAGATAGCGTGAGGCTGAATCTAGTCCATTTGTTGTGAGTGGTTCTTGGCTTGGCTGAAAGAGGAAAAGAAGGCAAAGGGACCATGCGCAAAACCAGTGATCCAGAAGTGATCCAGAAATATATGGGAAAACATCTGGCAGCTCACTTGGCTATTAATAAGTCAATAGGCATATTACAGAATGGGAAAGAACCTGCATCATTTGGATGTCCATGACCATGGTGAGGTACAAGTGCAAACAGTTTCTTGTTCTGCTTCTAGGTTCACAATCTCTTCCATACCCTTAACGATTCAGCTGCAATTAACTAATGAGTTCAAAACTTATTAGGGTATGTACACGGCCTTTCCATGACCAAAAAAGCGCTGTTTCTTGGAAGGCAGAGCAGAAAAAAGCAACAAAGGGGATATTCTTACTGTTGTGCCTTTATTTTTATAGGCAGCTGTGGCAGTGATAGAGGCAGGCTGCATCTCCAGCTCTCACAGAGATGATTATACCAACCAGCCTCAGCTTTACAGGCAAAAGAAACTCTCTTCTAAAAGTCTGTGACTGCAGTTTCAGACTTGTGGCAAATAGCTGTGTCATCATATCCCGGAAGGCCAAGAAAAGTCAGCCTAAGTCAGCTGACAACATATAAAAGGCGAGCTAAAAGAAAAGTTTTGAATTTTTTTCTTTCAATGTATTTTTTACCTTTTTTTTTTCTTCATGTTTTGCTTCTTCCTGACTATCAAAGGTTGCAAGTATCTGAGAACAAAGCCTTTTGATATTATTACTGGTAGTACCAAACTGACATGGACTTGAATCTCATTATCCTGATATATAGCTCTGCTGAACGTGAGGGAATTTGGCATTTAGATTGTCACCAGTCTAGGGGCAGAGGCTGTGGATAGAAATGTCTTCTTCACCACACAGCGTCAGCTTTGATATTGTGGCTGTTTGGTTTTTGTTTTATTTCTGTATGATTTTGAATGTTTTTAAATGATAATTTGAAGACAGGATTGTCTACCTAAACCTAAATTATGGTGCCTTAATTGTTTCAAATGTCATTAACTTTATTCTTTTAGTTCGGTCCTGGTGTGGTACAGCATTCAGAAGCCTTCTCTAAAGGGGAAAAGGTTTAACAAGGACGACAAATCCCCCAGAGAGGTAGAGTGCACTTATGCAGCTTTCCACTGACCATGCTCCCTGCCTACTTATAAGGGAAGTGTTTTTCAGGTAATAAGGATGGAAAAAAGCTAGCCCAGCAGTGCAGAGGAATATGAACCAAAAGACTGGCTGTGCATATAGGTACAGGGTTAAAATAATAATTTTCTCTCATATTTCAGAGCTTTAAGATGTCCAAACTGTCGAATTCAGGGTGGGATTAAGGATAGCCAAGCCAGTTTTTAGTGGAATAATTAATGAACCGGCAACAGCCTTTTCCCAGCAACACTGAGCTAAGGACACACTCAGCCAAGGTGCTTCCCACCCACGGCTCCTTGGCAGGGACTTTGCCCCACACAGGGCTGCAGGAGGACATAGTCAGAGCTTGTCTGCACCCCAGCCTAGACCCTTCAAAGCTCGTGTACCTCCGAGTCCTACTGCAGTCTCCTGTAAATTAGGCACACATGTTACTTTTGGGGGGAAAAGCAGTCCTTTCAGGAAAGGGAAAAATGAAACAAAACAAATGCTACGCGAAACATTGAACCCGTGTGAACAAATAAAAAAGCAGTGGAGCAAGCATCGAGGCTTTGGTCACATGAAAAATCAGTTATTGAGTTCTAATTTGTCACAAATATATCTGTCATACCTAAAGCTCACCCTCTTTTTTACTCTTCTGTTTTACATAGAGGTTTCCCCAAAAAGAAAAGACCTTCCAATGCGGAACAGAAAATCAGTGACATCTCTGTGCATGCTTGAAAAATATTTACCTCCATTTTGGCCAAATACTTATGTATAAATAATGAGGGGACAAAGAAATCCTGCTGCCCTAGTACTTAAACTCATGGAAAATACATGACTGTAATTAGCTGTGTTGAAATACATGGCTGCAGTCAAGCTGCTTCCTATCCTTGCCTTCCTTTTAGGTGTTTGCATCTTTTGCATCTCCCCAGCACACAGCAAAGCAGGCCACTCTGAGGTCTTCGAATTTGTGATTATCCATTAATTTTCTTTTCAGAGCTCCTGCCGCTGCCGCTGGTTGTAGATACAGCTCTGGTTTTCCCATCAAAACCCTCTTCAAGAAGCAGAAAGAAGTGGGGTTTGTAAAGAGGAGGAGACATATGCTATAAACATGGGAGGACCATGTAGGATGTTTTAATGACCCATTTCTACATTCTTCCAGCAGACCTTTCCTGCTCCTGCTACAGCATCTGCTAGTTGACCGTGCAGTAAGCTAGGAACAACTAAGCCTGAATGCGTAAGATTGGAAAGTGTCATTAGGATTAATTTCAGCTCACTCCTTTGTTTTTTCAACTGTTTTGCCTATATTAGCAGGCTCGTACAAAATAATCATTCACTCTGGTCTTGTCCCTCCTTGGTTTGTTCTCTGGAGTTGGACACACTTTTTCTCTGTATAGTGGGTGCTTTTAAATTTCACCTTCCAAAAGCTTTAGTATCCAGAAATCTGATAGCCTTCATCCTTCTCTACCTTTCAGTAGTCCAACCACCCATACATTTTTTAAGTGCAGTTAAGTTTTCCACTGATTCTAACATAAATTTGAGCAATATATTTTTAAAACCCTCTCCTTTTTCTCCTGTTTTATGTGTTTTGCTATGCCAAGGTTTGAAACAGAGTGCTAAGGAACATGACACCACTCCAGTAAAACTTTCAGTCGTAAACAAGCCCACTGCTTTAACCATGGGGTAACCAGCTCTGCCAGTGGCGGTGTGTTTAAAACTTAATGTGTACAGAGTCAGTGCCAAAATCCTTAGCATCTTGCAAAACTGAGTTGTAGCCCAGTTGTTAGGAAAGTGCCCACTATCTCACTTAATATTGTTGGTCAATCATAGATTTGCCAGTCTGGAAGCCATCCTGCATGCATTTCTCTGTTAGTAGACCCTGGGAGACAGCTCCTCTGGCACTGCTGCTGTCGTACTGCCTACAGTGGCTGTGGAAAGGTTATCCCTTCAGGAAAGGTTATCCCTACCTTCGCTCTGAGGAGGTGCCAAGACCACGAATCATTGTCCACGTGTCTCGTGGGTCAAAGTTACTGAACATCTATCCATCGATCTCCAGGAGTGACAATGCTAGGCACCCTGTCTTAGAATCAGTGCAAAAAACTCTCGAGACCTGTGACCATTTTTTTTTTACAAATTAATCCTGAGGCTTAATCCTGAGGCTTTTAGTGGACCTAGACAGAAGTGATACTGCACAAATAATGCCAGATAGGCCACTGCATACGTGTTGTCACTATATCTGTGCTCGTTGTATATCTGGATATTGTAGCTGTTGTATCTGTAATTGTACTGTAATGTAATTTTTCTCTTACCAATGCTCATTTTGGGTGGAAACACTCACTAATTTACATGGCAGACACTGGTTTTACTCCATTAGGTGGTTTAATATGCTGAGATTGACTCACTCATATGCTGCAGTTTTTCTACCATTATGGACTCTTGGTATTAGCCGTTTTGGATCATTGGTCACCGCAGTTAAGAGTAGATAGATATCTACTCTTTAAGTTAAAATTCAAAAACTTCTCCTTTTCAGTGCACTTTAAACCAAATTTCACTTTTATAAGCTTTTTTGTTTGTTTAATTAACTTAAGAATTGTTTTCAATAAAGCATTTTACAGGTGCCATTGTATAACAAAGTTGTTTAAGAGTATGGGAAAAATGCAGTACAAGAGAAATGCAAATCTGCATAAGCCTCATTGTGATTTAACCCTTTTAGAGCTGAGTATAGCATAAAGGGCTTGACTTTTTTTTTCCCCCTGCAAATGTATATAGACTGCACACAGACTGAACCCCTCACTTATACTACAGCCTTGGCAATAATGTGTTCAGTTAATCTGCACAATGTAGAGTCATCCCCTCAAAAAAGTAATTCACTTCTTTAAAAACTAGGAGGAAAATAAATATGGTGCAGTAAAATTGTTGAGTAGAGGAATCTATCTGGACATTTCACAAAACATTTCATTATGCTGATAATTCCCAGAAGTGCTCTCAAGAGTGCTTTAAGCTGAGGATTACTGCACTGGATCTGATGGACTTTTTTTGTAGCCCCTTTAAAAGGCAGTGAACCGTTTTTCTATTTTATTTAAATAATGCCCCTTAAAATGGATTTTTAGAGGTATAATAACTCCTTAAGAGTCAGTTATGCTAAACAGTTTCTCTTGATAGAAATGTTGTAAAACTCGTTAACTGCACAATTTCAGATGCCGGCTTGGTGAACACTAACTGACATGTGAATGGCCAGAGTTTGTAAAATAAATTGAAATAGTTGTTGTATCACACAGCTAGCAATGCACAAGCTGTAGGCCACAAGGGGCTCAAACCTGACAGAAAATTACTTCAAGATGAATGAAAAGTGCTTGTTTCTCTTTATTAGTTTTTAGAGAACAATGAAAATGTTGAATTGTTTACAGAAGGGTTGATTAAATGTGGTCAGTAGGGCCATGTCCCTACTGCTAACTGTTAGCCTTCCCAGCCCCCAGCCCCTTCCCTCCACCCCATGCATCTTCTTATAGACTATTATGGTCACACATCTGTGTGTGAAATGTGCTCATTTTGACATTCCTCTGCTGCTCTGAGCTGTTGAGGCCTTTGTTAGGTAAAACACTGTTGTCAAGCCTAACAAGCAGGTCATGCAATTTGCTGGACACTGCAGCAGAGAATAGCCCTGCTATGAATTGCTTCGGCTTCTAACAATGCTCAGTTCAATATCGAAATACATATGTATTTTTTTCCTTTGTTCAGCCCTGATACTTTCAATATTTTGAAGAAATACATATTTTGCATTTAAAAAAAAAATGAAATGGGTTTGAAATCACAGCACACTGTTTGTTTTATTCTTTTGTTTTTAGATATATTATGATGGAAGGGGAAAAAGACTTTAGCTGTCCTTTTTTGACCTAAATTCACTTTCTGCATGGTACTAAAGGCACAAAGAGGAGATGCATTATGCCATACCACATTCTACCAGATTATTTGGTCTGCTTTCAAACCAATTTAAATTAAGGCCACTTTAGGAGAAGTGGTATTTGCACAAGATGGCAACAACAGAAAATGTCCCTTTGAGGCAGTGACTTTAAAAACAACTTCTTAAAGATCAGGTTCATTTAGCAGCAATCAGGAGAGTAAAAAACACTGGATATGTTACTATGGCTGTTGAACAAAATTGTCTTCTTTTTTTCTCTCTACCCTATTTCGTAGCCTTCATCCCTTCCCCCTCTCCCCTAGAAGAAAAAATCAACCACTAATGTGCAAGGGTTTGAATGCTATTTGTGGTAATCTGTCACTTTACATAGTGTTCCACCCTGATGTGAAAGCAGGATTTTCTTTTTTTTCTATCTGCAGAACATGCTTTTCCAGGCCTATTATGTGTATAAACAATGGCATATGTAATTACCTTTCTGGGGTGGCAATTATTTCTCTGCATCAACAACTGAAGTTAAGGCAATCCATCCCTCTGCCCTCCACCTCCAAATAAAGGATATCCTAAATATCAAAAAAAAAAAAAAAACTAAAAACATTTGGGGATCAAATCAAGGCTGCTTATGTCAGCCTGGGAAGGGACAGATACTATCACTGCAGCCTTTAAATGTCAGCATGATCTTTTTTTTCCTAGCAGTAATTGCTTTACATTTTGTTTCAGATTGAGTCATTTCAACCTTTGCCTACAAGCCAGTTTTTGCACCCCACCTCCTTACACTGAAAACTTTTGCACTTTTGCTAGGGCGGATTTCCTTGGCAATTCTGTGGGTAAGAAAATACCATACCTGTCATGTCAAAGCTGGTGGAGGGTGCGAAATGCTGACTTTCTTGTCTTGCTTCAAGCTACGAGAGGTTATGCAGGGTGGTGGGTTGAGACAGTAAGGGATGAAGGAAAGTTTTTCTTTTCTTTCCCCCATTATGTGTCCATCTTGCTGTGTATGATTACAGTCCCCAGTGTTACTGAGGAACATCCATGCCTTCAGCTGGACATCCATGGACAGATCTGTCATCGTTTCACTGTATCTGACAATTTAACCTGCCTCAAGATCTCCACTATTGCTTTAAATCAAGGCTCTGATCCTACAAAGAGTTATGACTAAGTCTGTGCTGAGAGTTCAGGTCAGACTTCTCCAGACCCCTTAACCACATGGCACGAGGATGGTCCCATCCCAGTTCCTCTGTTCAGAGACCCTGGGATGCTTCTCCCTGCCTCCAGTGAGAGCCGTGCATGAGTAGAGCTGGCATGGGGAGCAGTGCCCCAGCAGTCCCAGTAGCCAGGAACCATAGCTCATGTAATTCAGGCTCATTAGAGCAGCCTCATCATTAAGCAAAATATCAGTGCAGATACTGCCCAATCATATGTTTACAAAAGCAGTCTAAACTACCTTTTATACCTGGGGAAGTGGAGGGTATGATATTGGGGCTAAAATTAAAGTCATACAGCAACATTCTTTTTCCCTGTTGATGCAAATTAAATTTACGAAATGCAAAGTCTGTTTACTGGGAACAACATATGCTTATATTTAAAAGGGTGTCTTGCATCCTTTTAAATGGGTTTAAGTGAGGACTTTCCTGAGCAAAGACAGTCTTAAATGTATGTTTAATTCTCAGGAGCTAGGGCCGAACTGAAGCCGATTCTTGGAAGCTCCTTTTGCCCTGACAATGTTGTCATCACTGTACGTAATAAGGTACTCCAAATGCAGATATGGTTAAATGAAAGGTGTTTTAATGATGGCTCCTTCATTTTCTTCTGCACCCTATGCACTGGGAGGCTAGGTGGTTCCCTCACCTGCTTGAATGCCCTCCGTGTGTTACATGCTTATACAAATTAAAGAACTAAGGGAGGAATAGGACCAAGAAGAAGCATAAACAAAGCATAAACTCAAAACCTCAGACCAGTGTCCTCTTGCTTATCTCACATATACAGGCATTTTATTGTTCACGAAGGTGTTAACTGGCACACACCCTAGTTTTCTATTTATTTGGCAGAAAATACACGGCACAGACAGAGGAAATCAGATGAACAGGTTAAAAATTTCCCTTCCTTCCCTTCTCCTCTGCAGTTCCTCTGCTGATGGGATGGTGAGCAGCAAACACACATATTTACACGCATTCTCCAGGCCAGGGACAACACCAGCGTACTAATTGAACCAAACGCTGCGAGTAGCTTTCCCAAATTTGTATCCGGTGGTGATGTCAAGGGACGGGAATAAGAATTAGTAGAAGTCTTTGGGTTTTGTCTGCCTGGTAATGGATAAAAGAGAAACAAAAATCTCCTACAAAATGGAAATCACAAACAGCTCTGCTGGGGAATACAAACACAGCTTTGAAACCTTTCTTTCTTTTGCTTTCAATAGCCGTGAACATAAATCACAAGAGCCAAGCCAGGGGAAATATTAATCCTGCCACCAGGATCTGTCTCTAAGTCTCTTCCTCGCCAGTTTGAGTAGGTGGTTTTGGAGTTACCCCAAGTGCCGATTCCATCGTTGCTTAGACTGCTAATGAGCTTTCTCCACAAGAAAACATTTTCCTTTGTCTCAGAGACAGTTCTGAGGGACGTGCTCACCTCTGCATCTGTGCAAATAATATCTTTGTAAGGTTTGAGCTTTGTTAGGTTGTTAATGGAAGGTGGAAAAAGGGTATAGTGTGAGGTTATGGCATCACGCTAAGGTGGTGATAACATAAGCTGGTGTTATTTGCCAGCTAATCTCCAATTATAGCTTTCCTTTTTTATACCTCCTTTCCTACAAGGATGTCAAAATACTTTGTTTGCATAAATCCAAACCCTAGCCTCAATATGCAATGGAAAAGTATTAATATACTTGTTCTCAGGTGAATACACTGAAATGCAGAAAAAATAAATGTCATTATCAAGAATAGCAGAGAAGTTGTTGCTAAAGCTGGAAATAAAACCACAGGTCCAGACTGCAATTAAATAGATCCCCTCCTTCTCTCTTTCATGCTGTTATGGGTAAGGAGTAATACCTAAAATCACTGAGTTATATGGGTCATATACATTTAGTTAGACCTGTTTGCAGGATCAAGAAACAGCTGTGAAGCCATCTTTCTCTGCAAAAATATGTAAAAAAATATTAATTTTGTTCTGGCTTGGTTTTTGCTAAAGGCTTTAATAAGAAAGAGAAACAAAAAGCTCTTAGAGGCTGGAGGAACCCTGGTTCTGCCCAGCATGTTGTTTACTCTGAAACCTAACAGGGAACTTCAGGTTACGTCCCAACTGACAGGATCACTACTGAACTTTTTAACAGAAACAACAGCCTGGCTGGGAGCTTTGTGTGCAATACACAGCATCCTTAGTAGCCCTAGGTGAGGATGTGATGACTTCATCTTCCCTAATCCACCCCCTAAAACTGGGAGTGGCTCCAGGTTTTTTTAAGTAGTGATGTTCTTTTCCCAGTTAAAGTAGTATTATGAGGTTTCGTCTGGTGAACAGAGCAAACACAGTTTCTCACTTTTTTTTTACAGTTTCTGCTTCCAGAAAACACCATACATGACAGTAAAGCTGCCTTTCAGTAAGACACCAAGACTTCTCCTATTAGGAAGCCCCTAATAAACACAGACACCTCACTGCTTTTATTTCAGCTCAGAGTATGTCCAATTCAGCAGTCACTGAGTTCAATCTTATCTGTTCAGATGATGGGTTTTGACGAACTGCATAAACCTGTCATTAAGGGGAGGGCAGGTTATAGTCACTACTCAGGATGTTACAGCTTTCTTCCTTGTTTATTGCAGATGGGGTAATGTAGCACAAGCAGAGGCAGAGAAGATGAAAGTAAGGTTAGTTAAACACTGAGCTACTTTGTGTTTAAAAAGAGTGATAGTATCAGGCCAACAGTTCAAAGGTTCAGTGTAAATATTGTTCATCTGTTTGGCTTTGCAGTTGTGACACTGGTTAGTGGAAAGATACCAAACTTCCATGTAAGACAAACTGATTTTACAGAGGAAAGCCACACACATAAAAGTGGCCTCCGTTCCCTGATATAATAACAATTAAAAATTTAAACCTTTGACCTCTGTAAACATTTTTATTTCTGGTTTCCTTTGCCTATGACTTGCAGGTGTTTTATGTCTTTCCACGGCCCTTTTACTCCAGCTTTCTTATCGGCAATTACTTACACAGTAATTCAAATCCAATTTCAACATTGACTACTAGGTTGTAAGCTCTGTGTCAAACGCTGGCTCTCTAGCATGTTCTGTTTCCATTAAGAATTTAGGAAACATCAAGATTTAGGAAAGGGAAAGGAAAAAATATCTAGCAAGTGATGGCAGCGAGTCAATTACGCCTGTGTTGCATGGTCCTCTGAGCTCACATTAAACTCGTATTGCTCCTGGTACTTAAAAAGGAACATTTCTATTAAAAATTAAAGCAGGTAAGGAGTGTCTACAGTGCATAACATAAAATGAATTTTTTTTTTTTTTCAATCTGGCAGCAGATCACAGCTTTGTCCATCTGCACAGAGCATGTGTCCCTCCTTGAATGATTCACCAGCATTCGCTAGGCCAACACTAATTAGCCTTCTTTGGGACTGGTCTTTAACGGTCTTTGCAGGAAAGCCCTGGCTGAATCACGGAGGTCACTTGGACCCAGTATTCAGGCAGCTGCGAGGACGGTGCCTGGAGGAGCTGCTTTGGTGACGCTACACAATGGTGCTTTACTTCAAGTGCAGGACCAGCCCTGGCCAGGTCAAACTCAGAACGAAATATGTGACGATATGAGTGCACGCATGCTGCTGGAGTGACATAAGGGATGAATTTTTACCTCTAAAGCTCAGCATCACTGCCAGCATGTCCTTAACAGGACGGTAAAGTGTCTCCAGTTAACCCCCTGTGTTGCAAGCTCTTGTACACGGAGAGCAGATGTTTTGGTCCTGTGTTTGTACAGCACCTAGCACGGATGGATGCTGGCCTCTGGCTACTACACCGTGTCCCATTTCACATATTTAAAGTAAGAGATGAACCCCCGCTACTGACTTTGGCAGTACTGCAGAAAGCTAACTGCTAACAACAGTCTACAGTCCATAATTAAAAACCTGTTCCACTGATGGCCTTAATTTCTGCTATGGGGACTAGCCACGGAAAAGATCCACCGCATCACCAGACTGTCTCCCTGCTCTGTTCTGTAGCTTTCTTTTGTAACATGGATACTCCTGACGATCAAACAGAGTTTATTCTGTGAGTTAGTGTGTGTATTCTTGTCTTCTACTCTTGCAATCATTTTCTGCCTCCCCAGAGGTGCCTACAAAGAGAACATGCTTCTGCTTCTACATGACACCCCTCCTGGTGAATGCTCTCTAGTGTGGTCTGAGGGATTTCTCAGATATTTTCTTCTGATCACTCCCATTTTGGTTAAATGTGGGGATTAAAAGAGGAAACTCTTCAGGCTGATGGCGACCAATGTATGGAAAAAAACTCATATTCTTCTGTATAGCAGCATCGATGAAGGTGAGAATGGTATGTCATGGTATGTCATGTGCAGCTGCTTGACAAGTGGCTAGGAAAATAACCTAATATGCTGATATCACTTGTAAGGAGAAATAATTGATTCTGTCAGGTTTTCAAAAAAGTGCTCTGCTTTCCTTTCCACCTGGATATTTATTAATTATTGTCCAGGTTATTTGTGTGTCACGGATCTCACCTGAAAACACTGGATTCATTGTTCTGCATCTGCAGTTAAAATGCCATTTATATTGATAATAATGTGGAAAAGAATCAATCTGATTGATCTGAATTTTGTACGTACGTACATCGGCTGGCCTGGGTAATATTCTTAGGGCAGCTCTACTTCCCTAAATTCCTAGACTACATTTCTGCTACCTGTGAGCCAAATGCCGCTCTCGCTTTTGGAAGTCCTTGTGTGAAAGGCAGCAGAACTCTGCCGCTTTTCAAAAAGATTCTGTATTAAAACTTTATGTGTTCCCAGAAAGCAGTACCTTCCTTCTCATATGAAAGTTCAGGTCCTTGTAGTGTCTCATCACACCAGGCATTAAGAAAAACACACCAAAATTGTGAGACCACTGCAAACACTTGGGTCCTGTAGCCTTCATGCCGTCTGCCCCACTGATGTTTTAAAGACAGTATAACCTACTCGTCTGAAGTGAATCTACGTGTAGCAACAGCCAAATAAATATCCAGGAGAATTTTTTGTATTATTTGAGTAGACAGCCAAGTTGTACTGCATGCTAAGGTTTGTCATGTAAACAACCAGCAAATTTTTACGTTAAAATTATGAAGGAAGCAGTGATAATAATTGCTAACCCACCTGCCTGTGAGTGACCTCCAGTCTCACCCATCCCTTTTTTCTTTACTAAAAACATACTCAGTGTATCCACTGTCCCCGGGTGCCATTTCCAGTTTACAAGGACAGGGCTGGGGTCTCCTTCAGATACTCCAGTTGTGCCTAATTTTGCCGGCAGAGCAGGCTGGACCCCTTGCAGATCTCCTTGTGAAGCAGTCTGCTCTGCCATCCCCTGCAAGGCTCCAGCCTCGCTGCCCTGTTGATCCCTTCCTCGTCAGGGGCGGGAGGCTCAGCATCTCACTGACACCAGAAGCCACAAAGACAGGTCCTGGTGACAGCGATGGCTAGGCAGAAATGAGTGCTTCACAGAGGATAAAAAAAGCCATTTTATTTAAGAAAATAACCGTTCATAATTGGGCCTCTGTCACTTTAAATTTTAATGGTAATAGTAGTACTGGAACTTTAAATTACAGCTTTCAGTGGCTTCACGCTGAATCTCTCAATTACTCTGCGTAACTCCCTTCCTGGAGCGTGTGCACCATGACATTGATATCGCCATTCAAATCACAATTCGCGCCCGGAGGCCGGGCTGCGAGGTACGCCGTGCACGGACCCTGCCTGGATCCATCGCTAGCAACCAGGCGGACGTATGGGGAGGTGTTGCTCCCAGGTCTGGGCAAACCCTGGCAGCCTCGTGCAAAAAAAATTCGCATTTCTGGCACTGAGACGGTGTCCAGCCCGCCTGCTCTCTTCCCACAGGGTGGGCTGGGGGATGCTCCTGCAGGCACAGCTTTCGGTGCAAGAGGAGGCAGCCCTGGGGGAGGCGAGGCAACGCTGCTAGTGATTATTGCGATTATTATTGCGGTGGCTGTTGAGGTTGCCATTGCACAGAGCTGCTGGAGCAGACAGAGACAGCAAGGTGGTAGGTGTCTCGCAGTTGGGATCCGGAGGGAGAGTGGGGAAGGATTTTCCTTCCAAGAGAGCAAAACTATATACAGAGCGACCCAAGAGGATGGGGAAAAAGGGAAGAAGGGAGAAAGTTTCAGGTGCGTTGCATTCTGATGTAAATTAAGCCCGTATTATGGATTTTACTGTTGTTGTTACTGCAAGCTCTGTTTTATTATTTAACTTGCCATTGCGGTATTGGTGCATACCTGGTGCCCAGCCCCTCCACCAGCAGCTCCAGCCCTTAACCTAGAGAACAGCACAAAACTGGCAAGGGAAATGCTCAGTTCCATATAACCTGAAAATACGCTGTTAAACTCCAGAATGGAAGAGGTTCTCAAAAATTGTTGCTGTAGAACAGGTCGTGTGAGTAACCAGCTTTGAAAATGCATGGGATTGCCGGTAAGGAAGAAGACAAATTTTGTGCTGGTTGATGGGAGCTTGTTGCCCTACATTGATGGGAGCTAGAAGTGGCTGAGCCCGCAGTTTACAATAAGTGGGTGGGAACAAGAGACCACTTTGTCCTTCCAGTAACCCTGTCCGGATAACTGGAAATCTGCATACGGTGGCTTAAAACCAGCTCAGACAGGGCTCCTATCTATTCCCTCTTCTAGCCTGGATGAAAAGCACGAGGATGGAGGTCACATAAACTCACTCTGTTCGTGCAGTTCAGAGCTATTTGCATAATCCAAGCTTTCATTTTAAACAAATTAAGTGCCTGGCACTTTATGGTTGTGAAGAAACCTCCCCGAGGTGTGAGTGAAGTATGGAGCCACTGAAAGCAAAGTCCACTGCAGGTCGAGTGGGAAATGGCAGTGCAGAGGAATGAATGCTTCATAATGTAAACAGAAGTGCAAGAGACAGGAAATTTTTCACATTTTATTAAATCAGACTTTTACAGTAGTTGTTGAAAGCAAAAAACACTGAATTATATTTAGATAATCGTTCCATAAATAATGTGTGTTTTCACAGCAGTCACAAAGTCTGGAATTTATGTGCTAATTACAGACCCCAAATCATCTCTGCACAGATTTGCAATTAAAACTGAAATATTTTCATATACAATGTGAGCCCTGTATTCATAGCAACAGCTAAGAGACATGCTGGTTACAGTTTGCTCAGTAAATCTGAATATTTTATGTTTGAACACAATTGTTTCACTATTGTTGTCCTTACGTTCGGTATTTTAAAAGCTGAAAGAGTTTAAAGCCGAGTGCCACATTGTGGCTTGCTATTCCTTTTAGGAAAAATATTCTCTATATAGTAATGTATATAGTGCAACAATCTAAGGGAACAAACGATTATTGAAAGACATAGAGAAAGCAAAATTCCTGCGTATGGTTATCTTCTTAATAAATATTGTAAAAACACATACTTTTAAAACCCTGCAGTGACAGCAAAGTGCAGGAAGAATGCAAAATTAGGGAGAACGTTGAATAATTCAGTAGCTTGTTATGTGATTAGATCTGATTGGCCCACACTAAGATGCTGCCCATAAAAATGATTTCCCATGGTAGCATTGGTCTAGGGGTGGGGGGTTTATGATGTCCATAAAATGGGAGAACAAGGCTTACTGGAACTAATAATATCATGGCTGCGCAGAATGATTGATGATCTTTAAAAAGGCCCAGATTGGTTTCATCTTTCTTCAGATTTTATCACTCACTCTTTCATAGTCACGTGCAATCACTAAGGCCAAGAGAGGTAACAAGTGTTTGATGTATGATACTTGAGCCACTTTTGTCAGAACTGCATTTATTTTAAACTGCTCTTGTATTTGATACTCCCAACATGTAGATGTTCTTTATGTTTATTTTTCCTCCAGCTGATGAGAACAGACACTCCTGGGGTTGGGTCAAGAGTTAAGCCAAGCTCACGTTAGAGCAACGGTGCCAAAAATCGCAGTAAAAATTAAACAGATCCTCCTTCCTTGCACGGGGACCATTTCCATTACTGATTAAATGGATAAAGGGCTGCACGGGGCTGACATCTTCTTTGGAGCACCTCATATCCTTTATTATTTGCAGTACGTGCACACCTTTCAGAATGCTACTTGCGCTTCTTGGAATATATTATCCCTTTCAATTCACTCTATCCTTCACAATCTGCAGAGAGCCACAAAAGCTCCTTTTATGTCAGAAGAAATTTCAGATGAATAGGGAAAAAAATACTTAATTTAACCAATTGGGAAAAAAGGGGTCATTTTCACTTGTTTCTGAAAGCTTACACATCTCCTCAAATACGACAAATCAAGCCAGATATCTTAATCATTTGTTGGAAACATCCTTACCAGTAACTTATTCATAAAGACTGTAGATGTGTGAGCTGAAAAAATGTTTGGCAGAGTCCCAAAGGGAAAAGAAAGAGTATTAAAGGGTTGATCAAATAGCAATGTATTGGAATCCTGCTCATTTGGAGAACTTTCCGTTATCCCTGTTTGTTCTAGTTGGAAGAATAATAGATAAACCAGCAGGACATCAGGTTTCTGAGACCCGTCACTGATGCACACACATACGTTTGCATGTATAGGTATGATTACAAGACCATACGCATACCTGTGCCACACCTGTATGCCTGTGCATGGGTATGCATACAGACACGCGGGTCCTCTCACTCGCGATGATTTTGTCTCCTGTAGAGTTTAATGGTTTTCTGTTTTGACAATTTAAACACCGTCTCAACACTGTTTAACAAAATCAAGAGCGGTTCTTGGCAATTAATTTCTGCCGTCAATAGTATTCTCAAACTGGGCAACTCCCCTTGGAACAGGGAGCTGTAACAGCAAAGCCTGTGCGAGTGAAAGAGCAAGACAATTCATTAGACGACTCTGCAGCAGCTAAAAGTGGCGGGGGATGTCAGCCCGTGCTCCTGTGCTTCAATACTAATGAGAGTCATTGCATATTCATAACCCTAAATACAGTCAGCTTCTGATAAAAACTTTTGTCATCGAAGCTTCACAGCAAGAGCAAAGCATTGCACTCCTCATGTCGTGGCACTTCCACCAAGCCAGAGCGAGAGCAAGATTGATTGTTTTGCAACGCAGCCTGACAGGGAACTAAGAGATACTGCCCCAAGGGTCCCGAAACTAAGCTTAGTTTGATTACAAAGCTCCAAGTAATCAAAGAAACAAAAGAGAGGGGGGAAAATGGGGGGAAGAATGTTGTTTTGTCTTGTTGGTGGGTTTAGGGCTTGGGTTTTTTTATTATTTTTTAAAGATAAAGGAGGCTCTAAAGATGTAGCTTTCCTTATTGAGTGTTGAGAGTAATTATCTGTTAGGCGTTTAAAATGGTTCATATCAATTTTTATCACGGAGGAAGAAGAACGGCAAGCACTAGCAAACTTGTTCCCATGTTGTAGGAACACTGCTGCATGTCTTAATAGATACAAATCTCTAAAACTGTATGAAGTTTCACGTCAATATGAATAGCAAAGATTAGTGAACTCAACCTGTCAGATATTAAAATCAGCTCTGCCAAGTGTTGCGCTACCCAGAATTCACTTCTTGCAGGTTCCTTTTCATTTTTGTTGTCAGCTCCTTCTTCTTCTCATCATTGTTGCTATTTTTATTATTAGTTTTGAGAAACTACCCGTCTGCTTTGCTGGCAGTCAAATCCTGAAGGTGCACAGCTCTGCTAGCCTTTGACCTTGCAATACCTGTCTGCTGGGGCAGCTGTTAGCATCCCCTGGAGTCAAAGAAGAGAAACGTATGTTTCAGCACCCACTTTGAAAAAGCCTTGAGCATTTTCTCACTCATAATGATGTCTTCAGCTGGAATGCCAGCACATTTCCACATCTTTTTGACAGGCAAGCAGACTATAAAATATACATAAAATTAAATAAAACAGGACATTAACACAAAGGTTTCAAAATCTGATTACAGTGCAGAGTTGGAATTTCTTTTCCAGCAATTATAAAATTGTGCATTTGGGAAAAAAAAGAACTGCACGGCTCAAGAGAAATCATGAAGGATTAAGGATGGGGAGGTTTCTCTAAACTGTTAAATATCTCAGTCATATGTATACAGGCTTTGAAAATAGAGAAATCTTGTAGTTATGATTGATTGAGGTAACTGATTATCCACAGATATTTTAAGTGTTGAGACATTAAATTGTCAGCCATATCAGTTTGATTGCAGTAAAACATGAAAACATTGACTTTTGTCTAGTTAGAGAAATTTATTTTTCCCAGAATGACAATCCTTTAAGTAGAAACCAGGCAACTTGCCAGCTCTCCATGTCATACATTGAAGTTTGCAAATGCAACCCATATTTTCAAATGTTTTTCAAGGTTCAATGAATGGTGCATAGGTCTTTGGCAAATAGTCTTGTAATAAACAGATTTCCATATACTGCTTCAATCTTCCTTAAGCCTGGTGTAGACTAGTATTTATTCATTACAAATAAATGAATGACATAAACGGTGGTTTGCATTCAAGGTGTATACGTATTCAGAGCTCTTCACTTATGTAAAACATTTCTCTAAAAGAAACAGTAACCCTCCTTGGACTGAAGCTATAGGAACAAGTTTGATTAATATGTTTTACAAGCCTGAAGTAAATGCTCATCACAACTGTCAGCAAGCTGACAGCTTTCAAAAAAGAGCCTTTGTTCCCGGAATGAGTAATTTGTGTGATCTTCTTTAAGATACCACACTCAAAACCTTAGAGGGAGAAGGTGTTACATTCAAGCGAATTTTACTCAAAATGTGATTGCTGTTAAGTCTGCTTTGTATTCCGGTTCCTTGATACGCACACAGTATTTGACAGGATAGCGACTTTTTTTTTTTATTTGTTGTTCTTGCTTGTCAGAACACCTGTGCTTTCTCGTTAGGCAGAGGTGTACTCGACGAGTTTTGTACCTACGTGCGCGGGAGAGCCACCATTACCCAGTGCCCTGCACCACTTTTGTGCTTGCTTGTGGTTTAATAGGTAAAGCCTGGGTGCAGAGAATTACAGGATACCTTAAAAATTACATTAGATGGACTGAAAGTGTAAGGAAGTAGACCGAAAGTTGGAGGAATGATTGAGCGATACCTTGAGAAGAAAAGGGAACAACTATTCCCTCTTTCCTGGGGTGTTAAACATTTTCTCCTAACTGGAGTAGTAACACCTCTGCCACAAAGAATTAGGCAGTGGCACGTTGTGTCTCCAGCATTTACAAGCAAGTACCTCAAGAACATGTCAACTGCTGACAAATAAAACTGAGGTTACCCATTAGCATGGCAAAATATTTCCTTCCTGACCTCTTCAGGCAAAAAGGTTACTACACAGCATGAAGCATTAGGTTTGATTACTTTTAGATTGCCAAACTTTGCTCTCAATTGTATAACTTCGAAGCTGGAAAAGAGCATTCGGCTTAAATAGTCATATTTATCTGTTTATATGCATAGCTACAGTGAATACTAACAATGAACTAATCCAACCCTTTTAAAAAATCCAGTCAAAATATTTGATTGAATGGCACTGGATCCCAGTTTGATTTCAAGCCAGATAGAGGAATTTATCTTTATTTCTGTCCATCCATGTGGGTCTGCGTAGAGCAGAGGAGATGCTCTTTGTCGTCCGCCTACCTTCACTCAACTATTGTTCTCTCTTAGAGCCTTTGAGTGAAGCCAAGGTAAGTCAGTCTCAGACTGAGGTCTAAGCACTTGCTTTGCAATTTGACATGCTAAATAAAACCTATGTCCAAGGCGTGTCACCCGAGTGACGAAGGTGTCCTTCCCAAAGTGAGGTGAACGAACCTGGATGTGCTCCTACACCCAACAAGATGTGGTTAGTATGACAATAGGACACTGTTGCCTGTATTATTTACAGGTTTAGAGCACCAAAAAGCCTGATTTAATTGCTGGTTGAGTTATTGTTATTCTTTTAAATATGGAATTGCCTGAACACAAGCTAGCTCACTGCTCCTCACAAGCAGATCTTGCATGGGTCTCCGCTGGCAGCGTTGACATCCTTGTAGGCTCTTGTAGTTTGCTCCCACAGGACTAATCAGGAGAGTCAAGCTCAGTTTTGGGAGCAGACACAGCCCCAGCTTGGGTATGGACAGACAGACAGGTTGCTGTGTAGTGTGGGACCCTGCAAGGAGCTGGCAGAGACCGTCAGAGCTCAACAGCCACCTCCGTTGCCCCAGTAGTCTTCCACTGGCCAAATTAGTTTTACAGCCCCTCAATGCAACTTATTGACAATAGCTAGCTCTTACCTTCTCCTTCCCAGTCAGCTGTATGGACACGTCCAGAGTAACACAGCAGAGGTGATTATCCATCCTAACCATTTGCTAGTACAATTTTAATTCACCTTCATGCAGGGGGGAGAGGATCGATGCACTACAAATAATAAAATAATACCCGGTTTAATACAAGGTAGAAGTCCATTCCTTCCTACACAGCAATTTATTTCCTTAAACACCCTCTTTAGATTATCCTTATCATAAGATTTTGGAAAGTCCAGGGGTTTTTTAATTCCTTGCTCACTTTTACCTGTTTTGTCCTAATTCATCTCCTTTTTGCAGAAAAAGTGTTATTTTAGTCCTTTCAGGTTATTCTCCTCTATGTCCTGCATTATCATCCTCTTTAGAAGAACTCAAGTTTTCCCAGCACCGAAATGAGTCTGGATTTTCACACCATTTTTAAAGAGAAACTCAGAACCCTGAAGTTAACAGTATTAGTCCCTTTCAATCACTAAGAAGGGGGATGGGGGGTGTTAAATATTATTATTACTATCTCAAAAAGACAAAGTATATTCCCATCTATACATACTGTACTTAATAATTTTCTAGCTTCAGAATTCTGGAGGGAGATCATTCAGTCCTGGTAATTTGCTATTACTGAATCCCTCAAATTGCTCCATCGTTTTCATGCCATACATCAGCCTGTTAAGGCCACACTTTTATTTCCTGTGAAAAGTGACCTTGGAATAGAATTTAGAAATAAAAATACATTAAAAGAATGGGGGAGCAGATTCACTAGAAAAAGGTTAAGTTCTGAGTATTGGTAAGTGTTGACAATAAGGAGATGTGATAAAAATCTATAAATATTTGAGGGCTTTTAACAGTAATCATGAAGAAAAAAATTACTGACTTTGTCATTAAAATATTTGTCCTGATGTATCTATGTTATTGGAGAAAATGAGCTCAGTATTTCAGACAACGTGGTGTGGTAACTGGTGTTAATTTTAAATCTTTAATCAAAACCACTGTAAGATAATCAACTGAGATAATGGGGTGACAGTATGAATAAGAAAATAGAGGGATACATCTGGAAATTTTATTTGAAGGCATAATCCACTGAATTATGCTGCAGCATCCCAGATTAATTTGCAGAATCCCCATTAACTAGATAAAACTCCAGTGAAATGTACGGTCAGAAACAGCCGTCCTTTGACGTGGGGATTAGGGAAGTGGAGAAAGAAAGAAACAAAGGAACAGGGAAATTCAACATCCAACCTGGCTGTCCCCTCCCTTTAGCACGTGGTACTGTCTACATACGTACCCCTTGCAGTGGTAATTAATTTAATAATATGATATCTGTTCTAGAGATCTCTGGCTATCTTTATTTCTCATAGCTTCTTTGATCTTTTATTCTTAACTGCTCCTGGCCTGTCAGTGTATGCTGTAATCTATTTATGTCACCTGGCAGAGTTTCAACTCTGAAATTTCTTTGAGTTCTTGAGGTCCCGCCTTAACTTTATACTTTCCTAAACTCAAATTAAAACAAATAAAGCTGAAGCAGGATTGTTTCCAACTGCTTCAGGGGAAGCATGAAGGCATAGGAGTTATGGCTAGCTTGGTCCACATGAATGGCCCTCATTTGGTTATAAACTGAAAGTTCCGTGGAAAGGTAGACCCAAATGAGATTAAGTAATCACAGTTAAATCTGTGGTAGAGCCATGTGATAGTTTCAAGTGTATTGAATGCTGATTTATCTCATATTTCACTATCTGTACTCATATACCTTATATTTTGAGGACACAAAACTCAGTGGTGCAGTTGACACAACTGAGGGATGCGATGTCATCCAGAGAGACCTGGACAAGCTGGAGAAGTGGGCCCATGTGAACCTCACGAGGCTCAACAGGGCCAAGTGCAAGGTCCTGCAGCTGGGTCGGGGCAACCCCCAGTATCAATACAGGCTGGGGGATGAAGGGATGGAGAGCAGCCCTGCCGAGAAGGACTTGGGGGTCCTGGTGGATGAAAAGCTGGACATGACCCAGCAATGTGCGCTCGCAGCCCAGAAGGCCAACCGTATCCTGGGCTGCATCCAAAGCAGCGTGGCCAGCAGGTCGAGGGAGGGCATTCTGCCCCTCTGCTCTGCTCTGGTGAGATCCCCCTGCAGTTCTGTGTCCAGATCTGGGGTCCTCAGCACAGGAAGGACATGGACCTGTTGGAGCTGGTCCAGAGGAGGCCACGAAAATGATCCAAGGGCTGGAACACCTCTGCTGTGAGGACAGGCTGAGAGAGTTGGGGTTGTTCAGCCTGGAGAGGAGAATGCTCTGGAGAGACCTTATAGCAGCCTTCCAGTACTTAAAGGGGGCTATAAGAAAGATGGGGACAGAGTTTTTAACAGGGCCTGTTGCAATAGGACAAGGCGTATGGTTTTAAACTAAAAGAGGGGAGATTTAGACTAGATATAAGGAATAACTTTTTTATGCTGAGGGTGGTGAAACACTGGCCCAGGTTTCCCAGAGAGGTGGTTGATGCCCCATCCCTGGACACATTCAAGGCCAGGTTGGACAGGGCTCTGAGCAACCTGCTCTAGTGAAAGATGTCCCTGCCCATGGCAGGGGGGTTGCACTAGGTGACCTTTAAAGGTCCCTTCCAACCCAAACCATTCTATGATTCTATGATTCTATATTTTATTATTCAGTTAAGGGAATACTTTGTGCCACCATCATTTCCTCTACTCGTCATGACATAATGTTAACTAGTTCGTGCTGCGAAAGGGTTAATCACTATCAAATAGTGTACTTCTCAATTAAATAGGCATTAGCAAAAGGCCACCCTTTTGATTAATAGTCCTAGAGTTTTCCTTCTCTACTTCAGCTGGTCCACAGCGACTTGGAATATTATTTGCAGATCAGATCCCTCCTCAGGTTTCCACAACCCAGTGGAGGCAGTTAGCTTAATGCAGGTAACACCAAACCTGCAGCAGTGTCTGCACTGGTGCTGTATGTGTCTGTTTTAATTAAAATGGATGGATGGGTTTGGTAATTGGTTTAGATGGATGTGTTTGAGTTTGCAACATCTTTTTATCCATCAGGTTTTCTTACCTCGTGTCTGGGACAAAGGAGGCTGCCTGCTCTCCGCTCATTTTGCTCTTGCACTTTCTAGGGTCACAATCCTGGTCACCTAAAGGTATATGAGAAGCAAAGAGTTTCTATGGCCCTCATCTTTTTTTTGTGTGGCTGTTCGATCTAGCCGTTGTCTGGCCCTGTGTTACCTCATGGCAATAGGACAAACTGACAGTTTCTCGTAGAAGAAGCTACATGCTCAACACAGCTGAAAAAAAGTACTATGGACATTTCCAGCAGTAGGAATGGTTCTCTCATTCCTATTGTTTAACAATTCTTTTTTTTTTTCTTTGAAAATGCAAATCAGCATCATTATATTTGGAAGGTAGAAATTTTTTTTTTTTTTTTAACAAAAAACAAAATGAAATCGTCTATGAATTTAACCTTTCTTCTTTCCCTGAATCTTCAGCAAGAAATTGTGCTAACATTGAAACAGGTAATAAATTTCAGTACTTTCTTACATATACCACTTTCAGTTATTTTTCTACCCTAAATGTCATCAACACTTTTAATGATATTATTTAAAAAGTAAAGCTTCCAATTCATCAGACAGGGTATCTTTTCTAGGTTTTAAAGCACAAAGAAGAATTTGGAAAAAAATTAGAAAGGCAAGCTGGTATTCTATTTTTAATTCCTGAAGGATACCTTTTTTTAGGTATAAAGCTGAGGAAGGACAATTATTCTCTCCCATAAACATTTTCTGATTTAGGACTTTGGAATTCTGGCACATTCTTTTAGGTTTTTTGCTATTATATCATACTAATCATGTGTGCAAATAAAACATATTAAATAAACTTACCGAGAACAATTTTCGGAAATAAAAATGGCTTCTTCTTTCTTTTTTTTTTTCCTTTTCCAGACTTCATAACCTGCTCCAGAAAATCATACAAGCCTTTCCAGGAGCCAGATCTCAGCCTCCCCTTTCCTTTGTCTCCGGTGTAACTTTTGCTGAAACAGCCCTGCTGCCAATTGATTAATATTTTCTTTGCTACTGCTTTGTACCTGCAACCAGTAGAGTGGCATAGCAAACAGAGCAGGTAGGCATGCAATCCAGTTATCGATTGGCACAGGGAATTAATCATTTGCTAATAGATGGGTTGTTCATATGGCACTTTATATTTAGTTTGTATTTTTGTAAAGTAAATATTTATATACATTGTTCACATAATGTATTACACGTGTCTCTGTGTGTGAAATATATGAAGGTTATTTATGGTCTGTGTCAAAAGGTTATGAACAAATTTAATTTATGGAGAGGCATCACTATTCCCTTGTGATCACGGCAGTAGTTGTTTTTCACATGTTTCTAAAGAGAATAGAGACCAGTCTTAGCCTGTTTGGCGCTCACCAAAACCCATGGCTCTTAAGCTCCTGGCAGTGGTTCTTTAAACTAAGTGAGGCTATCTGGCGCTAAAACTGACTTGGAGATGTTGTAACATCAATTATTAATGGGAAGTAATGCGGACCGCAAGTCACAGCACCATGCGTGAGCAGCGTTTCCACTTAGAGGAGACAGTCACCTGGAAATCTGCAGGTCTTTCCTTATCCTCTCTTTCTGCTGCAAGGAGTTCTCTGTGACTGGATGCGGTGTCCTACAATAAATGCTCTGATGCTCATGTTTTGAGAAAAAGAGAGACGTATTTGGTTCAGCGATCATTTTTCTCCTTCTGGGCCAACCTTTGGAGTGCATTCTTGAGCCAGGTAGAAGAGCTGTTGGGCAATACACAAAGTCACTTGATGGCACAACACATCAGTTCCTATGATGAATATAATCACCAATTTAGGGCAAAGAAGTAATAATTTTCTTCCCACATAATTTTCTTTCCACTCTTTTAGTATGCCAGGAAAATGATAGGTCTTCAGCAGACTACCAAACACTATTTTAATAACTCTCATATTAATCAATGAAAGGAAATATGAATGTCACCAATAATTGCGTTTGTTGTACTAGATGTCTGGAAAAATAATCTTTATCAAGATACTCACAAAGCCTTTTCTGTTGAATTTCTGGCCCGTTCCAATAAGTTTGTATTTGCATCAAATCATATTCTGCAACCCTTCATGATAGGTCAAATGTGTTAATCACTGTTTTCACATTAAAAGTTGCTTGCAAAGAAGTACTAGTATGTTTTCTCTGTATATTTTTCACTAAACATTAGCAAGTCTTCTGTAGGACATGCTAGCAGCCTCTTCATTTGTTACTGTGATTTTTGGTTATTAAGGGTATTAAAATATAGAGGAAAATTATCTATTTCAAAATTACTTGTTACTTATTACATATTTATTATTTTAACAGGATTTTAACATTTGGCTCTAAAAATTTAGATGCTTTATTATATTTTGATACATTTATTTTTACAGAAATTTTGAAATGAAGTTAGAATGATTCTTCTATAATCAAGAAACATGCTTTTAACTAGCCTGTAACTCATCTATTGCACGGTAATTACAGACGATGCAACAGCTTAGAATATTTACATAAGCTGTTCAGACACAGTAAACAATCAGCAAAAACTTTAATAACATCAGATTAAATCTTGAAGTTATTAATTCATTTTTAGTCAGTACTTACATGTATAAACATTCAGGGGAGTGATTGCAAAGAGTACATGATGACCCCAAGATTTCACCCAGCGCTAATAGATTTAGTCTGAGGTTTCTTCCTTGCTGTTACACACTAAACGATCCCATCATCAATTAATCTGAATGTTTGCTTTAATATAGTTATTTTATGACTGAAGTTTGAAGATATTTCCTCAAACTAGAGATATTTTAGTGGTTTAATCTCATAATAAGTATTAAACATAACTTGACAATATAGATTATCAGACTGAATGGTTTTAATAAACTTAGAGTTAATTTGCTGAAAAATCATAATTACTTCTTTTTTAATCAGAGCTTGAGTTCATGAAGGGGGGAAATTAACTTTCTACATATGGCCAAATCCCTAAGTCTCCAATTCAGAGAAAATTCCTATTCAATGTAGTCTTGCCTGAGTGAGGTATGAATAGGGATTTGACTGTAGCAAATATAGCGCCCAGAAAAATTCTGTCTTTTCCTGGTGTTACTATTAAGACAGTTACTATTCAACATTGTGCTTCACACTAAATTGGCTTTGCCAGACCATACTAATGTTTATAAGCTATCAGTATCCAATTTGTCCTATTTGTAAAGAATGGTACAAAAACAGTTCTTGGTTACTATAAGTCAGTTTCTTTTTCTTTTTTTTTAATTTTCCAAAGGTTATGACACCAGGCTGTTTGTATCTCAGCTGCCAGACGCATAAATGATCAAATTAGGAGAAGCAGGAATTTTTTTACTCTGAAGTTTATACGATAAATTATTATTCAAGAAGTGCACAAGAGCAGAGAGCTTCCCTTAAAGAGTCTCTGAGACAAGAGATGTAGTTTGATACCAGGTCAAAAGAGTTTGCTCATCAGAAGGCCCCAAGGATAAGTTTTCTTCCAGGAACTCTGAATTTATTTGAGGACCAGTGTCTATGACCATCCATTACAGTTATCCCAGAGCTTTACACGGAGGAATTTTATCAGAGAAAATCATTAGTAATTTGTATTATGAATATGAGTTTGATTATGATTTTAAAATTTTCTTGTCTTTTTCAGGTTTTTTTTTTTTTTAGCATATGAGGAGTAAATTAAGTCCATACTTGGTTATTTAACTCCAGTTACTCTAACTAGTAAGTCTTCACACTGCAGGTGGATTGCAAAGGGATTTTGGCAGTGCATCCAACATATTGAGAAAACCCATTTTTCCTGCTAATATTTTCCATTCTAAGTCAGTCTCCTGCCAGTGTTTGCGGTGACTGTCACAAAAATGCAGGGAATAGGCTGACAAGAGATCCTTTAGAAATCAAACCATATGAAGAATTTTATTAATATGCATTGTATACCGAGTCCAGTTCTCTATTGTTCCCCCCATTACACAGCCTCTGCAATGTGGGTTTGAAATTACCAAAGCTGAACTTTGGTAATTTCTATGTCAACATGGTTATAATGAGTAATGGCTATGTCAACATGGGCAGCTTATCCCACGCTCCAACCCCAAACTGCTTGCAGCCCCACCCAGATGTCTCTTGGACCCTTAAAATGTGAAACTGATGTTTGAGCTCTGGCCCTCTGGGAGTGTTGGCCGGTCCTCAAGATCCAAGCCCTTGTACTCTGCATGGTATCCCCTGGCTGTCAAAAATTGCCAGGATTCGTGTCCAACTAAAGCAAGGAAATTGCCATTGCTGGGAGATGGTGTATTGCCACTGCTTCTGGACAAAGAGTTAAACTGTTTGCAAACAGCCCTCCCCTGGTACCCGAGGTCCTGGCACAGGCAGAGCATTACGCTGCTCGCACACAGCATTTTCCCTGCCCCTTCTTCCTGTGGCTCATAGCTGGCACAGGCAGCAAACTAAACTGCTTTTAGATAGCACAGTTTTCACAAAAATTAAGTTCATGTTCTATAACGGCACTCCAGGCTAATTTTTTTTTTTTTCCTAAAAGCCTGCCATTTTAAAATGCCTCATATATATGTATATATGTAGAAGAGATCATACACATATATAATCTCTTTTACTTAAAAAGTAAGAAATTGTATATATACATATATATGTGTGTGTGTCTGTGTATCATCTCTCCTAATTTAAAGGACTATACAAAAGGCTCGTCAGCATTTTGCTACAGAGATAGAAGTGGGAGAGAAAGTGGCTTATTAACACATGGAATATCACCTGCCATCTGGAGAGGCTCAACCCACACTGGAGATGTAAGGTCCAGACACAAATTTCTGGTGCATGATCCCAGACCTCAAGATCCATCAGTCAGAGGCATGTCATCTAGTTTTAGCCAGCATTTTACACCCATTTGGCATCAGTATAAAGGCCTACACAAGGTGCGGGGCGCAATAGGGAATTAGTCCCACTGAGCTTAATAAAAACCCAGGGAGGGGAAAAAGACATAGTTCATTTGTGGAGCCCTGAGATAAGTAAGTTTTTTATAACTTAAAAATGTTCTCATGTGCCAGTATAAAACAAAAGAGCTCCAGTACAGCCAAGAGGAAAGTATACAACACAAATAAAAACACATGGAGACATTTAGAAACAAACTAAAATTTGTCTTCTACAAACCCCCAAACACACACTCCCCTGTTCTTCCTACAGCTTGTGAGGAAAGGGTGGTTCTGGGCTTCCGCTCCAGATGGAGAGCTCAGCAGCATATTCCCATTCCAGCACTTCTTCCAAAACTGCCGCGTTATCCCGCTTTCTCTAACACCTGCTACAAAATATTTCACACTTGTTCTGTCTCGCTCGAGGTACAGGGGGAAAAGGACACTGGCACCATCAAAGGTTGTGCCCAACACTGCAACTGACACTTAAAGCAAGCCACCCCCTTGCGTTACTTGCAGAAGGGTGTTTGTTTCATGGACAACGTCCAAGGAACAGCAGCAGCGGTACGGGTGCTGACACCTCAAATTTGGTGTAAATGGGTGGACTCATGGGATTCCTCTGGCCAACCTTTCTTTTATGATTTTCTCTTTCATGATACAAGATGTTTTGAAGATGGAGTGCTGCTGCTGTTGCACACAAGTAGCCTGTGGCAATGGGTGAGGAGGAGGCCTTTCCAAGCCTCACACAAGGAAATGCATTAAAAATGTAAACCATGCTAACTGTCACATATTTGTGTGTTCAGGTGGCTTATTGGGATGTAGCCTATTGTGACACCGCAAAATCTATTACATACATCTGTGGTTGTTTAATGCCATACAGCTTTCATTAAACACGTGTTGGCCGAGGTTCTCCTGTCATTCCAGATTCAGCTTGGTTCATGTAGACCACAAATCTCAGCCTAGATCCTTCCTTGTCAAGAGTGGAAGAGCCTGGAAGCTGTTTTATCCCACCTCAAGTAACAGGATCTCCCAAGGCCCATGGGCAAGCTTGGAATTGCCACAGCTTTGCATCTGTCCATGCAGGGGCCAAACCACATGCTCCAAAAAGCTTCACATTCAAAATGTTCTATGACAGAAAAAAAGGGACGTTACAGATGTTGAATATGCTGTCTGAGACCGTCCTTCATGGCCTGACCTCCACTGTGAGCACCAGGTGGGAACATTGCAAGAGCAGTGCAAAGTGTCTGGGGTGCCCCTTAGATGCAGCCTCCTTATCTGGATCCATTAATTCAAGTATGAATTACAGCAGCCAGTTGAATAGAATAGAATAGAATAGAATAGAATAGAATAGAATAGAATAGAATAGAATAGAATAGAATAGAATGGCGTGGCATAGAAAAGAAAAGAAAAGAAAAGAAAAGAAAAGAAAAGAAAAGAAAAGAAAAGAAAAGAAAAGAAAAGAAAAGAAAAGAAAAGAGAAAGAATATTTCAGTTGGAAGGGACCTACAACGATCATCTAGTCCAACTGCCTGACCACGTCAGGTCTGACCAAAAGTTAAAGCATATTATTAAGAGCGTTGTCCAAATGCCTCTTAAAAGCTGACAGGCTTGGGGCATCGACCACCTCTCTAGTTCTAGTGTTTGAACATCCTCTCGGAAAGAAACGCTTCCTAATGTCAAGTCTAAACCTCCCCTGATGCAGCTGTGAACCATTCCCACGTGTCCTGTCCCTGGATCCCAGAGAGAAGAGATCAGCACTTCCCTCTCCACGTCCCCTCCTCAGGAAGCTGTAGAGAGCAACAAGGTTGCCCCTCAGCCTCCTTTTCTCCAAAGTAGACAACCCTAGAGTCCTCAGCCGCTCCTCATAGGGCATGCCTTCCAGCCCTGTCACCAGCTTTGTTGCCTGGAGAGCAGGGTCCAAGCTGCAATGCCTGGGGTCTATCTCAAACTAGTAGACCTATCACAACTGTAGACCAAGAAGGACCATATTGGAGCTTGGAATCTCTTGTTGGCAGCCCTGTATCTGTCTGCCCAAGGGTGGCTCCTTAAAAACGGACATTGACTTACAGGACTACAACAGACTTGCTCCAAATGTCAAGGTTAAAGAGGCAGTGTTGGGCATGATATGAGAATCATTACTAATAGATTAAATAAAATAAAACAAGTTGGCCTCTTTTGCTCTCCAAAACTGAGACAGTTGTTGGCAATAGATTCTCCATACCAAGGCACAGATTTCCCACAGGAGCCCAAGGGCTGTACTCCTGCCTGCTATGGGTGCTGACCTGTACAATGACCTATCACGTAAAACGGAGCAGCCACACTGCTGCCTGGTGCTCCCCATGTAGATGAGCACCATGTCCATCCTGGTGGCAGTTATTTGCAAATGTCAGCCATGAGGAGTGGGGTCCACCACAACTATGGATTAACCCTCCACATCCCAAAGTGAGGGTCACGTTCTCTACTCAGGAGTCAAAAGACAGTGAGATGGACACGGAAGATATTTTAGGATGCATGAGATAAGCGCTTTAATAAAATATACCGATTTGGGGAAATTAAATTCTAGTTTTATTCCAATTTTCCTGAAAGATGGCTGTTTCCACATTAAACTGTTTCTAGATACTGAACAAACCTTTATCCCACCAATAAGAAATGTAAGTAGCATTACATTTTCTATCCACTGTCACATGGAGCAATACAAAAACATAAACTCGTATACCTTTTTTACATTGGATATTAGATTTTTCAGTACTTCCACCACCCCACAGAAATTATATTCACACAGTACAAAAAATTTCAAACAATGGTAATAGCGGGGGGGGGGGGGCAAAAAAAAATCTGTTTTTCTTTTTTTTTTCCTAACTTGGTGTTAACTTAATGATATGTGACATTGCTATCAGTGCAGCGCAATAAAAATGAAATGGTACCCAATGTGCACAGACACTATGGAAATTTCAAATGACAACAGCAACAACAAAAATTATACTTTCCCTTTCCTTTCCTATGCCCTTTGCATTAACGTAAGGATATGTGACTTTGCTATCCATGCACTGCAATAAAAATGAAATTGGTGGCCAATGTGCCCAGACAGAGCCTTCAAATAAAACAAAAATAAAATTATACTCCTTTGCATCATGTAAAGGATACATGATGCGAGGCACAAATTTCACTTCGCTGCCACATCACAAATAATACGCCAGCTGAGAACCTATATTTCTTTCTCATCATGAGGGAGAAAAAAAATGTACTTTGGAACAATTTTTTTTTTAATTTCTCTTCATTTTATAAACACTAAAAAACGTGTTTTAAAACAGTTTCTTATATTAGACTCATATTGTGATTATACATTTCCTAAATGAACGCTTTTTTCGTAACATGTTTGTGTCTAACGTTACTCATATAAATAAAAATATACAGTCATTTTATGGGATAATAGGCAAACAGACATCTGCATGCAACATTTCCCTCATTAGATGTTATCATGTTAGCATATTTTTATGACTCCGCTGCAAAATACAATGTGCTGATTTGAAACCTTCTTAAATATAACTTATTATGTATGTTAACAACCCAAATGCTTTAGTTATGCTTGGAGAATTGTTTAATAAAGGGGTAGTTAACACTGGTGTAGCACGAGGCGATGTGACCTGGAGGAATATGCCTGCAGTGATTGTGGGAGCAAGAGCAGCAGCTCCTTATCTATGATTATTGAACCGCTGATGGTCCACCAGTCCCTTCTTCGAGACGACGGGGCAGCCAGCTGACTTCCCTTGTTTGCAGCTACTAAACCGCACTGCAAATAATTAGGCAAGTATTAGCTGCCTTCACGTTATTTTTCCACTAGGTAGTTTTCATCATTAACATTAAGATGCACGGGTTTTATCAAAAATAGCCAGCAGAAAGGAGAGCAAGCTGTCTGAAAGACCATCGGTTTTGAGGAAATCTGGGCTATGCTTCAAAACAACAGTAAGTGAAAAGCAGTGGTCTGGAGGACTCAGAGTGAGGAACTCTCCCAGTTTAATGGGAAGGGGCTCCATTTTTGGGTGCTGCAAACCCGTTGCTGTAATGTTTTAATATGAGCACAACCGTCCCAGTTAAAAACCCTCCTTGGAAAAGGAAGAAGGGACAGAGAGTTCAGCCACTGGCAAAGTCGGGCCAAGGAGCCAAAAGCACATGAGCAGATAAGGGTATCTGCTGGTTTCAATTACATCGGGATGCATACGGCCAACAAAGCAAAAATCAAGGAATCATATGGGTTGATAATATGGCCACAAAAACACTCAGTGATGCTCAATCACTGTCGCATCACTCTACAAAAGTACCAGGCAAGCCAAGCTGCGGAGACCAAAAACTACCGAGGAAGTGATTTACGTGCTGGTCAGTCTGAACAAACTGTCTGTTCTGCTCTGCATGTATTTAAAGACTTTCTTCACCATGATTGTAAGAACGGAATGAATCCTCCAAACCGTTACTGCTTTCAGCTGGGTTTGATCAAATTGTTACACCCTCCATGCCTGGGCTCCGAAAGATGAATACATAATTGAGAAATTCTCTCTTCTAAAATATTTCTTAAATCCAACAACAAAAGAGTTTAATCAGAAAGTTACTCCCTTTTCAGGGATAGTTCTGCCATAGCTGTTTGGATAAAATGACTGGAAATCAGAGCTACAGTCATTTAAATAATCTGTTAAAAAGCTATTACGTTTCCCTAATGCTAGTCATTTTTAAATGGCTCTTGGTTTGATTCATGAACAATGCATGAACAGTACATGATTCACATGGGCAATTTTTATTAAGCACTTATCCCAAAAAGAATGTCAGACCGGGTGAAATCCATTGTATATTGCAGCATTTTCATATACTTTTTTTAAATAGCATGCATTAAGGTTCAGCTTCTCATAGACCGAAGTTGACAGAGTTGGGCCTGCCACAGAAGATCAAGGAGCCAACAGAGGCTGAAAGATATTATATAGATAATTGTAAAGATCTTGCTGCAGTTCAAGTGCTTTTGAAGTTCTGTAATGACTTTTGCTATCAGAAACTGTCAGGTTTAATTGAAGTCAAAGCTTGCTACTTAATCATGAGATCCATAAGTGTGTAAATATTAGTGCTGCTGCTAAGCAATGAATCGCCTTAGTATTAATTAGAAAAAAAAAAAATGCTTTGCGCTGCTTTAAGGGCACGGCACACAGTGGGCCACGCTGAGAGGTGCATTGGCTTATTTGCAGGGAGGTTCAGGCAACTTCAGGGAATCAGGAGCTTCTGCTTTTAATTCCATTTCTAACTGACTCGGTTTGGGGCCTGGGTAAGTCACTTTCCCTCCATACAACGGTTTCTCTGTTATCCCAGCCATAAGGTATGGATTAGATAAATTATTACCCACCTGATTGGCATACTGCAAGGACTAAAAATTTCACCGTAATCTGAAAATTTCCTATAGTTTAAACTGTTCAAATATAGTTTGAGGTTCAGCATAATACGTGAGCAAAAAGGCAGTCTCCCAAGGTTTTATAACCCTGGTGGTGAACGTACCCATACTTCCTATGCAAAGCCAATGTGGGGTTGATTTTAAAAGAAGAGTTATTGCTAACTGCCATTTTGAAACAAACAATATATTGTCAGTTGAGTAATATGATCAAAATCCAAAGCATTGTTTCTGCTGTGTTATAAAAGAAGTTGGATTATGCAATTCAGTGCCAAAGTGACTTAGATCTGCTTAAAGAGTTCTAAATTACGGTAAGTATTTAAACTGATAAGCAGAGATTTAATATGGGCCGCAATGGGATTAATGAAAAAATAGCAGGCTCTTACGCTACCTATTTACAATCACATTTTAAAGTCGAACTACAGCTGTTAGTTATACTCAGGGTACACTTCATACTGGACAGTAGGCAGTGAAGTGATGTGTCCACAGAGCCTCTTGCTTGAGCTGAAGAACTCCCAGGACACAGTTTTTCAATTTTGCAGATCATCTAGTTAAAGTTCATCCACTATTCAAAGTTTTGTGGAAACCGTAACACACGTTTTAGCACATGGCACTCTTATAACGGTACTGCCCACCACACACCTCGGAGTTTCCCTGGGGGAAAAAAACGGTGTGGTTAGGATCCTAGGCGAAGTGTACTTCTAGGACACGTTAAATTTTAATGCATCCCAGTTGTACTTCATTTTGGGAAATGATGCTTTTTTTATTGTTGAGTTACTCAGGCCCATAATCAGGTTCCTAATATGTTCAACAAAGCATCAGGATACATGAAATATCTTACCAGATAATCCCCTTTGGAATCCACAGTTCAGTTATTAAGTATTCCTTTCACTAATCTCTGTAATCCTCTGTTGATATAGGTCAGTAAAACAGTGGCTAAACCCTGTATGATAAAACTAAGTCTAGATTTTGCAATCATTCCTTTTCTATTTTTTGTTATATTTTTCTCAGCTGTTCTTACTCCTGGAAGGCATGCGACCAGCGTTACAGATGTTGCACATGGCAGCTCCCAGAAACCATGGGGAAGGTCTTTACACCAGTACGTCAGCCAAGAGTCAAGATCCATCGGCAAACTCGAGACATATTCAGAAAATGTATGTGAAAGTCAAGACCGGGATTATATGCTGTTTGATAACTGAGATGACATTAGCTCACTAGTGTTCACAGCCACTGGATTAGCAATCAGTGTTAAATCTTCACATGCAATGAAAGTTAACAATGCTGGTTTTATATTGTCCCAAAAAAATCATCGAGTCTGTTTTCTCCTTTTGATTACAGTTCATTTAAGGGAAGAACGTTACTGCATGCTTTGAAAATGTTTTATGTGTCTTTGGCTGATAGAACACACAAAACGTTTGAATAGGCCCATTTATTTGAGCAGACGTATTAAATAATACTTTAAATGTGAACATGCATGTCATAAATTTTGTAGTCTCTTTAAAGTAGGATAAATCTGTGTATTTAAAATAGTCTTTCTTCAAAGCCATCTTTTCCTTTTTTTTTCAAACAGTCATAAAGGAAACTCTGATTTGTGCTGCATGAACAATGCCAGCATCATCATTTTAATGTTATCCATATGGGCTTCTAATAATAGATAAGAGACTACATTTGTATTGTATGTCTTAGAGACATTTAAAATCTTGATAAGGAAAGGCTGATTTCATTGGCCCCACAGTTAAAGGAAAGCAGACCCTAATTAAAAGAATTCTGTTCTGAATTAACTAGTTTGACATGTGCTAATTGACAGTTCCTGTGAAATGGTTCTAATTAAAGTCAATATGTCTTTTTCAATTAAAAGGAAATTAAGAATATACTAATATACATTAACAACTTAATCTGCCTTCAATATCCCATACATCAGCTGCTTTTTTTCTAATGTTATTGGAGAACCATCTGACATGCATCTTCTACTGTTTGGTTATGGTACCTCATTATTACTCAACAAGAACACAGGCACTGGTGGATATCCCCTAGAGCAAGACAAGAACTTGCCTATACCCCATGCATGCAATTCCTTATCTCTTGCCTGGTAAAAGGTAAACTCGCCTCTCCACACAGAAGAAAAAAAGACTTTTCTCATGACCAGAGATCTCCTTATTAATTGCACGCTGAGTCAGGTATTGACAATTAGTCAGTGAATTCAAACTTTTAATAGAAGCCTTAGAAGCAACGGTGCACTGTTCTTTCCTTATTTGGCCCAGGCAAAGGCAGGGTTTTGACTTTTGAGAGACATCTCTCATGCTCTGTTTCAGAAGTGAATACAGGGCAGAGTTCTCTGGTGGGAATGCTTTTAATTGTATATACAAGAAGAAAATAGAAAACATTCCTCCTTGGTAGAGCAGTGCTGAAAACCATCCCATTGTTGTTGCTGGAAATGTGACGTGGCTGTTTATAGCCGCAAAATTGAGTATTCAAATGTGCAGTTGACTTTTTGCTACCAATTCCAAAGCTCTACTGCTACTGACTTTACTAACTAAAAAAGCTCCATTACAAATATCAGGCTCCATGCTGGTAAGATCAGTATCTTGAATGTATGGTAAACTATGCAGAAGTTTAACATCTGCTCATGTGAACTTTGCTATTGATTTTTCATAGTTTTTATTTTCTTGTTTGGGAAATAATAATGAAAAACTCGGCCGATACATTTTTGGGAGACTAGACTCACCAGGGGAACAAGCGGAGTAGTTGACTTAAAAGGTAATTAGATAGCTTCTTTAAAAAAAACTGCCTCATATATGCTGTTAAGAACACAATCGCACTTCTATTATAAATTTTGTATTTCAGGGAACACTACTTCAGCTATGAATATTCACTCTGCTGAATTTATCATAAAGAGAATATATTATCTAGCCAGATTTTACCAAAGCCTGGCTTGGCTCCAGGAGTCTATAACATTTCTACTTTTTTCAAGTGACTCTTTTAAATCATAACAAAAACATGTATCTTTTTTCAAGAAGATGAAAATTCAGCAAATAATCATTTACCTATGACATTACGAGACAACTTAAGTGACAGAAAATAGATTTTTATAGTTCCAGAAACTGAACTAGGGGGTTATTGAGAGCACAGCTAAGCTTCAGAAACTGTATAAAATGCTCTGGGAGGACTTGGGAGTTGTGGAGAGGTGTTATTTTTTTACTTTTGTTCGAGTTTGTTGGCTTTCCTGGTATTTGTTGAAACTTACATTCATTTTCAGAAGCAACAAACATCCAAAACATTTCATACTATTGAAATAAAAATTACTGTGTTGTGTATTATTGTCTGGTTCTATTTAACAGCCTGATTTTCAGGACCGTGTGACCAGATTTCATATAGACAGCTACTTAATTTTTGCAAAAGCAAATGTCAACAAAAGGTTTAAAACTTTGTCCCAAAGCATCTGCTACACAGCTTAAAATGCCTCATCTTAAAGCTGAAAAAAACTTTCTTGATCAGCCCTCTTAAAACCATATAGACCACTTACACAAATTTTTGGACCTAGCAAGATACTTGGGCTGAGCATCTTGATTCTCAGGCTGGATGAAGCTTTTTGGCTACTCATTATGAGACCAAGGGCTTCAGAAAGTTTCTTACCCAGCTCCCCTCACTTGTGCTGCTGGTGGGTCCCTGCGGCTCTAAAGGAAGATTTTAAAGGGGAAAAGAATTCAGAAAACCTGAAGTAAAGAAAAGGAGCAGCTGAGATATAGACCTGGAAAAGTGGCTGTTTGGTTCTGCCAAATAGAGTTAAATGCCCAGCTCCCTTTGAGGACCTGGGATAAAGGGCCTGATGTGTTATTTCAATATAAAAACTCTATTTGACCAAACCAGGCGCTAAGCTAATCATGTCCTAGAGACATCCATGCCCTAAGGAAAAATACTTGTACATTTACAACAGAAACTCAAATCATATCTTAATTTTTTGTTTTATTTTAGACACAGAAAGCTCCCACAGCAAACTGGACTGGACTCTTTGATGCCGTATCTTTGTGTCCATTTTAATCTTTTAATATCTCACTATCTAAGCTGGGAACAGTATTTTCAGAGATCACTTATATGTCTGTCTAGAACTATATATGACTCACAGATGCCACTCTTTTCTCAGCTTCAGATTTTTAACCATTGCCTCAGTATTGTGCTGATACAGATGCACCGCTGAAGTAAGATGTTAAATATGTCTCTAAATTAGTAAATAAACAAATCTCTGGGAGACAGCAGAAATTCTGACTACTTGTATTCATTAAAATTCCATGGTACTTTGCACAAGAGGAATGCTAATCCTGGAGCCTAAACTGAGACCCAATCCCACAGGCCCTTAAAATGTGCTTAAAATAAGAGTAAGACTACTTGTAAGGTTCAGTTTACAGACCTAGGTGACTGCAGCTCAACAGTATTCTGCCTGCCCAAAACGCTGCTTGTTTTTCCACTGGCTGCATTATTCTTTCTTCTCTCACCTCCTTTCATTGTGGCTTTGCTGTAAACTGCTAGGAACTTATTTCATATATTGCATATTTCAGCTGCATTTCATGCACAAGTGAGAGGATGATGATAATGGTATGTGAAGCACTCAGAAAATTATTTTCTCCTTAGGTCTCTTGCTAAGCCTGTTTCAGTATTTCAACTCCTTGGTCTAAAAGCAAGGAGAAAGGGGGAAAGAAGATAGAGTATGATTTAAAAAACAGTTGGTTTGAATCTGAAAACACTTATGAATGAGTTTCACTTGACTCATAAAAGTAGTCATATTGATTTGAAAAAGCCACTGTTTGCTGGAACTCGTCAGTGTAGTGCATCTCCAGGACGTGTAAGAATCTTCTTCTCATAATGCAAATATTTACAGTGAGATCAGTGCTGGGAGCTGTGGAGTACCCCTTGTTCACACAAGTAGTCTCAAAAGCCAGGGGGACAGGTAGGAAGAGAAACTCCTTGTCCATGTAAGGATCCTGCTTTGTATAAATACGTTACTATTAAATAATCAGTATCAATACTCTCAGGAAAAAAAGAAAAAAAAAAATCACTGCATGAATCAGAGTAGTAAACCTGCAAATTACCTTCCTGTGGGGATGAAGGTCTAGACGCTTTTCGGTGGAGTCTGACAGCCCTGAAAGTCAAAAACACAGTAAGACCAAAAAAAAAAAAATCCAGTTCCTATGAACCTTCCAGAATGCAGCTATCTTTGTCTTTGTATAAATAATTAGTGAAGCAGCCTTTCTGTTTATACCCAGCCTAGCTAGATAGAGCTGTTTGTGTGGGGAAGGAACTGCTGTGTTCTTGATGCAAGCCAAGCACATCCTATAAATTCTAGAGTCCAAGAAAAAATTTATCTTGGCAACAGGTCTGTTCGAGAAATCAGCATGTGGGACATGGGATGCTGTGGTCCATGTAAAAACCTCTGGTTAGAAAGATTTTTCTCCTCAAGCATCTGTCCTTCTTACCACTCTTCTTTCTTCCCCCCTCCCCTTTCACAGCACTTACTGTACGTAGTCACATTTTCCTAGCCGTGAATGCTGTGCAAGTTATACATCCTCTTAATACATACATTATGGAATGTGTTTGTTTTTGCTGTTAGAGCAGATAAACATATTTTCAACATGGATTTGCTCATGAGCTGAAAAACAAAGTCATGTGGGGTGTTTTTAATATGTTGTTGGCTTCGCTATTGAGAACATTTGGCCCCAGGCAGCTTTCATTTACATACTATGCCCCACATCTTTTCTATTATTGTTAATTGAATGTTCACATTCCAGTGTTCCTGATCCTGACCCCTATTTGTTTCACACATTTTTTTGTACTCGGTGGCATTAATTTTTCTGGCATTATTATTATAGTATCATGCAAATAATTATTTTGTTAAAGTCATCCCCTTCATTGACAGCGAAAATGACTTAAAATTGGTAATGTGTCTGTCTCCCCCTGTTTCATACAGACAGGTAGATTAGTACAGAAAATAACCATGGCTAAGGAGGTGTAGCAGCTTCCATTTTAAGGTCCTGTATTTAAGTATTCCAATTTTCGTAACCTTTACTTTCAAGCCTTTACATTTCAGGCTAAGCTTTGTGGTCTTCACAAAGCTCCTTCGCTTTGCTCCAAGGTGTCTTTTTTAAGTGAAAGCAAGAAGTTAACTATAAAGATATAATTCTTTTTAACCATAACAAAAGTTTCATCCAAAACAACTAGCTGTAGATAGTTGAAATATGGCATGGAGCAACTTTCCAAGAATCTTTCCTTCCACTACGACAGAGAAATCTAATTCAAACTGTGCCTTGATCCAGATTTTGACGGCTGTATTCAGATCTTATTGAGTGCACACCCACGGAAGACTGTGCTGAACACGTGCACGGGTGACACAGTTGCTGAATGGAAAATGAACAGAAGTGGTAACAGGTAAGGAAGCCTGTACCTGTCTTGATTACCCTCTGCAGTGTGTTCGAGGGATCAGAAGAGCTCCTTGTAAATCCAACAAGGAGCAATCCCACTGGGATGCCCTTTGAAATGTTCTGCAGCTCCTAGTAGGTATCAAAATGACCATCCAAAATCAGTCAATGGATTGGATTCATACTACCTGAAACGATGGTTTATTCAACCTTTGCACCTTTGTGGGCAGCAATGTGACTCTTCATGGGCCGAGGAGATGCAGAAAGCATTCAGTTCTGCATGGATTCATTCTGAGACCTTCCAGTCCTGCTCTAACCCAGACAACCAGTCTTAGACACATAACACACCAGCGTTACTTTATAAGCCAAGAGACTCTGAAGCCCCAAAGCAAAGTTTTTCTTCTAAGTCCTCCACCATTTTTGCTTACACTCAGGGAAGGTCTATTTAAAAACTGAAACTGTAGGTACGTATGGAGCTCATGATAGTGTGCTTAACGGTAACCAACAAAGCTGACATCCGTGTTCATTGGCCAGATAAAGTCACTAAAGATTGTCTCAGGTACAATATGACAGGACAGTTTACTCATGTCAAGCCCCAGTCTTTCTACTCGTAATGCATGTCTGACTACCATACCAATGCACACTGATGCAACGGGGTTCACGTAGGTGCATCCATCTATCGGTATGCCATATATTAAAGGAGTGAGATGTCTGATACATCTATAAAAAGAGAACATGCTGAAGTGCTGCAGAGATCAGTGGATGTGCCAGGCAGAGTCCAGTAAAAGTATATGAAAAGTACCCTGTAGAGAGTACTCGTACTTCTGAGCACAGGTAATATTAAAATGGAGAGCAGTGGAAGCAGACTGGCACTGTAAAGCTCTCTAAAAGGTGTAGGTACCTTTGTTCCACTGTCACAGAAATTGCATCTCTGTCTAATGGTCTGTTAAATTTTTTGGGTGGCTAATTTACCTTCCATACCCATGATACACAGAAGGGAGAGACCATGCTGGTGACTGAGACGGAAAAAGTAGGCTGTAGAATTCAGGCACAACTCAGTCTGTTTTAGAAGTTGGTGGGAGAATTTGCACGGACTTCAAAGGGTGTTAGCTCAACACCCACCATGCTGAGAGAGCAGATCCCTGTGCAATACAAGAGCAATCAGAGCTGGCCTCTAAGTACCGATATCTCCAAATCTAAAGCTAGAAATCTCATCTCCAGCACCAAAGTATAGCTGGTTTTCAAGGTCACATCCATCTTTATGTGAACTGAGCAGCTTTCATAGAAACTCATTATTTCTGAAAACAGGCACCTAGCTCCTATGATAGCACATACACAGGCAAGTTTGGAAAATTCAGTGTAAGGCAGCAAAGACAAAGAAAAACATGCATGCAAGAATTCAAGGGGAGGAATGGGTGTCCTGAAAGGATCACCTTTTCTGTAGGCATTGCCATTCTGCTGGTGTAGTCCACCTCAGATGTGCTAAATACTGCTTGTTCTCTAACCTTTATGTGATGTTTGTCTGAATCTGTAAGAATATTATACTTTTTTGGTGGAGAAACACCACACATCTATGAAGCTAAAATTTAATATAATCTCAAAGACATCAGATTAAATCTTGCTGTGGAGCTTTGTCATGTTCTTGTTTGGGTAGTTGAGTTAACTATTATGTCCTTGATCCGTGAAATGCCTTCCCAAGCCAAAAAAGCAGCCCACTGACATCAGTTAAGAATGCATCTGTCTATGCACAGATCAGATTGCAAAACAGGAGCCTTGAAGTGGTCTTAAAACAAGGCCAGATGATGGTCTTAAGTGAGACCTCTTACTAAGCCCAGTTGAAGTCAATGGGGCTGCTGGATGAAAAAAAAATTATTCTTAAATGAGAATGAGGAATTTCCACTCTGACCTTTCACGTTCCACATGGTTTGTGTATACGCTTATTGAAAATGCAATGTAATTTTATATTTTATAGTTTGAATCATATAGAATCAGCATAATTTATGCAGGATCCCACATGCCTGTTAAGTAGTCAGAATGCTTTTCATGAGGAGAAAGCGTATATAAAGACAGATCTGAGATATCTATATGTGTATGCGTGCAACGAGCAGACCAAATTTACTGAGAATAACTTACTGAAAAGAAACTCTCTAGCGGTGACATTTTACACCAGTTTTCAGAACACAAGAGGACAATTTTTATATGTATCAATAATTAAGAGGGTTTTTGAAATTCATTTCATTTTTTTTCCTGTTTTTCAGTAAACACGAAATTGCCGTTTGCTGGGATGATGAGGAAGCATTATCCTGCGGTTTCTAAAAGGCCAAGCTCAGTGATGTAAAACAACACAGGAGCATGTAGACGAGTTATGTTTGAGAGCATGCAGCGAGCCGAGTATGTGTCGGGAATGCCGAAGCAGGAACCGGCTTGGGTTGCAGCAGAGACGTTATATTGTGTTTGCTTAGGTTGGTGCATGAAAGGTGAGCCCTCCCAGCCCTTTCATCACCACGGCCGTGATTAAAACATCGCCTGCCTGGGACTAAGCGCAAGGTGTGCCTGCTCTGCAGGCAGCTGCCAATCTTTCAGCTAGCTGGTTTGCAGGTTGAGAGGACGCATCCCTGTTTTCAGCATGTGGGCGAAGGATCATGCTCTGGCAAATTAAACTGGAATGAAAACCAAGTCTTTTCTCTGTGTTTATATTATAGCTTCCTCCTTATCTCTGCATATACTGCACAAGTGACAGCTCCCAGATCTGGGATAGCCATCATGTCGAAGTCTTGTTTCTCACCGCTGTACAGAGTACGTGCTTGCGTGTTTTGTTCTTGTTTCTTCAGAAAGGATCTCTTTATTGGCCATGTATTTGAAGTGTACATGCATATATTCAAACAAGGGCCAATGTGCATTCATTGACGAAACGTAAATCCACCCTACATAGTCTATGGAAAACATCTGCAGATTTTAATTAAACTCATGCATTGCAACCAGGGCTAGAGCCAAAATCTTTAAAAGAGTAGTGAAAAAGTGGCAGACAGAGGTGTATGGCAGAGTTATAGCCTAACAAATGAAGATGTCCTAAGAGCCTGTAAACAAAGTACATGCACGAGCAATTGCATTAGTACAGTCCAAATTGTACGTGATGAAGAAAGTACTCAGGATTTTCGAAGAACAGCATTTTCAATCTTTTGCCAGCGTGTTGCCTACAAATATCTCTATTTATTTTATGTACCTGCTATTTGGCATGGGATGATCTGCACAAATTATCTTGGCAAGACAGATATAAAAAAAAATAAAGGAAACAAACTCAAGAATTAATACTGATCTCCAATTAATTTTTAAGATTTGCACCAAACAAAATGGCAAAGTAAGGAAGCAGAGCAGAATGTTTTAGCCTCAGTGCTAGAATATGGATGCATGTAAAGTGTACATTATTATTATAGAGAGTCTTGTGATCCTTCTCTATGTTTCTCTTTGCAGCCATAAGATGAGGGGGTGATCACCAGTGGGAAATGAACAGTCACTGCAGTATCAGATTGGGCTGGAATCTGTCATACTTGGAAACCAGTGTGAATAGCGTGGTCTTACACCCAGAATAAGACAGGAACGTTAAAGTTCTGATTGGGTAAAAGGATGCCCAGATAAGAATAAAGCAAGACCACTCAGTTCTTGGCATGTATTTAAATGTATTTTGACACTTCACATAGCTTAAGGTTATGTCTTCTTAGAATTTTGCTCTTGTGTTATTGTTTGGTTGGTTTTTTAAAGAAAGCTAAATTTAAAAAAAAATAGCTGGATATTTGTGAATTGCTCAGGATTCTTTCTAAATATTCAGTGACTTATTAGTGGTAATTTACAGTAAAGCCAGTCTTACATAGCCATAGTCCTCAGGAACTCAGTCCTTTGAAACGTATGGCCTTTGTTGTAAGTTGTTCCGATGGAGGAGGCATGGCCCTTTCCAGAATCACCACAGACAAACAAGCCCTAGCACAATTTATTTTAGCTCAATACCTTTAGCTCAGTACCTTTTTACTGACAGCAGATTTGAGCTAAGATAATATTTGTTAGTGTAGGAAGAGGTCGTAATTGTTTAATCTAGAAAAATAATTATACTTGATTAAGGTACAGATCTTTCAAAAGAGGTTAATGATATATTCCCTTTTTTTCCCCCTCCAAAGTGACAAATTATAAAGTCAATTAATCAAAGCAGAAGTTGGGGTCACCTTGACACTACTTTTCTGTCAGCCTTGTTGATGTCAACAGATGCGTAGAGTGACTGCAGACCACTAGGTGATCCACAGGGCAGGTCAGAGATGAGCATTTTACTCTAAATTCCCTGTATTGTGTTGGCTGTTGGAGTGATAGATTAGTCTTTCTGATCTTGTCACACAATAGACTTTCTAGTCAAGGCTAACCTTTCTTGTAAGGAAACCATATTTTTAGCAACAATGGTTGAGCACTTACCTCTTTATATGTCTTTTGTGGCCATATTGATTTGAGGCATTTGTGACCTTAGCTGCTTGAGACAAAGGGCATGATATCCAAAGGAAGAAATTTGCGAATTTTACTTGGAAAGCTTCCCCGACTTGCATCAAAGCAAAGTTTGCACTTGGCACCAACAGGGCCATAATTTTGCCTGGATTTGCCATTATTGACCCTTCCAGTGTTGTATAACCTTGATGTGTAAAAACAGTGTAAGTCAGGTTTTCTGACTTTCCCCAGAACTCATGTGCATATGGCAAAACACTGTTTGAACATTACTTAGATACATGTGTTAACCTTTGACCACAAGCCAGGAACCTAAAAGAAGCTAGAAAGGATCCCAGCGAGTCTAGTACCTCTCCTTAGCTTAATCTTAGTATACCGAGCCCAGCCTCGTACCTCTCCTTAGCATTCCTAGTACACCTAGTCCAGTCCCTTGGCAGAATTTCTAAGGATTTTCAGGAATACAGGATCAAGCTGTTCCCTGCAGCCTAGGGCCTTGTGCTGTCTCTCTCAGCTACTGGCATACATGAAATGATATCACAACCTTTTGAAACTTTTTCATGTCTTTTGGGAGATGCGTAGGTACTACCATAAAATGTTATAAAACTTATCTTTATTTGACAGGGACTTTGTTTTATACTGCTCATAGAAATATCTAGCTGTAAAAAATGTGTGGGACTCAACTCACCCACCTTTAACTGTCTAAAACTTAGTTCCTCTCATCTAGAAGTATTTATTTCCCTCCACGGATATAAAAGGACAGGAAACAAAGAGCAATACAGTAGAGCTGATATCTTGATTTGAGGTTGGGTACCTAACCAACTCCTCTTTGTCTTAAAGAGATTTCTCGAGCTGGGCAGGACTATCACAATGTATTGTAGCTGTCTTGCCTTCTCACATTGCAGTTTTGAATTGCTAATTTTTTTCAAAGGTTTCAGGTGAAGAAGGCTTAGAAATAGAGAGCAGTTGGGGAATATAAGGCAAGAGATGATCTAACTTGTACACTGTGTTTTGCTTCATGAAGGGGATGGAGGGAATGAGGGTCATCATGGAGCACAGAGCCTCTTTGGGCTTCCACCCTTGTGCAAGAAAGATTAAGTCTGGCATATAGGTTGACATCCTAACCATTTGATCAGTATGGGAAAGTGGGCTAAGGACAACCTTTGCTTTATTCTCTCAGCATCTTCAGGACCCCTTTGGAAACTAAAGTGACCAAGTTTCATCTAGTCTGTTGTTCGAGAGCTGTTTATCCCAAACCATTTGTGCCTGTTTGTGCAAACCAACAAAGCTCTTCCCACCACATAGGGGCCACAAGTAAATTATATTCTCCACAAGGTTGAAAATTATATTCTCCACAAGGTTGAAAAAATAATTTCACTCTTTCTGGACAGAAAAAAAAAAAATCCATCATTCATTAAAAAAGCTATTTGCTACAAATTACTCGGTTATAGATACCCTCTGCAATATCTTTCTTTACTTGTGAATGTTTTAGAAGCAGAACCAGATTTTTGAAAAAGTCTAGGGGGATAAAAAATATATAAAGTAACCTAATTTTACAGTGTCTGGGGAAATCCTTAGCCCCGAGTTGATGCTTGTCTCTGCTCTGCTGCAACTCAGATCTGTACGTGTCTCCCTGAAGCTGACATCCAACCCCGTGTATCCAAAAATGTGCAGCACTGTCTTCCATGTTGATGCTGTTTTATAACTGACTCGGGGATTGGGACTGATCCTCTGATGTTTTGGGTGAATGACTGAACTACCGGTTTATACAAACCCTGGCTGTACTCCCAAGCCATCCCGCCCTGCCTCATTCCCTCTCACTTTCTGTCCCAGCTCATAAAAATATGTTCTCAGAGAAATTAAACTGGTCTGGGACAAAGATGGAAAAGCCACTCAGAAAGGTGACCGCAGGCTTGGCTCCCAGGACTGCTCAGGGACCAGCTTGCACCTCTTACTTAGCAACAGAACTACTAAATTGCTCTGGCGGGCAAAGATTCGCTCCATCTACAGCAGTTTTCTGAAATTCTAGTTCTGGAGACATTTAATCAGTTGCATGTACTTACACATAGGTTAATAAAGGAGGATAGATGAAGAGCCAGGCTGTAAATCAATGGCAGAGTTTGACTGATCTTTCTCACAGGAATATTGGCCACCTCTGCCTCTGGGATGCAAGCAGGGAGATTCGCCCTGGGTGCTCATCCAGAAGTAAATTTCACTGCTTTGGGGTGAAAGGAGGGAAGCAGAGGGGAAAGGTCCTTTCTTCCACAGTTTTGCTTTGGGGGACAACTGTGGAAAACTGTCAAAAGTGTCTTGTCAAAATATCCAAGTCCTACATCCACAGCAACCAGGCATATCTAACTGTATGTGTGAGAAGCTCTCCCTCACTCCGTTCAGGAAAAAAAAATGGATTTTTTTTTTTTTTTTGCCTAGGAAAATGCAGGGAAGGATGGGTTGTAGGTAACTAAAAATTTAGAAAACTGTGAAGCATCAGAAAGTTATGGCCTGAAACTTTCTGACTTCCCGACAAGGGTTAATGGTATCTTATATTTTTTACCTTTTCCTCAGAGTATTCTGTGTAGCGGTTCCATTGACAAAATTAATAAATGCCATGCAAGCCAGTAGACAAGTTGAGGGCAAACAGCAAAGCCCATCTTTTCTCATAAGCTTGCACAGGACTGCTTGAGATTTTGCTGCCTTTTTGTTGGGATGACATTTGGCTTTGTTGGTGTCAAGTGAGGGACACTACGAGCATTATTAACAACCCCCAGTCACATAGATGCCTCTGAAGCAAAGACAGTTCATGGTTCCACTATTGCTTATTTTATGAGAAGCTTGTTAATGCTTTTATTCATCTTGCACTTCAGGCCAAAGGATAAATGTACACTTGTTTATATGAAAAGTCAATCTCTGTCTACAATGGCTTGTATTTCACACACACAGAGACACATACACACGCACCAGAAAACAGCACAAATCTAGGCTCAGTAACAACAACAAAAAAAAAGTTAATTTTGGATGTAATCCAAGAATATCAAGCTTAGCCTCTTCATTCACTTCATTCCACCCAAGTCACCCACAGCACAGTCCTACTAACTCGAAGGGGACTCCGCTATAGGTGAAACCAGCCTGCGCACCACGCTGTCCAAGTGCAGAAGCAGCCAGAACCGCACCTGCCCCTGACAGAAGTAAGGCTGACACAGGCTCAGCACACCAAAACCCACTGTATTTATCAGAGTGAAGACCCAAGTACTTTTTAAGGCTTTATTCATGGAAAGGGGATTATTCTTCCCGTTGGCAGTTCTCACCTACAGGTCTCGTCTCTTTAGTTAGCGGTAGGTGAGCTTCGCTCCTTAGGTGAGATGCTCAGACTTCCAAAATGTGTGTTTGCTTTCTCTGATTTTTATTCCCCCAACTTCAAACTTGCTCAGTGAAAATAATGGACAGAGATCTAAAATGGAATAAGTAATTGCTTGATAGCTCCTTGCTAACTCTTTAAAGTGCTGTGCAGCTGCTGATGTATGTTTGTGCTGGCATCGCGGAGTGGAGCCCTGGGAATAAGGAATCTGATTTCAGAGAAACAAGAGCCAGCTTCAAAGAAGTGAGCAACTCTCCCCAGCTGATAGAACTTTTACTGAAGGAAAACAACAATGAAGTAAGAAACACACCAGCAATATCTCCTGTTACTCTTCTGCAATCCTTTTCAAAACTTTCTTCTCGTTTATCTGATTATGCACTTCCGTTTCTAAATTCTCCCTTGTGGTGGTTTTACCTTTTCTGTTAGTTTAGGTGTTTGATTGTAGATTTCAATGTGAGACCACATTACTTCAAAGCACATTATATTAGTTATTAAAGGGGGGGAAAAGCCTTCTATAATTGCGATATATCCTTGGAGGTCTCTCTAGAATGGGAAGCCAATTTGAGGTCTATTAGACAACTTCTTTTTTTTTTTAATATAGATTAGAAGGGTATTATCCTCTAATAATGAGCTAGTCCACAGTTTTCGTTCACTGACACTATGGTATTTAAATATTACAGCTAATCTAGTTTGATCATATTTAGCCAGGAATGAGCTGGTTGAAATAAACACTTTGGCCACCGAAGTATGTGCTTGGCATTTCTAGAAAAAGCTGAAGAATACAGGGTGCAAGATGCTATGTTGAAAACTTGTGTGTTTTAAAATTCACTTTTTCAAACAAAGAAGCAGAAAAGAAGCAGTCTTTACAGGGCCCGGTCCTCCTCCCACTTCACCTAATACCAATTTGGCAGCTTACTTTAAGAAGAGTAAATCCAGATTCTCACAGTTATAGATCTAGTCACTCCTATGGTGAAAATTCCTGGACTGAACAAAACCAGTATAGCTACACTGGTTATGTCATTCCAACTTATACCAGCCAAAGAACTGTTTACGAGCAGACCTCCCAATGCACATTATTAACGTGCGATAACATCTCTGCCTTTCACTTGCAGAAGATTTTTCTTTTTTCTCTTAACTTTCCAAGCACAATTTCCTGACACTAATAGGTTGGGATATTTCCGTGGGAAGGCTCTGTGAAAGTTGTTCTTTGAGCAGGGAGAGAGCAGCACCGGTTTGTTTAGTTATTCTGAGTGTATGATGGATGAAATGTCAGAAATAATTCCACAGGCTGCTGATGTCTAATCCCAGAGGACAAATGCCTGCATTTGAAATCCCACTGCAGGTTTAATTTGCCCAAATGAATCCCTGTTGCAACACCTTTTGTTACTTTTGCAAACAGTAATGAAGTAATGCTGACAAATTGTAAACCAAGAGCAAAGGGACTCCGGAATTATTAAATATCACTCACAACTAAATTTAGCTGGTAAGTTTGTATTGGTAGAAAAAGCTTTAACCGGGAAATACTTTCTCTAGTCCCGATCACTTACGACACTGAACATCTTCGGACTGCAAAAACTTTAGTGGTACCTGAGGGCACAAGGACACCAATCGATGCTTAACTCATAGTGGTGGGTATAAAGATGGTGGGATTGTTTCTCTGAATTTGAGAATGTGAGATAGCAGCTCTGGCAGCAACGCAAGACCTTTCTACACTTTCACAGCAGTAAAACAATATACTCAGCACAAATCAGAAAAGCAGGTGATCTTCTCACTCCTAGGGTGACATTGAGGGGTTAGAAGCCCAGCCTTCCTCAGGAATGGGAAGGAATAGGTGGCCAAAGGGACCAGCAAAAAGAGATTAGAGGAGAAAAGACTATGTAAATTCAAATACAGTTCTGATCCTACATTTGAGGCCCACTACCACAGACAGTAGATAACTATTGACTTAATATAATCTAAGAGTTAGTCTCCCCTTACCTTCTATAGCCTCCCAGAGACTAAAACCAATTATAAAACCTTGGCAGTTATTTTAAGATCTACCTGTCCTTATTTATTTCTTAATAAATGAGTCCAAGGAAAGGAAGAAGCACCCAGCCCTGATTTTCAGAAAGGCTTTCTGATTTTCCAAGCATCAGTGTATATCTATAACTCAATGGGTGGAAAAAGAAAGGTTTAACTTCAGCCCGCATGAAATGCATATGCAGAGAATTTGGTAGGCATCCGTTTCTCTCGCTGCGTTGTTGGTATACAACTATTCTGTAAAGACCATTTCTGTCAGCTCACTCTTACTGCAAGTAAGAGTACACCTACAGTAGGAAATCAGACCCTCACTGTTGCAGATTGCCTCTTATGGAAATGACTCCAACATTTCATCCCTAGCTGGGTGGTCAGATTGTGCTTCCCCCTCTCTTTATTTACCAGGGCTGAATTTCACTTACAGTGTAAAAATGCCAATTTAAGAAGTGTACAAATATCATATAAGTTTGTAAAATCACTATTCCCTGTAAGCAATATGACAGCTGCTTCCCTGGAGCAGCAGTAATGCAGAAGAGTGTATTATATTTTAGCTGTCTTCTTTTTTTTTTTTCTTTTTTCTGTAGGGATGATGCTTAAAGATCCTGGATAAAAAGAGAGGTGCTTCACAAGGTCCTTGACTAGACAGAAGTTGGTACACAGGATTCACTTCGTATTGAGGCAAGCTATTCTATAAAAGGGTTGAGATCATATTCTACCCACTGTAGCTTTTGGATATTTTAGTTATGCATATAGATGTCTAATCCTTTTTGAATCCTACTAATCTCTTGGCCTAAATTATACCTAGTAGCAGGAAGTTCAACAGGTGAATTGCAGCTTTTGTTTAAAAAAGAAAGGGAAAAAATTAAAAGATTCCTTTGATTACATTTTTTCCCTCTTTCTGCTTCATTAAAATTTGTTTCTTGAGTGGATAAACAGAAGAACCTGTTTCACCTTCCCAGTATGATTCATTATCTCAAATAGTGCTAATATACTCCTTCTTACTCATTTTTGTCAATTGAATAGTCCCAATCTCTTCAATTTCAAGTCATATGAAAATGTTTGCATTGTATACTTTTTTGCAAGGCACAGTCATGTTGTGCGGGTCAGCAGAAGGCGGTGAAACCATGCCACTGTGTCATCCCAGCCCCAGGACTGTGTGTTCTTGCATGAAACAGTCTTTAAATAAAAGACAGAAACAATCCTGGGAGCAGAGAGTGGAACCGAAAGGATGCCCTGAGCCCTGGAGCCGTGCTCCCTTTCATCTTTCCTCACTGGTCTGGTGAATCCTGAATCCTCTCCTTGACCACAGCCGTTTCCCTAAAGGGAGGGAAACATGGGTTTGAGCCGCCCGAGGCAGAAGGGAAATGGGACCCACGTGTCCCTCTTCCTCTATGACTGCTCTGACAATAAGGCTATTGCATTACAAGAAGGGGGCAGGCACTATTGCTTTCTATCTCCTCTTTCCAACGTATTTTAACAGAAAACAGTGATTCCCTTCTCAGCTCGTTGGGAAACAAAGAAAAAAAGAATATAAGACCTACATTCATGAGGTTGTTTGGCTACCAAGCAAATAGATGCTTCTGTCAGCTGTTTTGAACCCGTTTTGAGGTGCTGGATAGGAAACACAGGCTGCTCATACAGCATTTTGGATTGCACACCGGGAGCCATCTGCAACAATATCAGCCTTGGAGGCACTTCAGTCCAGGATCACCTCGGTGTCTTCAGAAGTCAGTGACCCAGAGCCTGCCTCTCTTAACACACATGATGGGCTGAACTGACTCCTGGGCATCCCTGTCCTCTTCACCAGCAGTAGAAGCTGTCTAGACTGCCAAACATTTCCAAGGGTGAAATTAGGCAAAAATCCCACAATTCTGCAGGTTTCAAGGCAGTAGAGACAACCAAAGCCTCAAAATCAGATTTCAGACCCTGGCAAGGAAATACAGACCTGACTTTCCATTTTTATATTATTGTTTTGATGCAGTTTGGGTGCCACCAACACGGTTTTTAATCTGAGCATTTTCTGCTCACACTGGAGCCTCTGTAGTTAGCTTTGCCTGACCGTATTGCACTTCAGCAGGAAATAAGACATACTTGTTTCATTTATCTGGCATGTAGAGTTCAGTTGTAACTATTAGTAATACTTCAACGCTTATTGCTAAACATTATGGCATATGTTTTATTGGAGCGATGGCTTCTCAGTGATACAGGACCTATTACCTCGTTCTTCTCTGCCGATGTCATCAGCCATGATAGCAATTTCACTGAGAACATACAAAAAAAGTGAGAGGAACTTCTCAAACCATATCAAAACACTGCCACATCAAGCAAGGTAACACGTCTCTGGCAGTGGCTATCAACCAGTGTTTTGGATGACCCAAAGTTGTTTCCAAAATGTCTCCCTCACAAGCATAACTCTACAAATACCAAGAGAATTGGCTTTAGCTGAGTATTTATTCAGCTTTGTTGAGTTTTGTTGAATTCCAGTTCCCTTTTCTGATTTTATTTATGCTTTTAGTTGGACTTAGTGAGTGTTTAAAGGAGTTAACTGGTCTGTGTCCTCACCTAGCTGGGAAGACCAAGACCAAAACACAGTTTGACGGTCAGTTGGAGGAACTGCATTGTGACACCTAGGGAGTAGGTTTACCTTTGTGCCTGCTATTGATGCTGCAGGCTGGGCAGGTGGGCAACGCTGGAGGCTGCAGACTGCTCCTCTTTGTCAGTCCTAAGGCATGTTGGTCTTGGGATCTGTGTAAAAATCTGTGAATCATGGTCTCTGTTGCTCTGCTTGAAAAGCAAAATAGAGGTTTGTTGTTCAGTGAAGAAGTTGTTGATCATAAGTTCAATGTTTATACGCTAAACATGTCAATTGCCCTTCTATTTTTCCAGAGACTTTTTTCCACAAGGTGGAACTCCTTTCATAGCCATGACTGTCGATAAGGCACATTACAAGAAAAGATGTGAGGAAATAAGTGTTAGACAGTTTGTTCTCAGCTTGCAGTGGTGCGTAAACTCCCACAGCTCCTATGTCTTCAAAGTCCCTTGCAAACGCTAAATAACTATCACCCTTATCCCCACCTCATGAAGGCACATCACTTAAGGCTTTAGCTTAAAGCAGGCACTGTTTAAAATGCCTGATGGCATGGCCTGGAAGCCCAGCTACATCAAGGCTCTCACAGCACAAGCTCTGGAGCAGCTGCTCCGGGGCTGGTAGCAGAAGGTGATTCTCAAGCATCTCCCTCATGGAGAGTGAAGCACTATGGACCACCTCAAGAGCACAGCCAGCACGTGTGTCAGAGCCAGGAGTGCAACTTGTGGAGGGCTTGAATCCCATCCTTGCACTCAGATCATAATGCTTTCATGAAAAGTATGTTAAAAATGTCACTAATGTTTTAATTTAACAAGCTCCATCACTTACTAATGGTGTCATGCGTATGAATTACAGCTAGTAATGCAACTATTCCTTGCAAGGTTTACAAGCGCATTATCTTTATTTTTCTTGTAATTACCCACAAATCTCAACTATCCTGGAGAACATAATCTGCTGCAGAGTACTTCCTAATGGGACATGTGTGCCAGAGAGGAAAATGCTTCTATAGCAGCAGAGCGCTGTGCTTTTCTGTGAAGAAGACCATGATTCCAAATTAATCCTTTGAGTACCCCTGACATAACATACAGATACAGCAGAACAAATAGATCTCATGCGGCTGACAAGCACTGCATTAGAGACCTCAACGCTGGCAACTGTTAGGGCCTCTTTCTGCTGATGACCGTAAAGGACCAAGCCAGGCAGGGAACCTGTGGGCAACTTCAAGGAGGAATAGCTGCCTACCCTTGGCTTCACCTGGAGCAGCTAGCCTGCTCCAGTCATGCTTGGGAAGTGCTATATATCTCCAAGGGGTTGTTAATGAGGCATTTCAGATCCTGTAAGGACCCGTGAAGTCAAAATACACCATTCAGTCACCCCACTAAAGGCACAGGCTTTCTTGACCCAAAAACCAGAGTCAAATTCTTTCTTGTTCCGACTCTGATATATTTCATTTCTTTGCACTAGAAAATGAACTAGAAAGAGATGCAAATTTTTATGACACTAAGCATTTCCTTCACTTTCTTTCATAATATGCACCATGTCCTACTACTCAATACAAGTGCGACATATGCTGTTAGGTGGGCCCATTAATTACAGTATCTCACTAGACCTTTAAAATGAAAGCTACTGCCTCTGGTGGTTTAGGTGGAACAGAGATATATAACCTCCTAAAATATCTGCAGTAGCCCCAAGTTAATAGCCAGTATTTTTTAATCCTTTTAGTTATATTAATACCCCATTTTTTTCTGGAATGGAGTTTGCCAATATAATTTGCAATTATTACTTTGCATAATAAATTCATCATTTTGAGCTCCTGACTCTGAAAAGCAAATCACCCTGAATATATTATCCGTGGGAAATGAATTTGTTTGTGTGTTTCGCCCAGATATATACAAAATATTCCTCCTCCTGGGGTGGAAGGGAAGGGTGGGATAGATTTTAATAAGACAGAAGAAGAATCGAGACAATTTTTATAATAAAATCCTGCCTAAGCCAAGCTCTCGCAGTAACAAATCCCCTGGCAGGAGGCCTGTTGGTGGACTGTGTCCAAGACCTCAGCCTGAACGGCAGCCAGGGGCTCTGCAGAGCAAGCCCAACGCGGCTTATCACCTTTCCCCTCCGACTCCTCGCCCCACTCGGCCGGCTCGGGACCTTGCACCAGGGAGCTCCCCCCCTGCTTACAAACAGCCTGTTTATTCCTCGGGAGCTGCTTCGAAGGACACATCCGGGTTGCCTAACCCCATCTTGTCACTTTTCCTGCACGCAAGCCAAAAAGCAGGAACGTTAGACCAGCTGGCAGTGGCACCGGGTTGCTAAACTGTCAGCCCACACTTAATTCACCACCTACCATAAACCCTATCTCGAGTTTTAGCGTGTAAAGGCGTACTTAAGGCATCACTGCTAAGAGTCTTGCACTCATCGGCTTTGCGCGACGTAACGATGGATGTGGATTTTTCCTGTTTACCTCAGCCTCACAAGTTAATTTCGGTAGCTGTGCTTTCCTTTATTCTTCCTGAGGTTTAAAACTGCGCCGGCAGCTTCGTGCGCATTCTTTCCCTTATTAGTTCAGTTCCCAGGCTGACATTTTTGTCTCTGCTATAATTTTCATTTAAGCTAACAACTTACTTGCTGGGCTGCTCATTTGAGTCAATAGTCATGAGGGTTTGCTGAGAACGCTAGCCAGGAGGCAATTGCTTGATGTTGTTTTGTCGCTGCTGTTGTTTCAGAAAAAGAATATAGTAATAATTAGAAACAGTGAGTCAGTGCGGGTGCTCTCGTGGTCAGATACCGTTTCTTTCATGTTAACATGAAACCACACAATGACTTTTACAGTGTATCGACATATTCTGCGGGTTGTATCCTGCACGGATTTGCAGGTCATGTTATTTCATTTACTTAACTGCTGTTGTGCGGAGTGAAAATTGGTGAAGAATTTGACCTTTTTAGCTCTATAAGCACTTCACGAGGAGCTTTAGAAATCCTTCCTACTTCTGGTCTAATTCCATCGCTTATTAAATGTTCATATTCGGGCTTGTAATCTGACTTGATAAAATGATTCGTGTGTGTCTTTTCTTCCCATCGATACTTTGGCTCGGCAAATGGGCAGATCAGAGTACGACGGTAAGATCTTGAGTTGCACACAATGTTCATCTGCCTCTGTGCAGACCGACGACCGCATGCGAATACAGTATTCAGTAAGTGCATGAGGAAATATTTTTATTAGGCTTTTTTTTGTAAGGCACAATGGACTACAGTCGGTTTTTCTTTTTTTTTCCTTAAGAAATAAGGCTGCCACTTCCATATGTGATATTAAAAAGCTGCTACCCCCGTATCTTTTACTTCTGTACTCAATGCTGAGATCTCAGCCAAGGGCACAGCCTAGGCATTTGCATGTCAAGATGAAAATAATCCATTTTGATCCTCTATAGAAAATGTGGTAATAGTGGAAGAAGCTCAGAAAACATTACCCATCTCTCTGTGCCATGGGAGTCTTGAGGGAATAGCATTCCAGAGAGGGGTGTGATGCTGCAGTGCAGAGCTGCCTGAAAAGCTGGGAAGAGCACAAAGAGGAATTCAGACACAACAGAAGTTATCCTGACAAAAATTGCATCTATGCTGATGGGAAGGAAAAAAAAAAAAAGAAAAAGACAGAAAAAGAACTGCTGAAATAAAGGCTAGCTTCATCCCATCTAGTGGTAACACGTAACTGAGATGTCTAAACTCCGGGTGTTTGAGATATCTAAAGCAGGGGTGTTTTGACCATAGCTACTCAGTGGGGAGAGACAGGATCCTGAGATATTTATTAACAGTAGGTGGGTTGAATTAAAACCAAGATGGATTGGGCAGATAAGATCGATTTATATGTAGATTTGCAGCTGGGTATGCACTGTTGTGTGTCGCCACCAGATCTGTGCTTTTAAAACGTGTTACACAGCTGAGGCTGACCTGGCTGGGGAAGGTGCTGCTCAAATCAAGCGGTGTCTGCCCATACACCATAATATTCTTTTTTTCTGTCTGTGTTTTTCTGTTCAGAAAGCCTTCAGACACTGGGGAGGACCACAGCCCCAGCTGAAGTCCTGCAGAGCTGCTGCTTTCCAGAGGGGAGAGGCAGAGCCAGCCAGCCCGCGGAGGCTTCGTGTGTGTACGACAGGCACGGCTTCTGCCAAGAGCTGCTTTGGGTAGTGGGTTGTGGAGAGCATCACCTGCCTTGTCTTCATCCACATCCTCGCCTGCGGATATCCTTTTTCCTCTTGTAGCTGGAAGAGTAACTTAGCCTTCAACTGATTACAGGAGATGTTTTATTGCAGCCTTTGGCTGGGCCAGGGTGAGAGGACAATCAGACTTTGAACCTGCACCACTCGTGAGCCAGTTGCCCCCAGGGCTCTCCTCAGGACTCAACACCAACTCTAGACTCTGGTCTTCAGAGCCACAGCCATTAACTGATGTTGACTTAAAACTCCTTATAAGTAACGGGTATAGGTTGTGAAGTTCGAACATATACAAAGACCAAGTTACAGGAACCCAGAAAGTAAAGCAGTAAAAAGAGAAACAGTGATCGCACAAGTCCAACCCTCATCTTGTACTGCCTTGTGTCTCCTTAGACCATCAGCCTTTCCAGCTGAGGCCCCGCTATGCTTGCACATCTGCAAACATCAACAATCCTGATTTTAAACTTGGCCTTTTGAGTATCTATAAAGCGCTGGAGGAAATGCTCCCACACAGCTCACTCCCACACAAACATTCAGAGAGCAGTGCAGTGTGCTCCTTCCTCTTTTTCAGGTCCTGAGGAAATAAAATGTCCCGCTGGACCGAAAAGAAAGAAAAACGAAAAAACGGCCTGGAATTGGAAAAAGCAAGTAATATGAAATAAAAATTGTGGAAGATAATGTGCAATCCACAGACTCAGGAAGAAATCTGTTACAGACTAATTTTTAAATAGAAGAGTATTTGTGTGTATTAAGGAGGTAACAATGCTGATGGACAGATATTGGGATTTATGTTTTTCGTTACTCTTTGGTTGTAATCCCCTTCATTTTAAATGTGCTCTTTATTTATTGCTAGAACCTTCAGAGCAAGCATACCCAATCTGTAGGACTGAAATATGGGAGACAAGAAAATTACTCTCTGTCTCTCTTTTTGCCTCTGTTAATCCTCAAGGATTCCTCCTACCATACTCTCATTTCTTTTCTTATTCTTCTCCAGAGCAGAACTGCTCCCATGCTCTTCTTCCTCAGCTCACCTGAGAATTATCCAGGGTCCTAAGTGTTAAGATTGAGATCTTTTCTGCAGCAAAATCCTATTTAAATCTCCTGGATATTTGGTAGGAAGCAAAGACTCAAAATCTGCAAAAATAATATGTGCTAAAATTTGCGGAAGGAATAAAATTAATGCATATGCCATGGCACTACCCTGTACTACTTCCCATCTGGGAGGAAAGAAATAGGCATTTCAGCTTAATAATATGCATGGTTCTCCCATTAGATTCCAGAATCTCTTAATGTAGATACACATCATTTTCTGGATATCAACAAACCACTTGAAGTATTATTTATACTCAAGGCTAGAATGATTGCCATGAGAATAATTGTGTAAAGGCTGGAATAGGAAAACAAAATTAACATTGCTGAATGGTATTCAGGCCTCAGTGATTTGGCAAACTTAGCAAAGATCACATGTCAGTTAAATGACAGATATGAGCCGTTGCAAAAAATATAGTGGTATTTCTTGAAAATATCTGATAGAGTAAAGGTTAATGTTATTAACATTCTGCTTGGTATGTAGTTGGTGTGAATGCAATATGTTCTTTATGATTTCTGTTTTCAAATATCAATGATACTTGATTTTTTTATTAATAGTGTGTAAGGATGTATTGATTTTTTTTCTTTGTAAAAATAATTAAAGCTGTTAAGCTTGGAAGAAAAAGATCTAAACAGATTAAATCCCAACCTACATAACGGAGCCTACAAAACTAATGCTTCCATCAGTCATTACAGTATTTTATTCTTCTTGGTTAAATTCAAATTCATTTTATGCTTTTCTCTCTGGGGTTTAAGAGCTGCTTTTTCGCAGACAGCTTCTCCCGAGCTTCATTGGGATGTATGATGTTTTAGATCCCCCTTTGTGCCCTGAATCAGTACAAATCTTGTGAAACCAGCAAACGTTCCAGAGAAGGAGGCAGCATGTACCGTCCTCCCAGCGTCCATGGTTCGTGGGCTGATTTATCCTGCTCTTCCTAAGGCTGCCACGCCGATTGCTTTAACTCACAAATGACGCTTGTATAACTGTAAAGAATTCATGCGCAAGTGATATACATGTGATAACCCCTCTGATGTTGGTCATGTGGGTTAGCCTGTCTTTACCAGGCTGCCTTTGTCCATCGTTTAAACAAAGGCACTCAGCCTCCATCATCCCTTCCTGGTAGCTTAAGTTCTGCACCCTGCTTTTCATTTGCTTTTCTGTCTTTCGTCTCCCCAGTCTCACTTTCACAGGCACTGGTTTCCTCTCACATCCCCAGTAGGGAACTGTAAAGGGTGCCGTAATTTCCATAAGTACCGATGACTCCAGAAATTCCTCCAGTATGCAAGTGTCTCCGGTTACTCATGCAGTTTAAGGAACACAAGTAAAAATATCTTGCCTGGTTTCCAGATATGTCAGAGCTATGCTCCTGTTACAAGAGGTGGTGAGCCAGGAACATCACGTGTAAAGCCCTCTGCATGGTGAGTTAGAGGGAGATGGCCACTAAGAAGAAAGTGGTCACCCGAAAAGCTGCAATAATCAACTCCCAACCAATATTTCAGAGCAATAGGAAAAATAAAATCGCAAAATTCGTGCTATGCTGACAACTAGGGAGTTACAAACAAATGTAAGGACAGGGGAACGATGCTGGGAAGTCCCACACTCAACGTCCTAAACCAAATGCATCAAAACCATCGCTGTCTCAGTGCCACTCAATGCATCGCTTCGGAAAATGATCCCAACCTGTGGGACATAGGCATGCTGGAGACCGATCTGGTGTGCTGGGGCACATCAGGGGACACGACACTGTCAGATGCGGTAACCCTTGAGCAGGCTTTTCCATGTCCTTTCATGTTGCACACCTTTGCCTGACAATGAGCAATGTGCAGTCTGTTGATCCGTAATGAGCACTTTTGCCTTTCATGTTTGACCACATTACACCAGGTGCCATTGCACATCATTTCCGTGAAAGACAGGCACGTGGCCTAAAGGTAAGTGAATTTTCTATTCGAACCATTCGTCCAGTTTTTGACCCGCCACCTCTTCCATTCTGACCAACCTCTTAATCCACTTGATTTTAAAACTACGCGGGCTTTGATTTTACCCCTTGCTCACCCTTTAAATCTTATTTCTTATCCCCTAACTCAATTAACACGGCTTAGTTAAAATTGTTACAAACACCTTTTTTGGGATTATCCTCTTGATCATAATTTTAAAATGAATGGAATATTCAATAATCTGTACCCATGATGTAATCAGAAATTTAAAAAAATCCTATGAAAGCTATTTAATAATATTCTAAACTACTCAGCATTTAATTAAGGTTATTAGAAGACTAGAAATGAGATAGAAAGATGAATAAGGAATAAATCTGAAGTCTGTAACTATTGTTTCTAAAATGAATGACCACATTAAGGTCTTCCAAAAACTAAAGTGGTAATACATCTTTTCTCCCACAAGATCCTGCTTTAGAAACATGCTTTTGTGTTTGGGAGGGGAAGGGGAGGGGATTAAAGTCTTTGAAATTGTTCTATAAATAATGTGAACCCACTGAGTATCAGCCTGTCCCTTCACCAGAGCCAAAATAAGCACCCAAACACCAGGATCGCCTCCCTGACCAGAAGAAAAACCCTCTCCTCCCTGCAAAACTGGGAGCTGTGCTGGAGGCTGTTGGACAGAACCCCATGTGGGAAGAAGCACTGCTTCGGCGCCTGTATCAGAGGACGTCGTGTACCCTGTCCCTCAGACCCGATGGTATATCGTGTGCCCACAGCCCCCCAGCCCGAGCTACCCCACGTGGGAGCTGGCCCTGCTGGCTGGGACACAAGCATCCAGAGACCACCACGCTCAAGGAAGCCAAACCAGCAGTCCTGGCTACATCTGACATGCAGATGCGAGGCATAAATGCTGTTTACAGTGGTTTTCACCTCAGACACTCACAAGGATTTCAAGCAGCCTCAGTCTGGTCTTTTTTTTTTTTTTTCCTTTTTTTTTTATTTTGTTTCCCTGTAGCAATTCGAAGGTGAAATGCACCTCACACTAAACCTATTCTAGAGGGATTTGGGATCTGATTGTGCATTTGTTCTACAAATAACTCCCACCCCAGTCTGCCAGTCATTCCCTTTGCATAATTTCCACAAAAGCCTGAGGGAGTTTTTCATGCAAGAGGACTTGAGGGTCAAGCACACTTTAGAAGAGATTCATTTTACTTTTTTTTTTTTTTTCAAAGTAAACTTAAACAGCTTTAAAACTGTTCAGCTTTCCCAAGCTGAGACTAGAGCCAGGCACAAAAGGGCAAACTCTGGCCCAGGGCTTAGGTGTCTGAGGCTCGTTTTCAGCAAGGAAAAGGACCACTCGCTGCTCTTAGCCCCAGCGCCAAATTTTCACCAAGGTCAGCATGCACGGTCTGAGGGTGCGAGGCCCTTAAAATAATTTCAGTAAAGTAAAATACTCAAAAGCTATGTCATCGCAGCAGATTGCACTCTGAGAATAGCAGGAAGGAATTACATTGCGCACTGTTAAAATGTTAGCAACCACATTTCATTTTTGAAAAGGCAATTTATTTGTCCTGAAATAAAGAGTTGATTATATCTCTTATTACTGTTACAAGAACTTGATATATCACAAAGTGGAAGAGTTACAACATGTACCAACTCTCAACCAGGAAAAATGAACCTGATTCATAATTCACTTTGAGAATGTCTAGTTAGTCAATCAAGTGATTTGTAATCATAAAGGCTGCCAGGAATTGAATGAATAATGGACCGTACTAAAATCCTCCGATTTTCTAGTATTCTTATTTCATTATGTGACTTTTATTGCTATTTCTGATAGTTGTCTCTCTTTCAGCAGAACAAATTAAACTATTCATATTTACTGGAAGGAATATATTTGACTGTTTAATGCACATAATGAATACACAAATGGAGTGACCACCCTATGTAACAACCGAATGTGAGGTTTTTCTCCACAGAAGCTAAACCTTTAGGATGTGAAGCTTGGATAGAAACAGTCTTTCCCTCTTCCTCCCTCTGTTTTTCCTCTTGAAAGGATTTTTGGGGTAATCAATCCTAGCATACATCATATTGTTACAGTACATTTTCTCGAGTTGTTTTATAACTATGGAAATGACATAATTCATATAGCGTGGCATCTGTTAAAGACCAACTGCTTTACCCTCTTTCTGTAGCTGAGAAGCATCTTTACACTGTATGATTATCTAATAAGATGTGACCTCCAGCTCTGTATTTTTACCAGTACTCTGGCAGAATCAGCTAGATAGTTCTAGACAGAGGTGGAAACAAGAAACGACCACCCTAAATATGAAATTGTGCAGAAGTTGTAGCTTAATATGTGTTAATTATATTCAAAAGTGCAGATTTGTAATGTTTAGTTCCTTTTTCAGACTTTTGCTGCAAAACAAAACTTGTAAACCACGCAGCTAGTGTTACACAGAAAGTCCATTAATTGCAGATTTCTATTACACTGAAATTTAAACTCATTGTTTGCCATATTATTTATTGTTATCTCATGCATTTCTAAATATATGTTTTTGATATCCTGACAACTGAATCAGACAATGTTGTGATTTTTAAATGATCAATGCACCCACGCTGTGAGCTACTTTATTCTTGGCATTTCTCCCTACCTACAGAACAGGTCCATTGACAGATTTCTGCCTCTTGTTCTCATTTACATTTATACTGGTGTCATTATTTGTTGCGGGGGGGGGGGGGGAGGTATGTATGACAAAGAAAGAAGTGTTAAGCAATAAAATTAAATTTCTTATATATTTTGGTGATATTTTAGCCAGAAGGAGTTTAAGGATTTTACTGGCCCCTTATTTGCCATTCAGATGTGAGGCTTAGACTTTCCCATTAAAACCAAAGGTTATTTCATCATTAAAAAAGTACACAGGACATGGACACGGCTTCACCTAGCAGTGAAGAACAACCAGTCTGGGACCAGAATGTGGCAATGTGAAAACAGTTATTTCAGGAGGCTTTGGATGAAGCTCTCAAATAAACCTGAATTTAGAAAAACAGGATGCAGTTAGCCAAACTGGAATATAGCCAGGACACTGCTCCTACTGTTACAGGCGTTCTCATGCTATTTTATAATGATTGCAAGGGATCACCGCCTTCATTTTACACCTTCTCTAAAGCTGTTGTCATTTCAAAGGGACAATATCAAATCAAATGTAAACTACAATTGAAGTGTAACTGGTTGCAAAACTTGTGTCTTGGGACATTTTTTATTTCCAGCGAAAACACGGCATTTGAACTTCAATCTCTGGAAATGCTCGTAGCCCAGACGGGTGCCATCGTGTCAGTGAATGAGAAAGGAAATCTGAAAACTGAAATGGCAAAATTGACAAGATAACTTTGTCTCTGTTAACAAAGCTGAGAAAAATTACAAAAAGTATAATAAAATGCTGAAATACTTTTGTCTTTACTATTAAAATGCTAGGGAAAATCCCAAAAACATTACTCAGAAGATAAAACACAGTTTAGATAGAGACGTATCACAGTTAATTTTAATGCCGTTTCTGCCTGCTAATGTCATTCCAAAAAATAGCTTAGAACGCACAAAAAATAAAATACACAAGGTCAAAATGCAGCGTTAGTCCAGTGTGCTATATAGACTGGAGGTATGCCCAGTACTTTTCCCAGCTAAAGTCACTGTCCGTGTTTCTAGCTGAAGGGGGACCATAGCAGTCGGTCAACAAAGTTCGCGTTGAGCTCTCTAGAAAAGGATGTCCAACAGCGGACATTTTCCAGTCACGAGCTCATGCACATATGTTATGGCTGCTGTGTTAAAAATCAGTGCATTTTGGGATGTGGCCAACGTGATTCCCTTCCACAGCCATGATCTCCACCAACACATATATATGGTTTACTAGTGACGGTCTTCGAGGTATCCCGGAGTACAGTAAAGCTGAAAAGCTGCTTAGAGACAGAACTGTATTTCTTTAACGCTGTTTAACATAGTGTAAATTGAAAGAAATGACTGGTGCAGCTAATTTTAATAGCTATGTAAAGCACTGGAACTATGTAGGATCCCACCATTTTTAATGCATTGCCTGTGATCATAGTAATGCGGCAGTAGTGTGGTAAGCCACGTACTTTTAAGTTTTTACTCACTTGGAAAAAATGAAGTATCAATACAACGACGGCTGTAAAATCCCTGCTCATTCATTTGGTGTTTTCATTCATGCCGTTTGTGGACAAGCAGAAATTTGTTATTCATTAAACACTGAGTTCTAACTAAACAAATAGATTTAATTATGCTATACTTTCCATGTTTTTGCAAACTACGGAACTTTGATCTTCGATACAGCAACACATACAGCAGGGAGGTAAATTTTACTGCTGCTGGTATAAAAGCCCCATAATAGCAGAGGTTAATGGGTGGGCAAGAGACCATACTTCCTTTCCAAATACTGTTCAGAAGTGCATGAGTGTTAACCACTTGAATGCCATTTCATACATTAAGCAACCTCAGATTTCTACGAGAGTTAAAAACAAACAAATTCCTGGGAAAGTTGCAATTAACTCTCAGCAGACTTTCGAGAGATCCATAACACAGCAGCTGTTGCTTATCCTTGTCTGCTTCAGTGGAAAAATCAAATTATTTGCCAGGAGAACATGTTTCTGGAGAAGTGATGGTGCCTAGTTTTTGAGTACCTCGGTGTACCAACTTTTTTTTCTAACCCTTCATGCAGCCATTTGAGCCAAACTACTTAGAGGTGGGCTGATGCCCTCCACCTCCTCGCCTGCGCGAGGCACTGCAGGTCTCCACGGCTTTCACGTATCCAGCAGCTCCCTGCCTACCCACACATACAGCTACGAACGCATGGCCCTCAATAACAAAAAAAAAAGCTACTCCCCGCTGCTGAACACACCAAAAATAAACTGTGTCAGAGGTCTGACTGAATGTTTACCTTTTCAGTCAGGATCTTCCCTTTAATACTATCCAGAAGTTGGGCCCAGGGCCTAGTAATTGTCTTATACAAAATATATAAAGAGTTGGATCCAGGCTTAGCAAGACACAAATCCCCGTTCTGCCCATCAGAGGAGACTCCTTTGTTTCTCTTCCCCGTGGGTTTGTTTTTCCCGATACCTGTCGATTCGGGCTGACCAAAGCCAGTATTTGCATCTTCCAGAACTGCAGGGTTTCAGCACTGGAGCAGCTAAGAGCAAAGTCTGAGACCCTCACAATTTGTCAGCAAGCACTATTAAACACAGTCAAAAATATCTTGTTTTAACCTGGCTGAGAGATTTTATCTTAAAACAGCTGCTCTCGCCTTTGTCTCGCTTCTCTTATTAATATGAACTTGAACTGATGGATAATATTTCAGGACTGCTCTAGCAAAGCATTTTGATGCTCCCCTGTTTAAAGAGCTGATGAAATTGATATATTCCTCTGAAACACTCTTCTGCCAAATCAGCATTTTCTTTGGAAACTGTCCTGTAAGATAATTTTTGGCCAGTTCACAGCTTGGTCAGTTACCAGTACACTGTCTCTGCACTACTGCATATGCCGTAGCTCCTTCTGCTGTATCTTTCAATGTTGGATACCAGATTTCGAGAATCAGGCAGCTCCAGCATGAGCTGCTGGGTCAGGTAACTACTGCCAGAAACGTGCTTTGGGTAAAAGCCTCAACCCTGTAAATGGCAGGGCTCGGCATTGCACTGAGCAACATTTGTGCCTGTGGCCCCTTTGCAAGGACCACTAGCCTGCCCAGCCCCTTAGCCCTGCGATACGTGTGCTGGCCACGGCAATGTTCATCTCAGCTGCTGGGGTTTCAAGGTTATCCTGGTCTCTGACCTCCATCCCTTTTAAGCTGCGCCTGGATTCATGGGTCTGGGATGTCACCAACTGCCTCCCCTGGCAGGTACCACGTAGGAGCCATTTTTTGACCATTTCAGGAGCATTTGGCTTGGTTGTTGCAAGCTGCGGTTTGGCTACTCCCTCTGCCCAAGGGGACTGGGGTCCACTTTGCCTACTCCCCATTCTCACAGAAGGAGGCTCCTTACTGCAGCCTACCAAGCCCAACAGGCACCCAAAACGTTGCATGCAAGACCTTTCTCTCCAGCCACACATGTGGCCCAGAAGGACAATTAACCAAAATTTAATATTTTTGGTAGTGCACAGCTCTGTTCTGTTCTGTGTGCTAACAAGGACTGGGTACCACCATCTGTAGGGGACATGTCTGTCTGCGAGCTTACCTCGCATAGCTCATCTTCTCCGTACATGCCCCAGCTCCAGCAGGCTTGGGTAAAAAGGGTTTTCTCATCACATTTCCTCTGCATCCAGCTGCCTTCAGCAGGCACCTAGCGCTGTCTGAAGGCTCTGTATGAGCCACCACGGGCCATACTGCTGGTCAACGGCCCCTTTGGCTGGTCAACGTCCGCTTGGCTGGTCAACGTCCCCCTGTGAGGCACGCAGGCTCCGACCAAGTTTGCTGGGGTGGACGCACCTCTCTTCTTTCTTCTCATGGGGTGCTTGGGAGCCCACAGCACAGTCATTTCTCCTACCATCAAGGGCTGGAAAGTTCAATATTTGACATCCAAATATTTGTGTGGATTGGACTCCAAGAAACCATTAATGTTTAATATACAGGCTTAAACAATAAGCATTTATTTTCATTTATATAACTAAAATAAGTCTGTTTTCAGAAATGCACTGAACCCGCTGTTACATCTGTGGAATTCCTGTGTTATGAGAAGAGTTAGACTAATACAAAAATAGGGTGTGACCAGAGTCAAGCCCAGTGTTTGTACTTAATCCAGCAAACCCTAGGAAACAATCAACCTGTGTTTTCATAGCATGAAGTTTTCATATTTTAATGGGAAGAAAGTTTGACAAACATATTATTCACCCCTATTTCTTCTTTTTCTTAGATATGTGGGTAAGGAAAGAAAATCTTGGAGAGGAGTCTCTTCCAAATTAGCTAAATGGGAATAGATTTGCTAATGTACAGCCAGTGAGAATCCCACGGGGACTCAAAACCTCATGTGGGCAGAGTCTAAGCAATGCTCTACTGTGTGCAAATCCAGCATTGGCATAGGTCTGTGTTTTGCCCAAAGATGAGCCGATCCCAGGGTCACAGCTGGAAATTGTGTGTGGTCTGTATGAGGCAGAACCTCAGGGTGAAGCATGCAGATTTCAGCTCATCTGCACGGTGGATGCCAGAAACGGGAACCGAGTTTTTAAAAGTGTGTATTACCAGAGCACAAATAGCTTTTTTCCATCTCTAGTCTGTTTTGCTCCCTGGTGGGGGGTGCTTCTTCACACAAACTTCTCCCGATCGATAGAGTGACAGCCCTAATGTATAGTTAGTGTATGTGTGAGGGTCATACAGCTGTCCCTTCGGTAGACATTAATCCTACATCCAGAACTATGCGAGAGGTTAATGTTTGCTAATCTAACAGACTCTGTTTCTCTCCAGTCCTGCAGGGATGAAAGGATGTGAGCTTCACTTAAGCTTTTTAAGTTTGGTCTGTGATGGATTCTGCCTGTTTTATTGCAAACGGGAGGGATGGGGGTGGAAATCTGTCTCCGCTCCTAACCCAGACTTTCCAAGCCAAGAATATTGTTATCATTATTTACCAAGAGCAAAACTTTCCTTAGTGCCTAGCGAAGGAGCAGAAGGTCCCCTGTGTGAGCTGCAAAGGATCGGCAAGGAGGAAGGGGCAGAGGGGATGGGAGCATTTGCTCCCATGCAAGACGAGCCCTGCGTTCAGAGCCAAGCCTCCCTGGGGCTTGGCTATCCGAGCAGGAAAAATGTGAACTGTTGCATTTTGTGCCTTTCCTTTCAAAGTTGCTTGACAGTGAAAAACCATCAGGAGTGGGAATGCCGGGCAGAGTGAGTCTGTGTTATGCCAGAAAAGGGGGGGTCCCTGTTACACCAGAGAAGCCTTTGAAGGGAAGCTCGCGGCGTTCCCCAGGACACCAGCGTTTTCCAGGCTGCCGTGCCTGGAGGCAGCCACCCTTGTCTTACTGCAGGCTAACCCACGCTGCAGGGTTTCCCCAGACAATGTCGGGATTTCTAGGGATTCCCGGGAACGAACACATAACCCTCTTTATAACTACTCTTATAGTTCCTTCAAAAACTACGTTAGGTGGAGAAGGGAAAAGTTAGACTCTACACACCACAGAGGGATCTCATGCAAGTAAATACAAGAACATTGCTCAGGCAGGGCAAGGCATATTTTCTGGCATGATATCAAGGAAATCATGCTGTGACCCAAGTACTGGTATTTGGATTCAACCTAAAATTACAGTAAATTAAAATAGGAAGTAGTGGGCTAACATCCTCCCAGAGAGCAGGGAAAAAAAAAAAATAATAGGGCTGTAACTTCAGAATTTCCTAGGTTTGCAATGCGGTGGATCTGTGCTATCCAGTACGAAAAATTTACCATTCCTTTGAAAGTATCTTTTGAGCTACTCCCATCACAAGGCAGATACAGAGGTGAAATAAATGCTTCTCTGCCCTCGGTGCCATCTAAAAGTGGTGTTTCGGCATGGCACTGCTTTACACGAGCCTGAGCTGGAAAGACATTAGCACATGACAACGTTACTTTTTACTGTAGGACTAATTACATCTAAAGTTTAACTTGAGAACACTAAATCAATACAAGTTTTAGCGCTGCATTGTGGAAGCAAATAGATTAGCGCAGCTGACCCATGTCTGCTGTCGGTAAAGCAGGTCTGAAAGGAGCGGTGCTGTGGGCAGAACAGCAGCAGTGGGCTACATGCAGCATGGGATCTCCTCTCCCCCCTTCGCCCTCCCACAACCTGCACTGAAAGGGGTGCCCAGCTCCCTTTTTCCACCACATCCCAGCGCTTCGAGGCCTGATTTTCCAATCAGATTCTCCTGAAAGCATGCAGATGAATTGATCTGGGAGAGCCCAGTCCCACCCACCGCCACATCAGACCGGTGACTCCGGGACCTGACATAAGCCGCATTTCTTCTAGATACCCCAGACAGGCAGATGGATCAATAATAGATTAGCTATAGGCAGCCGGGTGATTTTAAGAAAGAATGAACTGTGAGGTTTACTCAGTCCTTCTGTGATTCCTACCCCTGTTGTTGAGCACGAACAAAACATTTCTCCCCCACTGTCAAATGCCCACCGTTCACATGCAACTGCTTGTTGAAATTGCTCTTGAGACTAAGCAGCCCCCCCCCAGGACTCTGCAACCTTTTTTATAAAAGGGGAGTGGGGAGAGAAGATGGACTTACTTTAAGAATCAGTGGTTTTACAGTACAACAAGGAAAAAACTTCTTTATGGCTTTCCTGGGACTTCAGGATTTTGTGTTGCTATTTTTACAAGAATGGGCTGATTTGTCTTAGGCTATTACTGTCTATTACTGCTGGAAGTCCCGGGGAAAGGTGGGAAGCAGAGAATTCTGGCAATCTGCCTAAAGAGAAATCAATGAAACAAATTAATCCTTCGCAGGCTGCAATGACACAGTAATCCATCATTCAGAGCTGCTTTTATACACCAAATCAGAGAGCAGAGGAAAGAGCCCTGGGGGACATCACAGACAACAACTTACAGCAACACTGGGAAAATACTAAGGAATCAGTTTATTTAAAGAGGATAGATTTCAGTTGATTGCCTATTTCGTTTTATAGAGATTTTTCTTCCACAGTGCTGCGAAGGTCTGAGCGGATGGCTCTATCTGCTGAACGCTGGCTCCCCGGATCCCCTCCGTGGGCTTCCGGGGGGGGGGGGGGGGGAGAAGAATCTTTTTACCGGTGATGGGCGAGTGGCTGGTACAGACTTTTGGAGGCGAGGAGTGAGCACAGGGTCCCCGAAGCCCCCCGCGGGCTTTGCAGGATCGGGCCCCTCGGGCACCGGCCGCCTCGATCCTGACCCCCCCTTCCCAGCTCGCTGGGATGGATGAGGGTCTGGGGGGGGTGCGAGGGGAGCCGGCTGCCCGAGGGGCCGTGGGGGGAGAGGGGCTGGGTAGGATCAGACCCGCTCTCCCCCCACCCTCGCACCCCCCTGCCGTCACATTTTCGGGAAACCCACGCAGCGGGGGGGGGGGGAGGGGGGGGAGGGCGGGGCAGGGACTTGAAGCCATCCACCCGTGCTTAAAAGTCAGCTGGTGGTACCCAAAGGGCTGGAGGGGGAGCCGAGCGAGGGGGCTTGCCGGGAGGGAGGCCCGCCGCCGGCCACGGCCCCCTACCCCCAAAGAAAAAACACCCGTGGAGGGGCCGCGGTGCCTGCGCGGGTCCAGCCTCCGCGCCCTCTCTCGTGGTTTGTCCCTCCCCGCCTGGACGTGACCCACGGCTGGGGAGCGGGGCAGAGCCGCGAGCATCCCCCACCCCCGGGGCGATCCCCCCCCCCGCGCGGGACACCCCCGCGGCTGCGGCTTCTGCCCGCTCCCCCCGAGCCCGGCCGAAAGCCCGGGGGGAACGAGCAGGAGTCGGCTGGAAATCAGGGCAAAACGCGTGAAAACAGCGAAAGTGCCGAAACGCGGACACCGGGGTGCTATCAGGAGGCTTTTTTAATGTTTTTTTTTTTTTTACTGCCCCCCTCTTCCCCCTCTAAGGGCAAAGGGGTAATTTTGGTAGCCCGCTTGCGTGTTGGTTTCACCACCCCGGACACTTGGGAGGCATGTTTTATTCTGGCTTTCCCCTACTTTGAAGAGATGGATAACGTAAGGACCTGGTGGTGCTGCTGGGGTCAGGAGAAGTATGCTAATTGGGGAGCCTAATTGCTTCAAGCAGTCATGCCTCTAAACATGGAGAGCGCCGTTGATGGAGTCAGTCTGTTCCTAATAAAATGAAGAAGCACTGAATTAAATTCCCAAGAAAGGGACTATAAAAGTTTCCACAGTGTAACTAAATGACTTCACCTATACTATTACCCCTCAGATGACATCTTGAAAGAAGGCAGACTCAATACAGCCTCCATATTCATAAACGGGCTGTGCTTAGGCCAGTAAATCTGGACTGATTTAGAAAGGCTTTTTCATCCTCCCAATCAAATGAAGTCATTGTTAATTAGATGTTTTCTGTTAACAATGTCGCTATTCCCTGCGTTACCTGCTCACACATTTAGTGAACTTCTCACAGCATCTGGATCAGCAGACTTTTTTCTCTTTTTTTTTTCTTTTTTTCTTTTTTTTTTTTTTTTTTTTGCGATGTCAGGCTGAAAGGTGTTTCCCCTCTTGTGACTCTCCTTTTCGGGGCGAATACCACTCATTCTGCTCCCGGCGGGATAAATGCCGCCTCTGGATATTTTTAGAGGTCATCAATGTCCCTGGCGGGTCTGGGCGAAGACGGAGCCCCGTGAACCACCTCTCCCGGGGAGAAGCCTGTCCGGGATCCCCACCGGGATGGCAAGCACTCCCAGCCAGCCCAGGCGGGTTTCGGCGTGCAGCAGGTCACCGGGACCCGCTTGCCCCGCTTGGGACACCCGCCGAGAGGGGCACAGGCTTGGGGACAAGTGTGCAGCGGCGGGAGAAGCCCAAACTTCCCCCTGGTAGCTCGGGATGCTTGCAAACAAAAGAAAACCCGCAGCTCCAGCTCCTCGGGCTCTCCGCCTCGTAGTGAGAGGCACGTTGGGGCGCGTTTCGCCCAGTTTAAGTGGTTTATAAGTGGCATGCTTTCTGCCTGCTCGGAGGACCCAGGGGAATGCGACTTTCCCCGGCTTTCGCCGCTGCTCCGCGCAGCCCCTCGGGTCTCGGCGCTTGGCAGCCCGCAGCAAAGCCCACGCGTGATGAAGAAGGACACGAGCGGCATCCCACAAATCGTGATGGGGAGAGGGGGTTGTCCCAGCGCGGGGTGCGGAAGGTGCGCGGTGCTTAAGCGGTTCCGCAGCGGATTGCGGGGAAGGAGCGCGGAGAGGCGCTGGGTACCGCTTAGTTGAGCCGTCCCTTTCCTGCTTAATTAGGGATAGCAGGTGGGGGGGTTTTGCCAAGTGCTTTGCACCTAAACCTCTTCAGACTTCCCCGCAGTCCTTCGTGCCCTTCAAGCCCGTCTCCACCCCACTCGGGCAGAGCCAGCCGTGCGCTTCGCGTGTCTCTCTCCCGGAATTGGCTCCGAATTAAGGGATCAGGGATGTAAAACTATTCCCCCCCCCCCCAAGACATATGACTAAGAATTGTCAAGGAGACTTTGGTCCACTATCCGTGTCTATTATGCCCGTCACTCATCATGATCCCTTGTGGTGTGCCATACGTCATCGCGACACTGATCCATGACACAGTTTAATGCTATTCGGGGATGCTCCGGCAATAGCACAGCAGCCTGCCTCCCCGCACCTTTGTCACTCGCTGCAAACGCATCCCCTGGATCCCCTCCACAGGACCACTGCGCAGCCGAAATTAAAAGCCACCATCCCAGGCACTTTCTGGCCAAAAGCGCTCTGCTCGGGGTTTCAAGCTATTTCCATCTTTCGGGGTTGTTTTGCCTGTCCTCCCCGCCTCGTTTTAATGTCCCCGGGTCCCTCAGCCCAGGGGCTACCCTCAGCCTCCCTCCCTCCCCTCCCTACCTTGGGCTGAAGGGCAGCCCCCGCTCATCCCGGGGGGGTCTCCGCCGCTTGCCGAGCGCTACACCCCGCGTCAGGCGTTCAGCGCTCCCGAGGTTAAACCGAGAGAGATGCCTGCCCACAAACGAGCCATCTATTCCGCGCGTGGGCGGAAGGCAGCATCTCCGCGCTGGGTACACGCCGGAGAGGCCAGCGGGCGGCCGGAGAGAGCGGCGTGGGGCGGGGGGGGGGGTGGTGAGCACGCCAGCCTGCCCCTCTCCGCACCTCCGTGTGGGTCGTTAGCGTGGGGGGACCCGCGGGCTGTGGGGGTGTGCGTGGCAGCGTCTCGGGGCCACCGGCCGAGCCGGAGTGGGAGCATCCTCGGGGCTCCGGCCCCGAGGCCGCGGGAGGGAGGCAGACAATAGCGGCGGCTGCAACACCTGCGATCTATCACGGCGATGAAATATGTACAGTAATGTGGAGTAATTGCTCTTTCCGCTTCCAGAGGGAGCTCAAAGCTGGAAAATCAAGGTTAGACTCTTCCAAACTGTAAACAATTTCCACAGGGCACATCCAAAGCGCACGCAGATAGACAGGGAGACGGAGAGAGAGAGTTCCCCGTTTGTCTCAGAAGGGACTTTAAGATTCGTTTAACACTGTGCGAGGAGGGATAAAGACTCTGTCAACGTGTATTAATCTGGGTAGCCACAGCAGAGAAACTTCTACCTGTGCGCAGTGGGGAGAAACCCGAGGGGGGGTACGAGGTGAGCGGGGGTCCGGGCTGACGTTCGGCAGGATCAGCGCCGCAAGAATTAATTCACTGCAGACCACGGGGTTGTTTAGCAAGTACATAAACTCCGGCTGGAAATAGCGACCTGCCTGCGCACGTTCACGCAGGGATCTCACGCGTGTCGTGCGCGTACGGCCGCGGGTGAGCGCCGGTGTCCCGCCTGCCTGCAGAGTTTCGGGGTTTGGGCTGGTGTGGTACCCCCGCGTGTCAGGTTGTAGCGTGGGATGTGGATATATAACATCCACCTCCGCTTACGCACCTTTCTCTGTACCTTTTCCTCCCGTGTAACTCTGCGCGCATCCGTGTCACAGGTTTTATCACACGCGGGTAATCCCGCTCGGCGCTTCACAGCTCGGTAACGGCCGACACGAAAAAATTTAATGCTGCTTCGCAAAGTGGCACACGCTAATTAGGAGGTGCGTGGAGCACCGACCCCTGGAAGAGCAGCTGGGATTTGGGTCTGGGGAGAGATGTTACTTCCCCGCTGCGCTGAGCTCGGCCAGTGCTCAGGAGATCAAAACCCATCCTCATCATCCTCCTCCATCCCGGGTCGTGCCCACCCGCTCACCTGCCCAGCCTGGGCATCAGCGCACGCCCACGCACACGCACTCACCCACGCCGTCCCTGCCTCCTGCTCCAGCCAGGTGCAGCTTCCCCCTTCCCCATCGCCCCCCCCCCGCAGCCACTCTCTGCCCCCGCCCCCCCCCCGGCCTCCAGGACTCCGAGCAGTGTCACATCCTGCGCATAAATCACCGAGAACAAGCCGCAGGTTCCTTTCCTTCGGGGAAAAATAAACAAGTAAAAATAAATAAATGAACCCAGCTTTATTGCTCTTTTAGCAGAGAGATGGCATGTCTCCGCTTAGAAAGGGCGGGGGGGGGAAGAAGACAGTACATTAAAGAGTCACCACCGTCTCCTCGACAAGTCATTACGCCTTTATCCCCCACCAATTAAGCACACCTCACGGGGCCGTCCGTAACAGCTAAATTGGGCTGAAAACTAAGGGATCCTCTCGAGTCCCGGCGTGTGCCCGGGATGGGGAGATTCCCCCCCGGGCGGCCCCGAAAGAGCTGCGGGCCCCGGGTCAGCCCCCCCCCGCCCCCCCGGGTAGAGGGACAGGACCAGCCCCGGGAGAGGGACCGGGAGCCCCGGGGAGAGGGACTGGGTCAGTCCCGGGGAGCGGGGCCGGGAGCCCCGGGCAGCCCCCGGGAGCGGGGCCGGGAGGGCGGGTGCGCGCAGGCGGGCGGAGCGGCGCGGAGCCGCGGAGCGGGTGCGCACCCGCGCTGCGAGGCAGCAGCAGCAGCAGCAGCAGCAGCGGAGCGGCCCGGGGCGGGGGCCGCGGGAAGCATCTTCGGCCCAGGGATGCTCCTTCAGAGCGGGGCGCCTGGGGAAGTCCTCCACGGACTGCCAAAACTTTTCCTTTTTCCTTTTTTCTGGGTTGTTTTTTTTTTTTTTTTAATTTCCCTAAACACCTCATCCCGCGCCGGAGCCCTGATCCATAGCACAGCCCAGCAAACAATTCTGTTTATCTGCTTTACAATAGCAATTTTACGCGGTACGGTGCGACATACACAGCAATGAATATGTGTAGAGAGCTGCGAGGGGACGTGAATGCGCACGGTAAAATGCCACCTTCCCTACCTGTCCCTTTTCTTAGCTAGCTCGAACAAAAGGCATCCCGGATGCTTTTTGTGGCACTGAATTAATTCCAAATATTTGGTACACAAACTTAGCGAGCCTAAAGGAGATTAATTTTCCAGAGTAATCCAATTAAAAGATTTCTAAACTAATCTTTTTGCAAAAAAAAAAAAAAATAGTGCCAGGCTAAAGAGGAAAATCGTTTTTTTGACAGTGATTTATTGCACCAGTTTGGTCTATAGAAAGAGGCTTTCCTCGCTTGGAGATGACCACTCTTCCCCCCCTCCCCAAGATCGCAAATATACCCTAGCATACGTGTGGCTGAATCTGTTTATTTTATTTTTATTTTCTGGAAGGTCTATCATCCCGGCGCTAATCTCGCCCTTAACGCGCCAAGGAAGGGAGTTTGGCCGCTTACAAGTACCCTAGACTTTTTAAAGTGCTAATAGATTTATGGTCTCTTTTCCGACGCCCATCCAGAGTAATTAGCACATATGTTCTAAATAGATGATAGTTTTGTGAGCAATAAAGCAATTACCCATCGCTAGAGCTGACAGTTCCTCCAACTAAACTCCAACCAGCAGCTAATTGGAAAAGTCATTTCAGCTCCATTGTCTGCAATTAGTCCTGCTAAACTATTACACCCAAACTACCTGGTTTGAGGTTTATTTATTCATTTCTATTTGCATTTACAAACGTCTACCAAGTCACGCTTAACTTTTCCAGGCGACCAGCCTCTCTGGGGCTGGGATTTGTTGTGGGGTTTTTTTTTTTTCTCTTCTCTTTTTGCATCCAGGAGAGCCACGCTCCCATCTTGGGGGTGCTGGGGGCTCAGCGGTTCACAAACATGTGTGAGCCGGGGCGATAAAACCCTATTTTCCTGGCCAGTGCAGCCAAGAGGGCGGGCGATGGCGGTGGGGAGGAAGGAGAAGGGTGATCCTGCTAAAAAAAACCCACCCTGATTCCCCTCTCACCACAGCTCCGTATTTAGGGACAGCCTGGATGACCCCCCAGGCTGTCCCTAAAGGGTGTCCCTTCGCTGGAGGAGCCCGTCTGCGTGTGTGTCCCAGCCTTGCCTGGGGACACGGTCCCCCCCTGCCCCTTCCCACGGCACCGGAGGACGAGGAAAGGTCTGTGGGTCAGGGGACCCCTTTTCTGTCCGCCCCCCGAAACTGCCTCCTCCTCCTCCAGGGTGGAAAAATTAACCGAGGCGGTGGGGGCTGAGGACTTGTGCACAGTGAGTGGAAAAAATGTGTTAAACATCGGTTTGACGCCCCACCGGAGCTTCAAAATATACACCGGCTGGATTTCTTCTACTTAATTTAATCTTTATTGGACTGGGTTTCTTCTCGCCATCTATTCACCAGAAGTCCCAGCAAAACGTACCACAGGAGAGAAGGGGGGGGGGGGACGGGGACGGGGACGGAGAGGGGAGAGGACTGTTTAGTCCTTCATTTGAACCGCAGACTTTAGCAGGTATTTAGCAGGGAGGCACTCCAAGGAGTTTGAAGTAGGTCTCTTAAGTCAAGACTTCTGCCCAGGGCTTGAGCTGGTCCTGGAGTGGAAAAGATTTGTGTGTTGGGATGGGAACTTGTAGCCTTAGCAACAAAGTAGTCACTTGAAGGAATTTACAGCGAAAGCATCCCAGACTGAGAAAGAAACGCCAATTTCTGAGCGGCTAGGAGGGAAGAGATAGTGCCCTGGCTTGAGCCTCCAGAACAAAGCTTTTTCTATTTGCCAGCGGCCCCCAATTTTGTCCGCTTCTCTTTTTCCTTTTTTTTTTTTTTTTTGGTTAAGCCTCAAAAAAAAAAGAAAAAGAAAAAGAAAAAGAATAAGAATAACCATCCTTGGCAAGATGACCCCCAGAAAACCGCGGGCACCCCCGTCGCCGCCTACGCACCGGCCGGGCTCGGGCAACCGTCAAAGCGGAGTCGGTTGCCCACCGAAGGACGGCAGCCCCCTTCCAAAACCCACCCTCCTCTGGCGGGCGGGGCTGCCTCCAGTCCTGGCACCCTCAAGAAAAATGCAAATCACCAAAATCCCGGGGTCTGAGGGTGAGAGGGAAAATAAGCTCGGGCCGCCTGTCCGCGCTGCTCCTCCGAGCATCACCCCCCGGGAAGGGTCCGCACCGGCCGGGCGCTGCCAGGGGGTCTCTGGGGCGCTACTTGCCCCCCCCAGACCCCCCCCGGGACCCGGGCAGGGAGTACCCTGCCCCGCGGGGTGCGCGGGGGGGGGAGCACGCCTGTGCCTCCGCGGGCGCGCAGGGTGCGCGCATGGCAGGCGGCGGCCGCAGGGGTCTGCCCGCCCCTGGTCCCTGCGTGTGCGCACCCACGGACACGCACCCCTCCGGCCAGAAGCATTTTCGTTGCTGCCAGAGCACACACACCACCACCACCCTTTTTTTTTTTTTTCCTTTTTCCATTACGAGCGATTAGATGGTGTCTATTCAAAGTTGCTGATCCAGAGAGAAAATAGGAGTAGATAAAAGGAGATTTCAAGTGACCTCCTCGTCCCTTTCACACCAACCTGAGCCCCAGAATAGCCAAGGATCAACTCGGACAAAAGCCCTTTCCTTTTCCCTTTCAGCTTCAGAAGATTCAGTGCAAGGGGTTAACAATAAAACATATAACTCTAGCCCCGTTTGCTAGGATCAGGCAATTTTGTATACCTTATTAACGACACCGTTGGATATGCCCGGGCTTCACCCCTAGAAACGTGTGAATAATAAAAAAAGAAGAAGAAGAAAAAAAAAAAAGCCTTCGCGTGGTAAAATCCATAGCAGTCATGTACAGCTTTTGTGTTGGGCTGGAGCGATCTGCAGTGTTTATTCTGTTTCGTTTAAACTTTTATCTAAAGCGCATCCCCGTCCTCCCCACGCAGACAGAATACGCTGTAATAAACATATCTTACTCCTGACAGTTTAAGTGAGAACGCTAAGGTTTATTACTCAGATCAACTTCTGATGAGGTAAATATGATTATATCGCTACTGTTGCTACCAGCCGCGCTGCTGCATCTCCCCCAGCAAAATACTTTTGCACCGTTTTATCTCGGATGCAGGGGGAGAAAGTGACATTAAATACTTAAACGCCTGGGAGCCGATCTCTGGTCTGCGGAAAGTCCAGCTCGAATCTACTCCTGACGGACTAATCCCCGCAGTAAAAGAAATGGGATCTCTGACAGGTAACTATTAAGGAAATGATTATATACTGCCGTCGATTGCGCTGTCAGGACAATCTCACAACTTTCAAACTCGTTTCCAAACGTCAGCTCTTCATCAAAAGCTCCAGCCCAATTCGGAATGATAAATAACACCAAATTCATCCCTAGCAGCAGCCGGGGGTTGAAAATACAGTCAGAGGTGTTTCCACGCAAAGCCTCGTGTTAATGTGGCTTTTGAACACTTTTGTTTCTCTTGGCTTCGGCTCTCAGATCACCGCAGCTTTATTTGTGCCGAAAGTAAATATTTGGTCCTGGATTCACTAGTGTGTTGAAAATTATTCCCAGATTTGCCTTATATAGGAAGGTTTGATTTGCATCAAGAGGTCATCAATTTCTTTTCCTGGAGCTCTGCTTGGGAATTGCCATGCTCCTTTATGCTGTCAGACAAGTGGCCTTCGGTTTGGGTGCTTTCTCTCCCCTCCCCACGCAGCCGTGGGTTTGTTTTTTTGTTGTGGTTTGGTTTTGGGGTTTTTTTTTTTTACTTCCAGGCTCAGATTTAATTTTTTTCTTTTTTTTTCCCTTTTCTTTTTTTTTTTTTTAATTAAAAAAAAAAAAAAGCAGACTTTCGGATGCTCAGGCGTTTCTGTGTGGATGGATGGCGAGTGCAAAGTTGTGATTCAGCGCCCTGCTTTCGGGTTGGCACCGGAGCCCGGTACTTTTGAGCGCTAACAAATGACAAACCCCGGCTCGGAGCGGCCCCGCTGCCGGGGAGGCTGCGGGGACGGCAGATTGCCTTCCCGAGGGGGTGGCGAGGGGGACTGGGGGGGCCGCTGTCACGCCGCTTTTTTGCCAATCCCGTCTAAAATAATTCCAGGGAAGCAGGCGGCGTGCGCGGAGGGGAAGGGCGGTCGCGCCTCTGGGTTAAGCACACGCTGAGGGGGCGGGGGGGACACATACGGGACACGGACACCCTCCCGGGGGGGGTACACCCTCCACGGGGGTCGTGGGATGTGCAGCCGCTCCGGACAGAGCGGGGATGTCGGCCGCGACCCCAGGAAGATGTTTCGGGGGGGTGGGGGAGTGGGAGAGGGGGGGAAGGATTCTGCTCCCACGAGTGATTTCTTTAAAAAATAAATAAATAAGGCAGGATATGCGTGACGGGGTGGCCCGGGGCATGTGCGGGGCGGGGGGGCTAAGGAGGGGAAGGTGGAGGCCCCTCTTTCCCAAGGCCAGATGCCTTCGGCGGGATGTAGTGACTCGGCCTGGGCGGTGGGCTTGGGCGATAGTGAGGGGGATACCTGGAAAGGAGCGGGGAGATGTCCACTCGGGAGGCTCCGAGGGGGAACGGTGTCCATCCCCCCGGCATCGGGCTTCCTTTAGAAAGCGGCGGGGGTGGGCACAAAGGGCCCCCCGGGGTGCGCGACCCGCGGGGCGGCTGCGGGCAGGTGCTGCGGGCGGCAGAGAGCGAGCAGCCCAGACCCCCCCGGAGGGGTCAGCCCGGCTCCCCCCCGCTGCCCAGAGTGATGAGACCCCCTTCCCCGGGCAGGGAGAGACCCCTTCCCCTTGTAAAGCAGCACCCCCCGCCCGCACCTCTTGCAGTGCGCTCCTCAAAGAACTCGGTTGTCCTTCAGGTCTGGCTGAGGGCGGGGGGAGAGGAGGGAAAAGGGAAAAGAGGGGGAAACAAAAAAAGAAAGGGAAAAAAAAAAGCAAAAGAAGAAAAAAAAAAACAAGAAGAAAAAGGCCTGGCCCCAGCACCGCTGACGGGAAATGAGGCCTGGCCCCACACCACCGGCTGTCGAGGCCTGGCCCCGCACCGCCGCGTCCAGCCCGGCTGCGGGGACCCCCGGGGGCAGCAGGGCCGGGAGACCCGGTGAAGGCTGGGGGGGTCCCGGTGTGACCGGTCACATCCCGTCTGCAGCCGGCCCGGCCCAGGAAAGGGGCCGCCCCGACGGCTGCGACCGAGGGGCGCACCCGGGGGGGGGGTGTTGCCGGGGAAGGGACCCCAAGGCGACCCTCTGGTTTTACAGCGTCCCGGCTTGAAGGCGTCCGCCGGTCAGAGCAGGGGAGGGCTAAAAAAGCTAAAAACTGAGAGCGAGAGGGACATTTTTGTGCATCAGAGCTGCTCGCTGCTCCCTGTGACAGCAGCCTGCGCAGTTATTGTCCTCTGTCTGCCCCGCTCCCTACGTGCGTGTGTGCATATATATATATATACATGCATACATGTACGTCCGTGCCTGTGTGAGTGTATTTATATATATATATATATATATATATATTGCCTTGTGGAGCTTGGCAGGTGAAGCAGGCACTTCACGGTTGTTTTGGAAAATGCAGGCTACGGATCTCAGCTCCCAGCTTATGTGCGGCCGTGCCACTTCCAAAATAATAATAATAATAATAATAATAATAATAATAATAATAATAATAATAATAATAATAATAATACCACCTTCAACCGGGTTTTATATTATATTCGACCCCCCCTCCGCCTCCCTCCCCGCCAGAAATAGGGTGTCGAAGTTGTCACCACTAATCTCCAGAGGAACTTTTCCTTTCCGGAGGGGACAAGAAGGCTGCAGAGGAGAGAGGAGCCAGCGCTGTCCCGGGTTGGGTTACGCCGGGGGTGGGGGGAGGAGAAAGAAAGACACAGAAAGGAAAATATATATATATAAAAAAATAAAACCAAAACCCCCCAAGCCCTAAATCCTCCCAAAACTCTGCCACCCTCAGATCCCAGCCTGGAGTCTGGCCTGGGGAAAGCGGGGTCTGGGGCGATAGAGGGAAAAAAAAGTCTGAGCAAGTCCCCAGCGCCGTCTCCTCTACCCGTCCCAGATCCGCAGAGGTTAAAAAGCAATCAGAGCTCATTTCCCAACTAAATGTGAGTTGTGACCATTTTTAAGTCTCCCCGTAATTTGTCGGGGAGAGGAAATGCCTCCCGCCGATTGAACTGTGCTTTAACCTGGTCAGCCGAGGCGTGCGGCTGCTGCTGATGATGGATGCCCTTCCTCCCGGCTCCCTCCCCCGGCTCCTGCTCAACAAACAGGACGGGATTTCCTCGGGACTCCCGCAAACTTCACCGGCCCTTCACGCACCGGCTTTATGAAAACCCACATTTAATCACCGTCGCTTTCCCTCAGCACGCAGCAAATGCAAACCGCCGAGCCTTTACAGCCAGGCGAGGGGAGAAAACACCTCCCCACCGCACACACATCCCCCTCCCTTCGCCCAGACCGGCGCAATTTGAGCGGGTTTGGGTTTCCTCCTGATTTGCGGTTGCGCCCAGCCCGGCTGGGAAGCATCTGATCGCTGTCCCTGTAATCTGTTGACACTATCACCCGGATAAACAGGCTGCCATCGATCTTTTCATTAGGTGATCAAATAACAAACAGAGCAGGTGAAGGAGAAGAGCGGTGGGATGCTCGCACTTCCCTGCCCGCCGTTCTGCCAGCTCTGCAAGTCGCGCTCGGCATCGGCGTGGGGTCGGTGCCTGCGAGACCCGCGTGGGTCAGCTCAGAGAGACACGCGCGTTATCTGAGGGGGGGGGGTGCAATGGAAACACCAACACGCGTGGTATAGGGGGAAAGGGGAAGGGGAAGGGGAAGGGGAAGGGGAAGGGGAAGGGGGGGGAGAAACTCTCAGGACAAAATGAGGGCTCGGCGCCTCTCCCTCCGCCCGAGTAACGGGATACCCAAATAACGGCACCCCGGGGTGGGGGGGCAGCCCGGGGTGGGGGGGCTGGGGAAGGTCTCCCCGCCAAGTGCCGCGGCCCCGCTCCCCTCCCTCCGCCCCCAAACCCCGAGGAGAGAAGCGGCGACTTGCCTGGGGTGGCCCGGCGTGGCCGGGGAGCCGGGGCCGGCGGCGGGGAGCCGGGGCCGGAGGAGCCAGGCTGCGGCTGCTGGGTCCGTCCACCTTCTCTCAGGCTTCCTGCCTCTGTCTGTGTCTGTGTCTCTGTCTCTCTCTCTCTCTCTCCCCCTCTCTCTCCGTGCCTTGCTCTGCCTCTTTTACTCCCCGTCTCTTCACAGCCTGGGGAGTAAAATCTAGATGGTATACATCCCGAGCTTGCTTTTTTTGTCCGATTTAATCTTATTCGTTTCACCTTTTCACTGACCAAGAGACAGGACCGAGAGTTTATTTGGAGAGAGAGGAAAGGAGCCTACTGTTGCATAGTCAATAACATCCTTTTTATCAATGCAATGTACAATAGAGACGGCTTGGCCAAGGGACTCATTGAAAATCTCTTCATTATTTCGGGACAAAATCAAGCGTTTATTCTGATCTCAGAAATGATGAAGGATTCTCCTCTCCAGCCGGCTCCCAGCCTCAGATTTCAGAGCTGACAGGGAAAGAGAAAAAAAAAAAAAGTGATCACGATACATCAAAGTTGAGGGCTTTTTTTTAATGAAAGCAACATCTCTTTACAAAAAATAATGACAATAAAACTTCTGCCATATATTTCATCTCCGTTCCCCCCGCAGGTTTTTCCCCCGGCTTCCAATAAACTTTTATGGGAGCTAAGAGGAGGGCAGGGTGTCGAGTTGTGTGTGTGTGCAGGGGGTATCCTTTTTTCTTTCTTTTTTGGTTTTGTTTTGTTTTTACAGTTTATTTCTTCTTTGTCACATGCAGTCTTTCCACCCAAACCGAATTTCAGACCTCTGGCACAAGAGGGAGGTTGCCGGGAAGGCAAGCTTGCGAGAAAGAAGGGACAGAAATGGGAAAGAAGGGGGTTTTTTCGCTCCACTGCAGTTGTCTATTAGAAATAAAGAAGGGAAATGAAAAAGAGGGGGGGGGATTTATTAAAAAAAAAAGGGGGGGGAGGTGAAAGGCCGCAGACCGGCGCCGCAGCCTCCCCGGACCCCCCCGGGCCCCCCCGGGCTCCCCCGGGCCGGCGGCTCGTGCCCGCTAGATGGCAGCCGGCGCCAGCGATTCCCGCTCCGCGCCGCCGCCGCCGGGGCCGCGGAAGGGAGCGGAGGGGAGCGGAGGGGAGCGGGGGGGAGCGGGGGGGAGCGGGGGGCAACGGGGGCAACGGGGGGCAGAGGGGGGGAGGGGAGCGAAGAGGAGCGGAGGGGAGCGAAGAGGAGCGGAGGGGAGCGGTGCGGAGGGGAGGGGAGAGGAGCGACCGCCCCCCCCCCCCCCCCCCCCCGCGCGCATCGCCACCCGCGCATCGCGACTCACTTTTGGGGAAGGGGACGGGGGGGTGTCCGGGGGAGGGGCACTGCGCTCAGGGTGGTTGGGGTTGTTCTGGCCGCTCCCCCCCCCCCAAAAAAAATAATATTTAAAGGGGAAGGGGAGGGTCTGATTTCCCACGCGGGAAGCGCGGAGGCCAGCGGGGCGGTGGGAGGAGGGTGGACATATTAGGTGAGGAATGAGGGGTGAGAGACGGGCGGCAAAAATAGCCCAAAGTGGAATGGGAGCATGTGGAGATGTAAATGTGTGCGTGGACGTGTGTGTGTGTGTCTGTGCAAGGGTGCGCGCACACGCACGCCTGCTCCTCCGTGCAGCGAGCGTGTTTTCTTCTCCATCATTAAAACCCCTGGCGTGGCTTTTGCGATTGGGAAGGGAGAGAGAAATCCCAATTTAAGACGTGGAGGGGGGAGAAGAAAAAAAAAAAAAAAAAAAACACACCAACTTTTCGCGGGGAGCCCACATCGTTCCCTTTTAATTCCCCTTTCCGCCTATCGCAATGCATCCTCCGCTGCCGATGTGTGTGCTGGGGTGTGCGTGAGAGGGGGAGAGAGAGAGAGACCGTAGACGACCCATACTAATCAGGTCTCAAAGTAAATAGCAGCGCAGGGCGATCTCAATGTAAATTGTGCTTGTCAGAAGAATCCCCTCTCCCTCCCTCCCTCCTTCCCTCCCTCCCTCCCTCCCTCCCTCCCTCCCCCCCCCTCCTCCCCTCCCTTCCCCATCCCAGTCAGTAGGTAGCAGAGAATAAAAAAAAAAAAAAAAAAATTAAAAAAAGGGGGGGGGGGGAAGGCGCTGGGGGGGCAACCAATGGAGTGAAGGAGGCTTGGCTAACCTTAGCCTCCCATTTTCTCTCCCCCCAATTCAGGGCTCTGACCAGTCAGTCGCCTTTGATTATCAGTTGCCAGCAGCCCTTCTCTTGGCTCCTTGACACGAGCTCCATATAAGGCAGCGATCTCCATAGAAACGTGTCAGTTTCAATAGTAGTGTCAAAGTTCACTATATACAGACATTCGCGCAGATCCCCCTTTCGGAAACATTGCTCTGCTAGGCTTCCCGTTTAAACGCATTCATTTTTTGGGTCTCTCTCTCTCTCTCTCTCTCTCCCTCTCCCTCTCTCCCCCTCTCGCTCTCTCTCTCCCCTTTCTTGCATATTCTATTAGTTGTGTGCTCCCCCCCCCCCCATCTCCCTCTTCTCCTTCCTTTTCTTCTTTTTTCCACCCTTCCTCCTTGTGTCTTTCGCTTCATTCCTGCAGGAGAAGAGAAGAAGAGAGAGGTGAAACTAAAAAAAAAAAAAAAAAAGAAAAAGAAAATCTCGGAAAGAAAGAGAAAAGGGGGAAAAGCAGAGAGAGAGAGACCGGGGGGGGGGGGAAGCCCGAAGAGAGAGAGAGAGAACGCGTTCACATCTTAATACCGTTATTATTGTGACCATTCTCGCCTATTTTTTTATTTTGGGGGAGGGCTTCGCTGCTGGCTGATGAGTTTTCACCCGAAATACTTTTTTTAGGCAAACAAACAAAAAAAAGAACGTTTTTGGGGGCGATTTCCAGCGATTTTTTTTTTTTTTCCTCGCAACCGGCATCGTGCGCTCTCACAGGAGAAGAAGAAGGAAGGGGCAAGAAAGAGGAAAAGAAGAGGATTTATTTACCCGACCTACTTTGGATCTCTCTTTTTCCTGCGCGTGTCGTTATTATTCCCGTTCTCTATTTTTACACTTCGCCGCGAATTCGTCTCCTCTGCGAATTTAGTCACATCCGATTTTTTTTTTTTTTGCGAATTTTTTTTCCTCTCTTTTTTTTTTTTTTTTTTTTTTTTAAAAAGGAGAGAGAGCGAGCGCGAGCGCGAGAGAGACAGAGAGCGAGGGAGCAGCTCGGGAGAGAAAGAGCAGCGACCGGCAACCTCCTCCTCCTCCTCCTCCTCCTCCTCCTCCGCCGCCGCGACAGGAGATCAAACTGCCTCAGCTCCCCGCCCGCCTCCGCCGCGCTCCCCGGCTCCGCCGCCCTGAATGGCTGACGGCGCCCTGCCCTGGACCTGGCCCCCGGACACCTCCATGCCCTGATCGCCGGCCGACGGCTCCTCTCTCCACCTCCCGCCTCCCCGAGCGCCCGCACCGGCAGCGGCACCGGCGGCGGCTGCAGCGGCGGCGGCAGCGGGAGCAGCCTCCGCGGGAGCGGCGGCGGCGGCGGCCGGGCCCCGGCGGCGGCGAGCGGCGAGCGGCGACCTCCTCCTCCTCTTCCTTCCCCTCCGCCTCCTCCTCCTCCTCCTCCTCCTCCTCCTCCTCCCTCTCCTCCTCCTCCTCCTCCTCGGCGGCGCGGCGGCTTCCTCTATGCCTGCACATCCTCCGCGCTCGTAGCGCCCGGACCGCGTGTGCCTGTGCCCGTGCCCGTGCCTGTGCCTGTGCCCGTGCGTGTGTGCGTGTGCGCGAGTGGGGAGCCGAGTGCCGGGCGTGTGCGCGCGTGTCTGCCTGCGTGTGCGTGTCCGGCGTGTTACTCTCCTGAATGCCTCTCCCGACAGCCTTGTTTGCCGTTTCTGATTTTGCAACTTGAAGTGGCGGCGGGGGGGGGGGGAGGGCGCGGAGAGGCGGCGGGAGCCGGGGAGAGCGGGAGCCGAGGGGGGAAGCGGCCAGGCGGGGGTACCTCCAGGAGGGGGGGGAGCGCAGGAAAGGGAAGGGAAGGGAAGGGAGAGGGAAGGGAGGAAGAGGAAAGGGGGGGAGAGACGAGAGAGGGAGAAAATCCTCCGTCGCCCCCTCCCCCTCCCTAAAAAAAAAAAGAGGAGGAAAAAAAAAAAAAAAAAAAAGAAATTAGCCGGAGCGAGAGGAGGGGGGCTCGCGGCGAAAAATAAATAAAATAAAGAAAACGGCAGGAGCGGCTCCAGCCGGCAGCAGCGGCGGCAGCAGGGCAGCGGCAGCGGCGGCAGCCGAGGCGGAGGCAGGCGGCAGGCAGGGTCCCCTCGCTCCCCGCTCGCCCCCGGCGCCCGGCCGGCCGCCCCCCCCCCGCCCCCCGCCTCTCTCCCCGGCAGCCCGCAGCGAGCCGCGCCGCTCCCCAGCACTTTCTCGGGCCCGAGATATGGCAATGGTAGTTAGCAGCTGGCGAGATCCGCAGGAAGACGTGGCCGGGGGCACCCCGAGCGGCCCCAACCCCGCCGCGGCGCAGCCGGCCCGGGAGCAGCCGCCCCAGCAGCAGGGGGGCTCGGCCGCCCCGCACACCCCGCAGACCCCCAGCCAGCCGGGACCCCCCTCCACGCCGGGCACGGCCGGGGACAAGGGAGCGGGCCAGCAGGGCTCGGGGCAGAGCCAGCAGCACATCGAGTGCGTGGTGTGCGGGGACAAGTCCAGCGGCAAGCACTACGGCCAGTTCACCTGCGAGGGCTGCAAAAGTTTCTTCAAGAGGAGCGTCCGCAGGAACTTAACTTACACATGCCGCGCCAACAGGAACTGTCCCATCGACCAGCACCACCGCAACCAGTGCCAGTACTGCCGCCTCAAGAAGTGCCTCAAAGTGGGCATGAGGCGGGAAGGTGAATATTTCTTCCCTACTATGCTATCGCTCCCTCTCCCCGCGGCTGTGCAGGGTGCGTCTGCGAGGGCTCTCCGTCTGTCTGTCTCTGCCTGGGCATCCGCGCACACACGCGCACCTCGGCGCGTATACATATATATATATATATATATATACACACACACGCGCGCACACGCGCGGCGTGCAGATATACATATATATATACATATATATATACACGTACCTACCCACAGAGAGATGTGTACGTTTGCACGGCTCTCCGTGGCGACCTGGGTCTCTCTCCCTTCCCGTGCACATGTCAATCTCCCCCTCTGCCTGCACTCCCATCTGGCAGCTTTGCGCCAGGTTTTGTTGTTATTGTTGATGGTGGTTGGTGGTGTTTTCTTTTGCTTTTCGGTTTGTGCCTCCTGCCCTCCTCCCGCTCCTCCCCACCCCCTTCCCCGGCACCGCCGCGCTCGCCCCTTCCCCGCTCATTGTGCCGAGAATTTTAGCATTTATTATTATCATTATTTTATTATTATTATTATTATTATTATTATTATTATTATTATTATTACTACTATTATTATTACGGTCGCTCGCGGAATATTTATCCTGTGGCCGCTGTCTCCGCTCCCGCGTGTGTGTGCGTGTGCGTGTGTTTGGATGTGGTTTTGTCTATTGTTGGCATGAGACCGGGGGGTGGGGGGAGATACATCTCTCTCCCGTACGAGATGTGCTTCCATTCAGCTTCCTTCCCCCCCCACCACCCCCCCCTTCCGCCCCATCATTTCTTTTTAAACCCGCAACACTTCTCGCTAGATCCATTTCCCCAGCCTCATTTTTCCCGAAAGAAAGATGAAAGACGTGTAAGTAGGGAAGAAAAGAGGAAAGGGGGTGAAAAAAGAGGAAAGGGGTGAAAAAAAGAGGGGGAAATGTGCTACTGTATCTCCGCTTCCCTCTGCTTCCCGCTGCCCCGGAGTGTGCTTCTGTGCGAGATTTGGCCTTGTTTTCACTCCATGCGTTCAAAGGAAAGTTTGTGACTGAACCGGGTTTCTGTACTTCTGTCATTTCTCCTTTTTTTTTTTTTTTTTTTTTAGCACGCTGCTCATTTTATTTCTCCATCAAACTCCACCCTCTCCTTAAAGCCTGCATACAAATCGCGATTTATAACCTATTTACCGGTCCTTCGCATTTTAGCAGAATCCGCAGCCTGCATCTGGCAGCGGGCTCCTCACCATTTCCAACTGCTCTGCTATTTATTTTTTTCTTTTTTTTTTTTTCCTCCTCCTCCTTTCCAAGAGTCGCTGTGGTTTTCCTTGCGTTCAGGCTCATTCTCGCGTAGGAAGATTTCCTGCCCTCCTTTCTCCTCGAAATGTATTTTCTCGGTTTACAGTTAAAGTTTACCCTGTGACTGTCGTTAAAGATGTCTTAGAGTCACATCAGCGAAACAGTCAATTTTGCGGAGCGGGGATTACTACTGCCTTAATTGGTTTTAAAATTATATTTTATATGCCACAAGAAAAGGAATGAAGCTGCTCCAGATCTGAAAGAGCTCGCAAATATGACGACTTCATTGGTAGCTTCAGGGGCTGTTGGTAGGCGTCGGGGGGGGGGGGGGGGTTGGGGAAGGAAAAAAAATAGGAAGGAGGAGGAAAAAAAAAAAAAGTTAGAATTGTGCTCGCAGTTAATTGACAAATAACTGCCAAGTTTACAAGCAGATCGAAGAGGGAGAGGTGGGCTGGAGGGCAGCAGGAGAGAGGTCCGGCCCGGGAGGCGAGGAGGGCTGGGTGGGGAAGAAAAGAGAAAGTTGAGAAAATGTGGCACGCCGGAAAGATGAGTGAGATCTGCGTGTGCGTGTGTGTGCCAGCGAGCGTGTGCGTGTGCGTGTCCGCCCGTGCGGGGAACAGGGCTGAGTAGCCGTCTCTTCCCCTGAAGTTACCTTTGTTTACATGGCATGCGGCTGCAAACGCTGGCACTGATGGAGCGAAACACACGCACACGCACACACACACTAAAGGAGAAAAAAAAAAAAAAAAAAAACAACTTTGGTCAGCTTTCGGGACTCGAGGCATGCTTACGCTCTGTGTGGAGATGGTTAATGAATCCAGTGTTTTTGCAGTTGCAAGCTTGTGCATTCACTGTGCAACGCTGACTGCAGGCTTTTGCAGTGGCAACAGCGCACCAAAGATATTAATTACACCGTCCCCTTTTTTTTCCACGAATGTTTGGCTATTGTAAGTTCGGACCTTTTTGTTTTATTTCCCCCCTTCCCTTGATAATATTTAATCTTTCTCTTCCTTTTAGCAGGGAGAACTTTGCTGGGCGGGGGAGGGGGGGGTCCTCTTTGGAAAGCTGGTTCTCTCTAATAAAGTTAGCGGTGGGGAGCTGGGGGGCTGCGACCTGTTCCGGCTTGAAGGGTGACGACGCGGCGTTTTTGAAGAATACGGACGCATTTATTTTTATGAATTATTTTATTTCTTTTTTTTTTTTTTTAAAAAGCGACACAGCAGTTCACTCGTAAATCTCAGCGCTACCAGGGCAATCGGCTGGGATCCACAACAGAGCTTGGCTATATTTTTAACAGCTGGCTGTGATTTTTAACCCCACTTTCTCACCACCCGGAGGATTTCTTTGATTTTATTTTTTTACGTGCGGGGCTGCCTTTTGTTGCCAGAGGGGAGGGGGGCCGGGGGGGTGCGGATTTGTCTTGTTTGCCTTGGCTTTTTTTTTTTTTTTTTCCCCCTCTCCTCCCCCCCCCCCCCCCCTTCTTTCTTTCTTTTTAATCTGTGTTTATTTTGTGAAGCCTGTCTGCATCGGGGGAAGGGGGCGGGGGGGGGGGGGGTCGCTTGGCTGCCGCTGGGCTGGGGCTGCCTGAGCAGGGGTCGGGGCCGGGGCCGGTCGTGGGGGGCGATGCAGGTCGGCTGCAGCTGCCCGGCTCCGCATGCCTCTGTCTGTCCGTGCCTGTGCGTGTGCCGGGGGCGAGGGGTGGGGGGGGGGCTGGGGGGGAAAGAAGCCCGGCATTGTCTCCGTCTGGCTGGCAGCGCCGCCGGGGCGATGCCTGCGAGCCTCCTGGATGCACATTTCCTCTCCTTCTCTCCTTCTTTTTGTCAGCGGTTCAGCGAGGAAGGATGCCGCCCACCCAGCCCAACCCCGGCCAGTACGCCCTGACCAACGGCGACCCCCTGAACGGGCACTGCTATCTCTCGGGATACATCTCCCTGCTGCTGCGGGCCGAGCCCTACCCCACCTCCCGCTACGGCAGCCAGTGCATGCAACCCAACAACATCATGGGCATCGAGAACATCTGCGAGCTGGCCGCCCGCCTGCTCTTCAGCGCCGTCGAGTGGGCCCGCAACATCCCCTTCTTCCCCGACCTGCAGATCACCGACCAGGTGGCCTTGCTGCGGCTCACCTGGAGCGAGCTCTTCGTCCTCAACGCTGCCCAGTGCTCCATGCCCCTCCATGTGGCCCCGCTCCTGGCCGCCGCCGGCCTCCACGCCTCCCCCATGTCGGCCGACCGCGTCGTCGCCTTCATGGACCACATCCGCATCTTCCAGGAGCAGGTGGAGAAGCTGAAGGCGCTGCACGTCGATTCGGCCGAGTACAGCTGCCTGAAAGCCATCGTCCTCTTCACCTCAGGTGAGGGGGCGGGCGGGGGGGGGGGGGTGGGGGTCGTGCCCCCCAAAAAAAAAGAAATTAGGGGAAAAAAATGAAAATTGAATTTTGGGGGGAAAAAAAAGAGGCGGAAGGCCGAGGCAGCACTGCGCCCGAGGGGGTACGACCCGGACTGTGGATCGACCTCCCCTTCAGCCCCACACTGATGTTGGCGTTTTAACCCCCTCACCCCCACCCCCCCAAAAAAAAAACTTAAAAAAAAAAGAAAAAATATCAAATTAAGTGGAGGCGGTGGAAACATGCATGTTAACAATTTTTCCCTGTGATAGATGGTTCGAATTAACTAGCGGGGAAGTGCATTAGCGTCGCCTTTGAAGTGCTCTGGTCGTAGCCTATAAGAATATAATACGTCTTCTATTATTGTAACCTGCGAGGGAGAAATTTATAAACATCAAAGGCGAACGATGCGGAGGAAATATAGGAAATGGAAACAAGGCGAGATAAGAGGCCTGGCAGTGTCATTTTTTAATTATTATACTAATTATCGCCACGATGGGGCTAATTGCCACTTTTTCTGCTTGTTTGTTTTTCCTTCTTTTTTTTTTCCCCCCCTCTCCCCTGTCCCCTCGCTCCTCCCTTGTCCCGGTTTCTCCCCCCCTTTTCCAAACCGGCCCTCCCGGTTAGCGACAACTAAACAGCTCCGATAAATCTGGCTCAAAACTAGGCCGAGGCAAAATTAAAAGCATTCCTGAACAAAGATGGCAAATCGTTCAAAGGCCTTGTTTAACAGTAAGCAGTTTATAATCCATCAATATTTGTTGCCTTTCACGCATGAAAAATAGTATTTGCGTTGTATTAAAATGACTCCTAAATTTGCACAATATTGTAATGTAGCAAATGCAGTATTAATATCGATTTGAACATCGGATAATTTATTTAGACAGGAGTATCTAATTTGTATGCAGGGTGGTCGGAGACGTGTACTGTGACTGCCCCCTTTTACTTCCAGTGCAAATGCAGTCTCGCAGCGTTGGAGGGAATATTTCTTTGCAAAGGATAAAGTGCAGATCTTAAAACAAATGGAAGATTTACTGAATAGCCGGCTCGACATTTTCATGTATTTTATCTTAATAAGTCTTCTTGATGGAAACATGTTTTTCAAAAGTGACAAAGAGACCTGCCGGCATTTATCAGGCTGATTTAACTCTGCAGCCTGCCTGCAGACTCCCAGGCTTGCCCTTCCCCTTCCTTTCAGGGTGCCCATCGACACACAGGGATGGCCGGGGAGAGCCCTCCTTTTTATTTAATTTAATTTAATTTAATTTTTTTTTTTTTTTTACCAGACTCAACTTTGAGCCATGACCCCCAAGCAGAGGGGGGCTGGCCTCTGCCTCGGCCCTTCCACCCGCCAAAGGCCCCGGGAAGGCGATTTGCCCCAGATGGGGACGTATTTGGGGGGGGTATTTTATTTTATTTTCCCCCCTCTCTCTTCTTACACCCCCCCTCCTCCCCCCCTTTCACCTTCCCCAAACGATCGACCTTGGCTGGAAACGCGGTTAGTGGCTTTAGAGGAGCCCTTCATTTACATATATGAGGAACAAATGTGATAACTAAATGTTGGCGAGGGGAGAAGCCCCTTCCCGCCATGGAGCGGGGCGTGAGCGGGGCTGAGGAAGGGAACGATAATGTGATTTTGGAGCAGGATCGCACGGGGCATCTCAGAAAATGGAAATACAGCTGTCAGGAGTCATCTACCCCTTACCCCCATCCGCACATTTCCACTTCTCACTAAACTTGTTTTGATTGCTTAGCCAGAGGGGAATTCATGGGAAGCCTTTCTCAAAGTCATCCAACTTTTAAACAAACTTTGACTGATGGAAAAGACATTTTTAGGCATATTGTCCTAAGTCCTTCGCTAAGGACTAAGTCTTTAAAGCTGGCATGGGGTTTCTCCTCGTGTGGTTTTTACATTCGGGCTCCGGATAGCATGTATTTAATCCGTAAAATTCTGGACACCGTCCAACGGCTGGGTCGTGACCCAAAACCTGCTCCTTTCTTGCCTCCTTTTTTTATTTTTTTTCCCCCTCTTCCCCCATCCCCCCCGCCCCAAACTTTAGAGTGATTAATTCCTGCACCTACCTTTTCCTCGTCGTAAATAAACGTTTCCAGGAAGGGACAGAGACAGATAACATAAATCCAATAAATCTATTTGCAGCGCAGTAAGAACTTTGATTTCTAGTTAGATGCCAGCTGATTACATCTATATTTTCTGAACACTAAACTCTTCCGAACGCGTAACATGAAATACATTCCCGCCACTACAAAGGGGAAGGCTGGAGTGTGCTGAACAGTAATGGTTATTTATTTACATAATTTCTTTTCCATAGACTGCAGGAAGAAATATAGAGCTTTCCCTTATTGACACACTGCCACATAAAAAAGTGAGGCACACGCAGGATTTTCACATTAGCCCACTTTCTGAGATGGAATAATAATTCACCTCCGGGAAACACGGGTTGCATTATTTCTCCCACGGATTGCACCACTCTGGACTCCCTAATCTAATCGAGTTGCGCACCCCTTAATTATTATTATTATTATTATTTATTTTTTTTTAATCCCTTTCTGAGAGGAGAGTTAAACCTTCCCTCCACCACCTTGAAGGATGCAGAATAAAACCCGAGTAAAGGCATATGCCAGACCATTTAAAATAATTAAAGCTCAATAGATAACTGTCGGCATGAGAAAACCCGGGGCGTTTGGAGCTCTGAGGCAAAACCCAGGGCGTATTTTTCCAACATCCCCCCCTGCCCAGGCTGCCGCCCTTCCAGCGAGCAACTTCCCCGCCCACGTTGTCCGGTGACCTGCAGTTATAGGTGGACTCATCGTAAATACCTGATAAATATTTTACTAACCTGAAGGGTCTGACATATGGGGCATACAGAAAAAAGCCCTGCTAGGGTGTCAGCAAGACCCTTTCATATTGCATTGTTTGGAAGTTGAATAGGATCCTAATGCATAATGGGCAGATAATGCATGTAAAATAGCGAGATATATGTAAATATGGAGTGTGATTTGTGGCAATCAACATATGAACAGGCCTGTGTTTTTGATATATATTGCAAACAAGGACAGGCCCGAGCTTTTGATAGATATATATGTTGCAACCTGGTGCTTTTGATGTTGCAAAATATCGTTGCATTAAAGGTACAGTATGGATTAGCAGAGCAGCCTGGCTCAGATAATTGTGTATCTGAGGGATGCCAAGTCCGCAGCTCAGGTCAAAGGTTCTCTTCCTCAGAAGTTCCTGAATTATGGCTTGTTTTATTTGTATTTTTGCTCGAGGCCATAGTATTGTAGATGAAGGTGTTCAGAAATCTTTGTAAAGCCAGTTCTTGATATGGGAAGACTTAAACTTCAAAAATGCAGTGGCGACGGATTTTTTTGCTTTCTTCCTTTCTTTTCTTTTTTTTTTTTTTTTTTGGCTTTGAATAATTTCTTGTGTCTTTCCAGGGTCGTAATTCTACATTCACAATTTTGTAGTGTCCTTTTGGGGGCCATTAACATGCATTAATTCATATACGGATCTATATATTAGCAAAGTCTGGCTTTGATCTGCGTTAAACCGCACTGCCAGCTGACTGCCTCCCTCTGATCCTGACTCTTTTTTTTTTTTTTTTAAATATTTATTATTAATCTCCGAAACAATGTGGATGATTTCAACCACCCGGCCGTACCCACCACTTTTCCACCACTGTCCTTTCCTGCCCGAGTCTCCCAACAAGCAGCCGGTGCACAAAGATCCCCCGTTTTGGGTTATGTGTTCACAGAGAGAGGGTGTGCGCCTGTGTGTAAGCGCACAGATGTATCTATACCTCCCTGCCCGTATCTATGCGCAGAGGTAGGCGCAGAGTAACGTCTATAGGTACCAGCGCGTGGATGTGAAGGCTTTCTCCTCTCGGAGTAGTATGCATTTGCCCAGGTCGCATCATTCTGCGAGGTGCCAGGGGTATGTTTCTGGCCGTATACGTGCCGCAGGGACCTATATATAGGGAGGGAGTCTCTCAGGCCACATTTAGGCAAGGCTCACCCGCTGCAGCCCTCCCCAGCTTTGTGTCTGGGAGCTGCAGGCGCCGGCTCGGCTCAAGCCCGGACGAACCCGGCCGTTTTCCGCCGGATTTCTCGCACGGCCGGCAAAGACCCGGCCCGTTCGCCATCGCCGGCGGCGGGGCAGGGACAGAGGGGACCCCCTGTCCCCCCGGCATCCCCCGGCCGGCTCCCTGCCAGCCGCTGCGGGTCCCAGCCGCTGCCTCCCTCTGATGCGCAGCCATGTCAACAAACTCCCTCTGTCTCCCTCTGCCTGTGCGCGCCTCCGCTTTTTATCTTTTTTATTATTAATATTATTATTAATAGTTTTCCCCAATACCCCCCTTTTCCCCCTTCCTCGGTGGTGTTTCGCGGGGGCCCGTCCCCCATTCCAGCAGCCCGGCGAAGGGCTCCAGCAGCCGGGACCGCGCGGGGTGGCCCGGGGCGGGGGGGGGGCGGGGGGAGGGGGATGTGGTGTGTTCGTGATGGGGGCGCGGGAGGGGGGTGCGGGCACCCCACGGCATCCCCCGTGGAAATACCCACGGGCGCGGCGAGGCGCGGAGAGGTCGCGTTATTTCCTCGGCGGCGGTGCGGGATGGGATGGGGTGGGACGGGGTGGGATGGGGGGGGTGCGCCTTTGGGGGTGCCCCCCCATCCCGGCGGCGCTTCCCCGTGCGCTTCCCCGCCACTAACCATCTCCCCCCCTTCCTTCCTTCCTCCCTTCCTTCCTTCCTTCCTTCCTTCCTTCCCTCCTTCCTCCTCCTCCGCCTCCTCCTCCTCCTCCTCCTCCTCCTCCTCTCCCCCCCCGCCGCCGCCCTTCCGCGGCTGCCTCCGCGGGCGCGGTGCGGCGGGCAGACGCCTGCGGCCTGTCGGATGCTGCGCACATCGAGAGCTTGCAGGAGAAGTCCCAGTGCGCGCTGGAGGAGTACGTGCGGAGCCAGTACCCCAACCAGCCCAGCCGCTTCGGGAAGCTGCTGCTGCGGCTGCCCTCCCTGCGCACCGTCTCCTCCTCCGTCATCGAGCAGCTCTTCTTCGTCCGCTTGGTAGGTAAAACCCCCATCGAGACCCTCATCAGGGATATGCTACTGTCGGGGAGCAGCTTCAACTGGCCTTACATGTCCATCCAGTGCTCCTAGAGCCCGGCCCGCACCCCCGGCGGAGAGGCGGCGGAGCGGCGGCGGCGGGAGCGCTCGCACCGAGGGGCGGTCGGGGTGCGGGGGGGGCCCGGGAGGCGGACACCGAACAAAAGAAAGGGCCGAGCAGGAGCAGAGGTGTGGCCGCGGTGGGGAGAGGGACGGACCTCGCGTCCGCGGAGGTGGCGGTGCGTGGCTTTTTTTTCTGCTTTTGGCCTTTTTTGGGTTGGTTTTCTTTTTTTTTTTCGGAGAGGAGGAAAAAAAAAAAAAAGTAAAAAAATAATAATAATAATAATGATAATAAAAGAGACAAAAAAAGCAAAAAAAAAATTAAAAAAATAAAAACAAAAAAAATATGAGTATCGAGGGGATATTAATCAAACCTGAAGGGGATACTGGATCTTCCAGGATTTATTGTGGACTGTTGTTGATATATGCTGTACAGTAACCAACAAAACAAAACGCGTCGAAACTGAACTGAACCTTGTGTAGAATGAAAAGCAAACAAGCAAACAAACAAAAAAAATTCCACGCGCAAACACTTACCACGAGCATTGTTACTCATTTTGTAAAATATTAGTCTTTATTTTCATTTTTTGTAAAACTTAAGACATCGTATGCGCATAAAGGAAAAAAAAAAAAGAAACGAGAATTAGGGGAAAATAACATTTTCCAAATAATTATAAAAAAAATTGTCCTGTGTCTATGTATCTATATCTGTTTTGTATTTTTTTCTGGTTCCAAACCAGGTTTCCTGTGATTCTATACTAATAATTTTTGATATAACCCTTTGCTTCTTATAATGAGTGCGATATATGTTGTCGAAGCTGTTCTTCAAGAATTAAAATTGAAGTGAGAATTTAAACAAAAATAAAAGAATTTAGCAAAAAAAAATCAACTTATCACCCCACAACCCATGAGTCTTGTTGCTTGAAACATGCCAACAGTTCACCCCCAAAAAAAACAAAAACAAAAACAAAAAAACCCCAAACAACAACAACAAAACCTCCCTGGTTTTTTAACTCCTGTACTAGTGTTAAAAGGGAGAACTTCAAAAATACTTGTGAGGGGTAACCAAGCTGTGTAAACCACGTGACGTTCCCAAACTGACTTGACTGTGTAAGCTTAGGGCTGAGCTGTCGAGGCCTAGGAAGAGGGAGCGGGAGGCGCGGTGATGCCGTGGGTGACCTCGCCTTGCTGGGACTGCAGGGCAGACTCTCCGCCAAGGCTGACGGGCCCGTCACGCTGGCCTACCCTTTTTTGAAACACCTTTTCCCATTCAGCTGGAGTTTCTGCTGAGTTCACACCTTGCTGCTCGCTCTTAGACACCATGGGCACGGATTGAAGGCACCGTATGCCACCACCCCTGCGCCTGCAGCGGGAGGCATACCGCAGCCGTGACTCCTGCTTGTTGTGGGCATGGTGGCTTTCTGCTGTTGGGGGCTTGGGGTGGGTGTTTTTTTGCTTATTTTCCCTTCTTTTCCACCCCGAGGACTTGCTGACCCCGGCGTGTGCTCCGGCGTGCATGCCTTGCGCCTGCTGTCAGCTGAAACATCCCTCTCGCTGTTTCTCCTGACTCCATTCGCTGCGCGTGGAGGGTATATTCCCAGCCCATTAATATAGAAATCCAACTGGATGCTTGCTTGTTGGGTGGCGAGCCAGAGCGTTTCATGTGTGCTCGTGTGCCATGGCCACGCACGAAACACCGGCCGTGGCCCCCCACACCACGGCCGCCCACGGCGGGGGCCCGAGCTCCGCGCCAAGAGCCTCGCTTCATTTCGGCTCGTCCTTTTTTGCAAAGAAAATTAAAAATCGTTTCTGTAATGGAGCTCCTTTGAAGGTAAAGGCTTCGCAATGCTTCTAGCTGGTGGTGCAGATCTCTGTAACAGCGTTCAGTGCATTAATGTTTTATAGGATCTGAGACGGAGCTGTAAGAACACATACTACCAGGGGAGCCCTTTCTTAACGTATTAATAAAGCTGGATCTTTAAAAATAACATTCCCCCCCTCGCGCAGACACCTCCCGTGCCCTCCAAACAAGCCCAGATGAGGCAGGTTTTTCAGTTTGTGGAGTCATGGGCAATGTTTTCCTTTTAATTTGCTGTCCTCCATACTCTCCTTCTCCCTCTCTCCCTCTCTGTCTTTTTTTTTTTTTTTTGCATTAACAAGATCCTTCAATCCAACCCGCTTGGGGTTTTTAATATTCTAGGCGCAGCAGATCCGAGGCGAGAGCAGCTCTATACAGTAGGCACTTATAGTTGGATAATCAACATTGCGGGCAGATCCTCTACGAGGGTAGAGCCCATTTTGGGATGGAGAAGCGGCCTGTATTCCTAGGTGCTGGGCGGGGGGGATGGATGATTTCAGGCCTGGGCACACAAGGACAGGAATTAGACAGACAGACACCCTCCCTCTTCTCGCTCGCACGGACGCTGCATAGGCGACAGCTTTGTTCCTTGCCCTGCTCGCCTTCCCTGGCAGAGGGGGTCCAGCCACCCCTCCGGGCTGCCGGTGGGGATCGAGCGGGGATGCTCAGCCCCGGGAGGTGCCGAAAGCAGCTCTTCAGCGTTGCTTTTTGGGTGGGATGGGTGACTGGGGACCCAGCTGGATTAGCAGTTAAAAACAGAAACAAACAAGCAAACAAACAAACAAAAAACAAAACAAAACAAAAAAACCAAAAAACATAACAAAAAAAAACCACAAAACAAAAAACCCCAAAAAAACAACAAAACAGAAAAAAAAACACAAAAAAAAACAAAACAAACAAACAAATGGGGATATCGGAAGAGAAAGACAGGTCTCGGTTTCTTCCAATGAGATGTAAATATATTCATTACAGTGTTATCCCACTGATGAAAACAGATAAACTTTTTCGTAGGTCAGAAACGTATTTTTCAATTAATTTTCATATTTATGAATAATAATAACCCACCGATTGCCAAGAAACTTGCAGGTGTAGAGGAGGTGTACGAGATGCACTTATTTCCATGTATGTGCCTAGAAAGAAGTGTTTCAATCCCTTATTAAACTTTGCTTATAAGACAGTATCGTGTTCTGAAGTGTTAACTACCCAGTCTGCGTTGTGTCGGTGGATGTTTTCCTTTGCCACGCTCCAGCCTCTCCGGGCATTCATACAGCGGCTAAAAATATTGTATGATCGCGTCACCAAGCGCTATTTGCTGAAAAAAAATTATTATTATTAATAATAATAATAATAATAATAATAATAATAATAATAATAATAATATGTGAATGTGGAGAGGGGCCGGGGTCCCTCTGCAAGTTTCTGGTGGCTTGTTCGTAACCTACAATATATTGCTTTAAAACCAACTCCAGCTACATTTCTCCTGCCTTGTTGTCGCCGGGGGCCCGGGCGCTGCCCCCGGGGGCTCCGCGGCCCCCCCCAAACTCCTCAGAGGGGGCTCCGCAGGGCATCCCCCTCCGTCCGTCCATCCCTCCCTCCCTCCCTCCCTCCATCCCCCCCTGCCGCGCAGAGCCCCTCCGAGCTCACCCACCGCTGCGGCAGCGCTTCAAGGTGGGGGCGGAGTAGGAAAGCCGGGGGTGGGTGGGATTTTGGGGGCAGAGGGGGGGGCGACCCTCCGACCCCAGCCCCGAGGAGGGGACCCGCTCAGGGCAGGGCAGATACAAAGGGCCCCCCCACCTCTCAGCTCCTCGCTAACTAGCTTGCCTCCTCCCACCGCCCCATTAGGCCTTTTCTATATATTCGGTCGAATAAATATTTGGAAATGGTGCTACGTGGTAGGTTCAGCCCCGGCTGAGGCTGGGGGGAAGTTGCCGGCAGTGGCAGGGGCAGCGCCGGGGCGGGAGTCGTGCCCCCCTCAACTCCTCGCACCCCCTCCGGCTGCCCGGCGAGGGGAAGGGGCTGCGGCTGCCCCTTTCCCGGGGCTTCGTGACACCCCCCGTTTGGGGGGCTCGGTCTCCATCCACCCCCTTCACCTGCAGGGGAGAGGGCGATGAGCCCACTCCTGTGGGGGGGTGGGGAGGAAGGGTAACCCCGACTTCCCCCGGACCCCTCGAAATTAGGTGGAATCGGGGGGCGTGGGGATGGGACTCCAACGCGAGTGGCCTCTCTCACCGCCAGCACGAAAAGCGGCGGTGCAGATGCAAAGGGCTCTTTCCCTGCGAGGTGCGTGGAGGGTCTCGCGTGGAAAGCTCGGGCTCGGGGTCGTTGCAAGCGGCAGCAGAAGTAAGACAAGGAAAAAGTGAGTTCTGCGTTGCTTCACGCCCAGGAAACTGTTTGGCTCCCCACACAAAGAGAGAAATGTGTTTTATCCGACGGAAAGTACTTTTTTTTTTTAATTTTATATATATATATATTTTTAAATACCTGTGGGGTATGGCAGCCGGGCGTCCCCTTCCCCACGGGGAGCAGATGTGACCCGCTGTCGAGGGATGCGCAGGCAGGGCAGGCAGTGCTGGCAGGGAAGGTGGCCCCGGCTGGCCTGGACGGACCCTCCGATGGACGGACAGAGGGACGGGGGGTCCGGGGGGTCAGGGCTGGCTGCAGCCGCCCCACCAGCAGTGTCCAGGCGCGCAGCCATTCATAGGCAATGCCCGCGAAGGCGTGTGCACGGCTATTACAGGCACTGTCGACATGCTTCCTCCGGTTTCATGGGGCATTTTGACTATTCAAAGGGTTAGTTTTTAAGTCTGGAAATAGCGAGTTTGGGTTGTTGGGGTTTTTTTTCCCCTTTTCCTATTTTTTCTGTTTTAGAGCTGTGTCTTTGTCCTGCCTCTGCTTTACTGGGAGAGGCAGGGATCGGTCCCCTCGCCCTTCCCCACTTTTCCTCCCGTTTCTTTCCATCTTGGGGCTAATTTCGGAAACGGCGTGACCTCCACGAAACGTGTCTATATATTTGTTTTAAAAGGCTCCCTTTCTCACCGGTTTCAGTCACTGACTTTGACGTGAGATTTTTTTTTTCCTTTTTAGACACCCTCCCCTTTTTAATCCCCAGTGGGTCAGAGCGGCTGAGGATGAGTGCTCTGCAGTGATTCCGGAGCGCAGTAAGAAGGACAAATAAATACATTTCAAAAGCCAGAACTCTCGGCTGCCATGGGCATACCCCAGGTCCGACTTGCCCTTGCAAACCTGCCGAGTTTCCCGGCGCCGGTGACGTGGAAGATCCCTCCTATGAGAAGGTGTTTTCGAGGGGAAAATAATAATAATAATTAAAAAAAAAAAAAAGGAGAGAAGGAGGGAAGGGAGAAGAGAAAGAAAAAGGGGGGGGCGGAAGAGAAGGAAAAAACCAGAGGCGTAAGGGAGGAGGTGAGCGAGGGGGGAGATCCGAGAGCACAAGTGGAAACTAATAAAACTCTTGTTAAAGTGCTTGCTCAGGATCCATGGCGTCACCAGGTCTTTTACTTAGGAAGCCAAAGAGTTTTATTCCTAAATGAGCTAAAGAGCCATTTACCTCTGTCGTGTTCTATTCATCAAGCCACAAGTCGAGAGTCCCTAACATGAAACTATTTGTTTGCTTACACAACCAGCTGGGTGCAATTTCACGTCTGAGATATCTATCTGAAAGCGCCTCTCATTTATTATCCTTACTTGTCAGCGAATCCATTTTCCAACTTTTTTTTTTTCCTACACCCCCCCCCCCCCTCCTTCTTCATTCATTGAAGGCTCTGGGTTTAAATGCTCCCTTAAATATTTCAGCACCTACCCCTTCTCCCCTCTGATCACCTTCAGCGCAAAATAGCCAGGGAATAAGGATGAAACGAGACGTGAAAGGCGACCACTGCCCAAGGTGACCCCCTTATCACAGCTCCTGCTCCTCTCTCCCCCCCTCCCCTTCTCCCAGGGTCTGTCTGACAGTGGTTTGGGGTTCCCCTCCCGTCCCTCTTCTTTTTTAAGTGAGAGCATCCCCGCTGGACATTTTCCCACGGCTGCAAGGCGCAAGGTGCAGCGACCTGAAAAATAAAATAATGTTACCCAGCTGTGGGGAAGGGTCGGGGACCCCCCGCCCTGCCGCTTTCGGGGAGGGAGGGCAATCTGCCCTCCCTGGCCCGGTTTTGGTGGTCACTGGGGTGCAAGGACTTGTGTGCAGAAGGTGGTGGTGGTATTCGGAAGAAGGCCTGAGGAGGGATGTCAGGATCTCTTCTCCCACCCCCACGTGGCTCCCACTAGAAATACAAAGACACTACGTGAAACGGGCCCGGTCGGGTTATGAACGTAATTGCGAGGAAAGAAAACAATTAACAAAAGGGACAGTGGGAAATTGTATCTCCCCTCCCTTCCCTTACCCCCAATTTTGAAAAATCAGGATAATGTGAGTAGTGTTTCAAAGCAGGACCGTCTGGCTGACAAGAGACTCCCTGTTAGTAATCTCAATGATGGCTGTATAATAGTGTATATACATCTCCTTGTCTGCAGAACCCTCCATCAAGCTTAAAGCAATGGATCAAATCCAAAACTACAGGGTATAAAATATCCCCAGTTGTTTAAAAAAAAAAAAGGCGGGGGGGGTGAAGGGAAGAAAGGATGGGGAAGGGCGGGGGGGGAAGGCAGGCTCCTTGAAGGAGAAGCGGGCTGGTGGCTGTGAGCTATCCTATTGTGTTGATTTAGGAAGACATTTGCTGTATATAACGTTTAAGGCTGGTCATATCATCGCTCGGCCAAAGACATAAAGGCACCGGCCAAAGCGTGGGGTCACGATCGATCCCTGCAAGGAGTGAGATGTGTGTGTGTGTGTTTGTCTCAGAGACCCCGCGGTTGCGCGTGTGCGTGTGTGCCAGGAGGCAGCCCGGGCTGCATCCCGCTCGGCGAGGGCTGACGAGCCTTCCCCGGCAGCCCGTGGACCTGCACTGACAACTAACAGAGATATCCAGATCGCCACCGGGCCTTCTCCTTTTGTCTGCAGACCCCCGACAGCAGCCCCGACCCCCGCGCCTCGGCTGCCCGCACCGCTGCCCGCACCCCTGCCCGCCCACCAGCCGCCTGCCCACCCGCCGCTGCCCGCGGTCCCCCCCCACGCACCTCCCCGGCGGCTTACTTTTAATTTTTTTATAGATTTTTTTTTTACCCCCTTCCCTTTGGGTGGTGGAAGTGGGGAGCGCTGCCCACGGCCCCGAGCATCCCCACGCCCCGCAGCCTGCGCAGCCAGCCGGGGCTGCCCTTTTTCACCACGTTTCTTCACTTTTCCAGAGACTCTGCTTGCGCTGCGGGACCGGGTGTGCTGGTGGCTTCCTTCCACAGACACACGGGTCCCCCTCTTTGCTCTCTTTTCGCCTTTCCCCCCCACCCGGGGTTATTTTTGGGGGGGTGAGATAGCCTTTGAAGCGCTGAACCTGTTCTCGCAAAGAGCCGGTAAAGAAGGAGCTGGGACCTAAATCCACAGGCCAGGAAAGCTCTTTAAACTCCCAGTTTTGAGCCAAACTGCCTTTCTGAGCGGCTGAAGAGCCACACAAACTTCCAGCAAAGTAGCTGCGGCTCTCCGAAGTGATAAATAAAACTAGTCAGGTACTTTTTTTTTTTTTCCCCCAGAGAGCCATACAAATTGGTCCATGTTGACAGATGTTTGTCACTTAGTAACTTCTTTCCAAGTTTTTTTCTTTTTTTTTTCCCCTCCCTCTCCCTTCCTCTAAGCCTTCTTCCGAGCTTGCTTTGTTGTTTTAAAATATGCATGTCTCTCAGGAATGCAAGTCACGAGTCCAAACTTCGTGTCCAACCTCCCACAAGAAATGATCCTTTTATAGGGAACCCGATATGTCTCAATCTGCACTTCACTCAAAGCCTCTGGATGTAGGGCACTGGTCCCTGCTCAAAAATAACTCTGCTGAAACGCCTTTCCACCTAAAAAATCCCCACGAATGACTCCCAGGGAAGAAATATAGCTCCCATAATTAAAGGCGGCAGCGGTCAGAGGGGAACGCAGCCTGGAGGAAAAAAAAAAAGGGGGGGGAAGCAGAGAGAGTTTTTATTTCTGTGCTGGTTGCACTGGGCCGTCATTAGCAGCAGGTTTATCAAGAGGAGCCTCTGTGGCAGCTCCGGGTGCGTGGGGAGAAGGCGTCAGCTCCTGAGGAGCAGAGAAGAGGAGAGATTGAGGAGCGGAGCCCAACTCCCAGGACAGAGTAAGTGACCCTCAGCACAATGCAGGAGCCAGGGGACCGCCGGGCTTTGCATCGGCAGCCGAAGTTGGCTTGCGAGTGGGAACAATGGCATGGGAACAGGGAGAGGAGTGGGACGGGACGGGGGGGGGGACCCGGGGCGGGGACCGGGACACCCCGAGTGGGAGTGAGCCCCGGGGTCCCGTCCCTTCCCCGCGGGGAGACCGGGCGGCAGCGGGGAGCGGGCGGGGGCGGCTGGGGACGGGGACGGGGATGACGATGGGGCCTGCCCCGGCTTATTTACGTGGAAAAAAACAAAAAAGAAAAAAAAGAGAAGAAAAAACAAAATACAGAGAAAGGGAGAGGGAAGGAGGGAGGGAGGGAGGGGAGCGAGAGAAACTTCCCAAGTGATGAGAAACAGATGAGCTCCTGCCTGGGTCACGTTTGCTCCCCGGCCCTCATGTGAAGTGACGTCAGCAGTTGCATACCCTATCGTCGTCAGAGCGAGCGGGACGGGGAGAGGGGCCTTCCCTCTCCCTCCCCTCCCTCCTTCCCCCTCTCTGTCGGGACAAACTTCCATCAGGATTATGCAAAACCCTGCCCGAGGAGCTCCTGGCCGACGCGACACCTTTCCCTCCCTGTGCCACCCCATCTACGTACCCCAACATATGGAAAGCTCGCAGGCCCCTGCGCCTATAGGAGCTGATACGGCGTCAGTTTTCCACAATATTTCCAGCGCGGCTTTTAATACGCACCAGATGGTTCGCGACGAGGCTGCCCCGGCCAGCGAGCTCCTCGCCTTTTGCTCGGCAGCGTTTTGTTACCGTTATACTCCACGCTGGGACCGGCTTTATCGGTGACCTATTTTGTCATATTTGCAGCCTTTTCTGTTAAAAGAAACCCACCCCCCCGCTTCCTCCCCGGCCCCCTGGCACAGGGGCAGGGCTGGGAGAGAGGCAGGAGCGGCGGCTGCTGCCTCCAGCTCTCCTCCTCTCCGGTACCCAGACGCTCCTGCCTTGTGTGTGCATACATGTGTGCACAGATAAATAATACATATGCATATTTATTCATTATATTTGATCAATAACGCTCCTGTTTGTTAAACCTCCATTGAGTGCGCTCGCCCGCCTGGTAACAAGCATCACAGGGCGATAAATATTGCATACGGTTAATTACGATGGCAAACGCGTTACGCCTCGCTCCTCTAATGTACTCAAGCCCCTCGTAAAAACTCCTCGCGAACACCAACACCTCTGGCAGAGGTTTTGCTGCGGAGAGGGAAAAACCCAGCCCCTGGAAGTCTCTGGGAATTCTTGCACATGGACGGGGGGAAGCTGTGGCTGATACATCCCTGCCAGCTAAACGCTCTGCCCGCACGGAGGGGGAGAGAGCAATCCCTGCCTAGAAAACGTCCCAGGGCTTTTAATCCGGTGCCCGGGATGTGTTAGCACGTCGTGCAGACAGCTACGGCCAGGATCGCGTTTTTCTCGCGGAGTTTTGCCACCCCCTTTTCCCTCTGCAGCCTGGTTTCGGCGTGGCTGTGTAAATAGCCAATTTACTCCTTTGCAGGTGTGCTCTCCCTGCACAAACGCTTTCCCCACTTTTATAGGAACTCTTAAAAATTTTCTTTTTTTTTTTTTTTCCCCTGCCTCTCCTGCTAAAATCACAGATGTTTATTTTATTGATATAACCTATACCTTGGTTATGCCGAGAATAATATGCCTCGACTAACAGTCATTTAGCAAATAACAGAGGCGCTCTGGATGCTTTCCAATGTTACACATGTACTTGGTCATAAAATGATATGTGAAAAAAATTAACATCTGCTTTCCTAAAATAAAGTGTTGCAAGTAGCTTTTTATGAATGCTTCCCTCATTTTAAAAAGAAATATGTAGAGATAAACTGGCATCCATATGTATAGCATATTTATAATGGTTTTAGGATTTGAAGGTAGCTATTCATTGCATAAGCCATTTAGAACTGACGTTTTAAAAGCTACTTAACCTCAGACATCCTTGAATCTTAAAGAAGGATTCCCAACGATATCATTTAAAGAGGAATTTGCTGTAATTTAATTGCATATCAAGGCGGAACTGTGCACAGGCATGGCCCCGGATGCTGTTTCAGACCGCTCCGACTCAGGTTTTATTTACCTGCCTCCCCAACACGTCCTCCCCTCTTCCCTTCAGACCAGATGCCCGGGAGCTGCGATCCAGCTCCCTCCTCCTTCTCCTTCCTCCGCTCCCACCTTTGTCCCGGGGACCGAGGCGATGCTTCCCGGCGCTCCTCACACCCGGGCTTGTTTCATCAAGCTTTGTCCTTTGTTTGGGGAGGGGGGGTCGGGATCGACAACCACCCGTCTCTTTTTACCATTTCTGCAAGAAAAGGCCAGAGCCTTTCCCGGAGGAGCCGCCCCAACGCTTTGCAGATGTTCTCTGCACCCAAAACCACCCTCTGAGCCTTCCCCACGGAAAGGGGCTCACACATGCCCTCCTCGCCTTGCCCTGCCAGGACTGAGCTGCCAAAACCTACCGAGTCTGGGGGACACGGACACACACCCCATAAGGCAACCCCCAGCCGGGGTGATCCACGCTGGGGGGCGCGGGGGGAACGCACCCCCGGGGCTGCAGCTGCACCTCGGGGCTGAGCCCGCGCGGGGCGGCCCCGGCGTGGGGTCAGGGCGTGATGGGGGGGACACACCAAATCCCAGCCCCATTTCCCCCCTCCCAGACCTAGGGTCTCGGGGGGACCCTCCTCCCAAAAGCCCTGGGCCTACCTTACCCTGCCTGGCAAACCAGGGGGTGCGGGGGATGGGGAGGCTGCTGCCCCCCCCGAAGGGTCCCTGACCGCCCCCCCCCCCCCCGTGTCCGTGTGCGTGGGGGGCAGACCCGACCGGCCTGCCCGGTGGGTGTGGGAGAGAGAGGTTAAGGAAACGGCCCCTTTCTGAGTGACAGGGTGCTTTTTTCTTTTTTTTCCCCCTCTTTTTTTTTTCTTCCCCCTTTTTTCCCCCAAAGGCCGACCAGAAAACCGCTGCTAACACGGGCAGGGGAATTTGCAGCGCTCCGCAGAGTTCCTCTGTTATTTTGCTGTGGGGTGGTTGGTTTTCTCTGCCACCGAGGCTGGTCCAGGGAAATGCGGGCTTGGGGGTCAGCAGGGAAAAGTCATGTGCAATTTCTGGAGAGGAAAAAAAAACCACCATCCCCCCTCCCATAACCCTGCCTGGGTTGGTAAAAATCATTAAAATATGTTAAGTGACATGAAGTTTAGATTTATGTGGACACACCGGCCAGAAAGTGGACAGAGCCAGCAGGGAGAGTCACGCTTTAAGACAGGGGGTCTTTATTTAAAGATGGTGTATTTATGGGGAAAGAAAGGGAATATCTTACAAAGCTCTCACTATACCCCCGATAACAAAACCTGTCACATCTTTACTTCTTGCTAGAAAAGAGCGAATGTCCTCATTTGAACATCTCTAAAGTGATTATTAGATGCCTCTCTGAGAAATCAGTTTGTGAGACCGAGCCCGGAACACACACACACACACACACACAAACACACAAAAAGAAGAAGAAAGAAAAAAAAGGGGCGAGAGAGAGAGGGGAGAGAGATTTGTTCACACTGTGTCCATCTCTTATTTTACCTTCTCAATACCGCTGGAGTATCCCTCCGTCCGCACTCTTATTGAAGGACCTTTCGTTAGTACGAACAACCCCTGCTTTAAAATAAAAGATTTGCACCAAGGGTGGGAAAAAAGGGGGAAGAATAAGAAATCCAGCTCGCAGTTTAAAAAAAAATTATTATTATTATTATTTTTGCCCCCCTCCCCCAAGATGTGAGAACTTTTTTTTTTTCCCCGAGAGTGTGAAATGAAGGACACAAAGACAGTATATCAGTGAAAAGAAGAAAGTGGCCTTTTAATGAGAACTAAAGAAAACCAAAACGTAGATGAAATGTACCGTAAAAGCTGCTTCAAAGTACAGTCTAATTCCCCTGAGTTCAGCCATCAGATAGATTTGGTAATTGGGAGTTTACTGCGCAGAGGTACGGCAGCATGGTGTGGATAACCCTGCATTTCTTCCCTTCAATCACTGCAGAGACGTTTCGCCGGCTGTCTTTGCAGAGAGCCATGAGATACTGGAGACCTCTTGCTCCTGCAAATGAAGGAAGAGTCAGTCCTCACCATTAAAAAAAAAAAAAAAAAAACCAACCCCAAACTACCTGGTTAAAATTATTTCCCCCTTTTCTGATCGTGATCCTGGCTGCAGATGGGCTCTAGCCGGGGCGATAACAGCGTCAACTGGCTGCTGCTACCTTTATCGGTGTTTGCTTCTGCGCCTGGCTTTCATTTTGTGTGTCTTTCCTGACCTTAGCTTTTGCTGCACCGCAAAAAGTCTCCACAAGTAGCAGAGCGATAAATCCAACCAAAAATAAGACAGATTTCCTCATCGATGCGTAATAAAGTTAAAGGACATTGTTTTGTCAGACAAGCGCTAAGTAGAAAATAAATCTTTGGGTCTGGGGAAACAAAACGCAGCGCTGCTGGCATGTGTGTAAATTTACTTTTAAAAGCAATAAATCAATGTTAAATTAAACAGCTGGGCTCCCTATCTCGGGGAAGGTTTCAGGTCTGAGCAAACCTCGGCGGAGAGCTGCTCCGGGACCCCCGGACCCCGCGCCCTGCCCGGGCTGTGAGCCCCCCGCCGCCTGCCCACCGAGCTGCTGCCAGCCGGGGGAGGGACGGAGGGGCAGCCCGGGGTTTGGGGGGACACCCGGTGGCACCTGGGACCCCGCCCGGCCCGCGGGTGAGGGGCTGCCGGCGGAGCCCCCTCGCCCGGCTTGCGCCAGGGCTGAGTATCGCGACCGGCCGATAGCCCGATAGCGTTATTATGCGTGTGCTGGTGTCATCGTTTCTGCGCCACGAGGCAGAGGCATGGCATGAGGCAGGCGCGGTAGAGAGGGCAGGAATCTCCGCTTTTTCAGTGATAACTCCCCATTTTAAGCGTCCAGAGTTGAGGCGGGGGAGCTGGGAGCACCTGCTCGCCGCCGGACCTGAGGGTCTGCTGCCCTGAGCGCACCGGTGGTCTGTGTTCAGAAACGCTGGGAGAAAGAGGGGAGAGGGAGAAAGGAGGGGAGGCAGGACGAGAGAGAGGAACAGAGAAAGAGGGGAAGAGAGATGGAAGGAGAGAAGGAGATAAGGAGAGAAAGAGAGAAGAGAAAGAAAGAGAAAGAAAGAGAGAAAGAGAGAAAGGGAGAAAGAGAAGGAGAGAAAGACAAAGAAAGAAAGAAGAAAAAGAAATAAATAAAAAAGAGAAAGAAAGAGAAAGACAGAAAGAAAGAAAGAGAAAGAAGAAAGGGGAAGGAGGGAGAGAGGGAAAGAGAAAGAGAGAGAAAGGAAGAAGAAAGAGAATAAAAAAGAAAGAGAGACAGAAGGGAAAGAGAAAGAGAGAAAGAAAGAAAGATGGAGAGAGAGAAAGAAAAGAAGAAAGAAGGAAAGAAGGGAAGAAGGAAAGAAAGGCAGAAAAGAAGAAAGGAAGGAAGAAAGGAAGGAAGGAAGGAAGGAAGGAAGGAAGGAAGGAAGGAAGGAAGGAAGGAAAGAAAGAAAGAAAGAAAGAAAGAAAGAAAGAAAGAAAGAAAGAAAGAAAGAAAGAAAGAAAGATAAAGAAAGAAGCTAGAGACCTGCAGTAACATTTTAGCACGCTGATGTAGACACAACACGAATCAATAAGTTATTAAAACCCCCAAACAACAAAAAGCAATATCGCAGAAGAGAAAACGGCATGGTTTTCTGTTAGGAAATACCTGTACGTGACTGAAAACAATCGAGTCAAAATTTGCAAGGACTCGGCAATAAAGATATGTTAATGCAGAGGCGTGCATTGGCGTTGGTCATTTTCTTCCCAACACTCGGGGGGGTTTGCGGTGCCCGCTCTGCGGGACGAGACCCCCGGTGCGGTTTGCAGGACCCGCACGGGTGTCCGCACCGCGTTGGGTTTTGCAGAAATAACTGCGAACACGACGTGAAGCATTTTTTTCTTTTTTTTTTTTTCTTTTTTTTTTTGGTGGTCCCTGGGATCCCTGCAAAGAGAAGGTGACCCTTGACGGGACGGGAGCCGCAGCGGTCATTTCATACACCCTGCCTTTGTTTTGCTCTCTTTGAGAGGAGGACCCCAATGCCCGGCAAAGTTTGCTCGGCTGTTTGTTTGTTTGCAGATAAGGACGTTTTCGGTTTCTCAGTCTCACCCAAGGCACCGCTGCTGCTATCGGGCAACCTTTAGAGCAGCCCCTTCGGTTCCCCTCGCTACCTTGGGCAAATGGCCTTGGCTCTTGGGGCGCACTCGCCCCGCACCCCCATCGCGCCATTGCTCCTCACGACAACGCCAAGAAGAGGTTTTATTTGTCTGTTTTTTTCCTCCGTGCATGTTTTTCCCGGCCGGCAGGAGCCGGGATGGCGAGTCCCGGAGGTGAGCACCCAGGTGCGCGCCGCTCGCCCCCCCCGCCCCAGCTCCCAAAACCCGCGCGTGGCGGGGCGTGCTCACACAGAATTAATTAAAAAAAAAATAATAAAAAGAACTAGATTATCCTCATAAACAGGCGGACGGACGAAGGACGAAGCGCAGCGCTCCCTTCGGAAGCCCACCGGGGCTTCCCCCCGCATCTCCCCTGGGACCCCCGGCCAGCGCCGTCCGCTCCGCTCCCCCTCCGCGCCCGCGGCTCCCTCCGCGCCCGCTCCGCGCCCGCGGCCCCCTCCGCGCCACCGCCGCGCCGCTTCCCGCGGCGGGGACTAGATGGCGCTCCGCCTCGCGCCGCCGGCCCACGCCGCCGCGGCCAGCACCGCGCCCGCGCTCCCACCCGCGGAAAGGTCCGCGGGGCGCAACGGGGGCGGCGGGATGGGGCGGGGGGGGCGGGGGGCTTTTCTTATGCGCTGGTGTGCCGCGGGAGAGGAGGGGAGGGGAGGGGAGGGGATCTTTCACGCCCACGCGTGTCCTAAACCACCTCGTGAATTACCTCGGGCCTCAGCGGCGCCCGGCCACGGGCGCGGATCGGCGGGCTGAGGCCGGTTTGCCGTCGGTGCGGTGGAAAAGGCTCCTGGGGTGCCGTTTCGGCAGGAATTTCATCACGTCACCCGGAGTTATCCTCCGTGCCGCTCCGTCATTAACCCATCAGAACAATTAGGAGGCATTCGAAGCGCGAGTGCCATAAAATCAAAGACGGGCCTTCGGGCTTTTCAGGGCTGTGAGGCGTTCTGAGTATTTTTTATTATTATTATTTATTAGTAGTATTATTATTACTATTTCCCCCCCAGGCGAGTGCCAACGCCCAAGGTAAAGAGTGATAACGCTACATAGCAGGGGGGTCTTTTCCAAAACCTCTCCGGGCTCCACTACGTTCCCCTTATTTAAAGACTAAACGTCGTTTTTTTGTGCAGAAGAGGTTATCTTCCTGCAGGGCAGATATTTTAAAAAGTTACCGTCGGAGAGAAAACTGAGAGAGAGCGACTTAGGCGTGAGACCGCCGATCTGCCGTGGGATCACCCCGAGCGCTGTCCCTGTCGTTATTACTCTTATTAATGGGACCGGGAGGCTTCTATCCTGTGCATCACTCCCGCCGTACCTTGAGGAAAGTGGCCTACGAGACGGGGAAAAGTGATAGCAAAGACCGGATCCCCAGGCGCTGCCTCGCAGAGGAGGCGGGATGGGGACGGTGCGGAATTGCTCATTTCAACTCCTTTTCTCAGGAAGGTGGCAGCTCCTTTCTCAGTGGGATGAATCCGAAAGGAGTTGGAGTGGCCTGATGGGTAAACTTTATTAGGGATTTTTTTTTTTTTTTTTGGATGGGATTATTCGGATTTGGTGCCGTGGGATCTCTGTGAAGTCTCTCTCTCTCTCAATAGGTGTTAGGCTGTAACTAGGAGGCGCTGAAAACCTAAGGCGGAAAATTTACAACTCCATCAGCTCCAAACCACACACACCAAAAAAAAAAAAAAATAAATCTGCTACTGTTGCAAACATATGTTACGGATTAAGTTAAGCAAATGGCTCTAGTTTTGCAAGGTTGAAAGCTGATAATGAAAACTTATATGCTAAAGAGTTTGGCTTTTGTTCTAACTCCAGTTACTGAAACGCTAACAAATCCTCTCTACCTTTCCGGGAAATGAAATAAAATAAAAAAACCAACAAAACTTCATCTGGCTGGGAAGGGAGCCCTGACAATCGCCCTTCTGCCGGAGCTGCGCCTGCCCTCAGCTCTGAATTTCTCGCCAACTTGCCCAGGTATTCGTTTCAGGGGCGAAACGCGACCGGGCTCGCTGCCCTCCCGCTCGCCAAGCTCAGCCCGGGGCTCAGGGCTGCTCGGCGGCCAAGCCAGTCGTCCCCGCCCCCCCCGGAGGGTGTGACACAGAGGGGCCAGCACCCCGTTTCCCGAAGAACTCTCAACACCTGAGGAGTTTAGATCTGGTTTTCTTTCCCCTCTCTCTCTGCCCTCGGCAGCGCCAAATCCTCCCGGCAGCCTGCCTTGGTCCTCGCTGAGGAAGACTGCGGCGAGGAGAGGGCTGTCAGGAGGAAGGCTACGTCCCCAGCTCCCCCCTGGACTTTGCCCCCTCTTCTTGCCCGGCCGAGGTCCCCGCTGTTCCCCCCGGGAGGGAGGTGCGTGTTCGGGGCGTCCCCGCTCGCCCCGGCGACGCCGCATGTCGCGACCCGGCGACAGGACAAAACCCCGCCCGAAGTCAGGGCTGGTCCCCCGGAGCCGTGCTGGTGGGGCCGAGGGGGAAAGGATGGAGGGTGGCTCAGCGGGCAGCGGGACGGGGAGGAGGACCCCCGCCTGCCCGCGGGACCGGGGACGCGCAGGGACTTTCCTCCCCCTGAGCAGGCAGCGTGGATGTGACATTGACAAATGGCCGAAAGACAGGAAAAGTCATTTCAAACGACTTTGAAGGGTTAGAGGAAGAGAGGGCGAGGAAGGCGCAGAGGAGGTCTCGGGACTCCTCCTCGGGCTGGGGAAGATCTGTTTATTTCTTTCCGAAGAGAGGGAGGGGGAAAAAAGTCTCCGAAAAGGGCAATAAAACACATTTGCTCTGTTCGTACGGGAAACTTTCTGTGCTCCCCAGACGGAGGGGAGCCCAGGCGGGGAAAAACGCGCTTGAACGACCCTTCCCTTCCCGCAGAGCGCGGCCAAGCGCGCCCGGCTGCGCGTGGGAGCGGGGCCGCGGTCACGGCCACGCACGGCGGGTGGGCAGCGCAGGGGGGCGCGGGGAGGGCGGCGGGTGCCGCCGGCTCCACCGGCTTGGGGTAAGGGGCAGAGGCGGACCCGGTCCTGGGAAGGGAGGCAGAGTAACAGGGACCTAAAAAAAATAAAATATCCCACCCCCCTCAAAACCCCAAACCCCTCGAACTACCAGAAAACGCAACTAAATCTGGGCAGTCGGGGTCAAAATCCAAAAAGTTGGGGCGGATCCTAACGAAACTCCAGCTTTTACATTTGCTTGCAAAGCGCTCGGAGAGCCCAGGGCTCGCTGGAGGTCTGGGCGTGCTTTTTCCCTGACCATAGGAAAGGCGCAGAATGGAAGCCAGCTCTGTTTCCACCTAGCCTTAAAAAAAAATAATTAAACAAGCAAGCAAGAAAGGAAGAGAGAAAGAAAGGAAGAGAGAAAGAAAGGAAGAAAGGAAGAAAGGAAGGAAGGAAGGAAGGAAGGAAGGAAGGAAGGAAGAAAGAAAGAGAGAGAGAGAGAAAGAAAGAAAGAAAGAAAGAAAGAAAGAAAGAAAGAAAGAAAGAAAGAAAGAAAGAAAGAAAGAAAGAAAGAAAGAAAGAAAGAAAGAAAGAAAGAAAGAAAGAAAGAAAGAAAGAAAGAAAGAAAGAAAGAAAGAAAGAAAAAGAAAGAAAGAAAATAAAAGGAAGGAAAAGAAATTGAAAGAAAAAATAAACCATTCGAGCTGAATGTTCAGCGCTGCAAAATATTTAAGCCTGCGCTTTCGTCTGCGTGTGGCGAAGCCTTTGATGCCGGCGTCTCCCTCTGCGCCCAAGTCGTCGGGCGAAGCCCCGCGCTGCGGGGTCCGGGGTGTCCCCGCAGCCAGAACGCCCCGCAGCCTCCCGCACCACCGGTGCCCCCGCTGCCCCGGCCCCCGGGGGCAGCCCGCACCCCTCCGAGGAGGTCTGGGTGGCTGGTGGCTTCGGGCAGGCCGGGGGACGCCGGGGCTTACCTGGGGACCACCCCGGGGAGCCCCCAAACGAGAAGGGGACGGCGAGCAGCGGGGGCGGCCCCCGGCCAGCCGCGGCGGCGGGGCGGTGGGGCGGGAGGACTGAGCAAACGGATTCCCGGCCCCCGGCCCCTCCAGCCGGCCCTGCCTGGGGACGTGGCCCGGGAGGGGTGCCCCGAGCCGCGGGTGCCCCACGCCGACCCCCTCCGGGGACAGTGCCCGCGCCCCGGCGAGCTGCGCTGGGGCCGGGGGAGCGGCGCCGGGTGCCTCCCCGGAGCGGGGCGGGGCGGGGGGCTTGTGCACCGGGGCTGGGCCCCGTCGGGGCCGGGGGATGCTCACCCATCCCCGGGACAGCTCTGCCCCCCCTCGCTCCTCCCCGCCACCCGGGAGGCGAGCTGCCGCGGCGGCAGCGCACCGGGCAACCAACTTTTCCCTCTTTTTCCTCTCCCCTTTCTCCTCTTCCCCTGCCCGGCGGCCGCAGGCAGGCGAACAGCTTCCCCCTGCCAGCCCCGCGCCCCCAGCTCTGCCGCGACAGCCCAGCGACCGACCAGCGCCCTGCGGACCCCCACCACCCTTCCCCGAGGGGTCCCCCGGGGGGCGGCGGCCGATCTCCCCGCCCCCCCCTCGCCCTCCCTCCCCGCCCCGGCGGGACGCAGCGGTCCCCGCACTCCTGGAAGATGCCGGGCGGGGCCGGCGGGACCGTGCCCCGGGGGGGCGGAGGGGGCGCGGGGACCCCCCTGTCCCCGGCGGCGGCGGAGGCGGCGGCGGCGGCGCTGTCCGTGGTGCTGGGCCCGCCCCGAGCTCCGCCGGGCCCCGCCGCCGCCCCGGGGAGGGCGGGAGGGGGGTGAGGAGGGAGTGGGGTCTCCCAGAGCCCCGGGGGAGGAAGGACGGCGTCCCGCCCCCGGTGGTCCCCGTCCCGCCCGCGGGGTCGGTTTTTCGGGCTTTGGTGGGCACGACCGGGTCGGTGGGCGGCGTGGGGAGTCCACGGGAAGCAGCGCGATAAGGCAGTGCCCATCGCTGGTGGTTCTGGCGCTGCCCCGGCCCCCCCCCCTCCCCCCCGAAGAGAGGATGCACGCTGAATGGGCAGAAAGTACAAAGGAAACCATGTATAACCCAAATAATCATCACCGTAATAAAAAAACGAAGCGCACATAGAGAGGGGTGTGCGGGGGAGATCTGCCCCAGCCAGCCCCCCCACCCGAGAAGGAATCGAAGGCTGCATCTTAATTAGCGGAGAAAGTCGGTGGGAGCGAAGGGGGAAGTCAGGCGTGTGGGAAGGGGACGGGGGAGCGGGGAGGGCTGGCGAAAGCCACCGGCAAACTGGTAGCCCCCCGACTTGCTGCTTGCTGCGAAGAGCCGGATCAGTGTTTACAAGTTCCGTGTAATGTTAGCCGCTTTCTCCACAAAACGCAGGCACGCGGGACCGGGTACAAGGCTGGGGAGGCAGTGGGTTTTGTACCTGCGTGTTGCAGGGGGGGACACGGGGGGAGGACCCTGGGCATCAAGGGCTTTGCTCTGGAAGGCAAAACAATATCTCGTGGATTGGCGAGTCAAGCTTAGAAGGAGAAGGCGTACAACGGTCCCGGGAGGAGGGGAGATGCGCGGGAAGGTTATTTATCTAATTGAGTCGGAGATAACAGCTTTAAAGAAGGAGTTTGAAGGCAGAAGTCTGGAGACAGTCCTTTGCCAGGCGTTAGGGGATTAGGCAGGGCGTGAGTAGAGAGAAATGGAAACGACAAAAGGAGACGACCCAGGCCTTTCCTCAGAGGGGTCAGCTCTCTCCTGCGCCGCGTTTCGTGGGCAATAACTGGTGCGATCGTCTCCGCCGGGATAAACCAGCCTGCAGAGCCTTCCCTGGGAAACACTCATATTTACTTGACCCCGGTTGAGGAGTGCGGGGAGAGGGTGTGTGCCTGTGTGGGGGTATTTAAGCGGCTCATTTCAACCCGCCGCCGGGTAGGGGATGGCTGGAGCGGGGTCTCCCGGCGGGTCTCCTCCCCGGACCCCGCGGCGACAGCCAAAAGAGGGGTAGTGAGGAGAGCCTCGTCTCCCAGCGCTAATTTTATTTCCCACTCGTGTTTCACCTTGCTCCTGCAAGGCGAGGAGGAGGTGCCAGGCTGGCGTCTGCCTGGAGCAGGCGTTTGGAAATCACTCGGGAGTCGAAACTTCCCCACGTAACTCCCGCAAACTTCGCGGGTGCCAGTCTGTGCTGGAAACCCACTTCCCCCGGGAAAGGCTTCTCGGGTTGATGTTAAGGGAAGGGAAAAATAAAACAAGCATAAAAGATAGGCTAGCAGAAACGCTTCTCCCCTCAGAAACCCTCCCTCCCCTCAAGAAACCCTCCCTCCCCTCAGAAACGCTCCCTCCCCTCGTGGGTCGCGACCCACGCAGTACCGTGGGGCTGTGCCACGGGGTCAGGAGATCATTGCGGTCTATCTTACTTGAAACAAGCCCCTTTGAAAAAAGTTTCCTCCTTCCCAACAGCTTAGAGGGACTCAAGCGCAAGGCTGCAAACCGTGGGGACTTCCCCCCGGCGAGGTCACGGCTTGGGGACCAGAGGAACCTTTGGGTTTATCGGCGAGGTGAAACCCGGGTGGCATGTCACCCAGGGCGTGCAGCTCACCTACACGCCGGAGAGGTCCTCCCGAAGTCTGCGTGGACACTTTTAATTTTATTATATTATTTTATTTTATTTTAAATCGACTGAAAGCAAGAGCTCGACATTTCCAGCAGTCCGGGTGGGGATGGAGGAGGAGGAGGAGGAGGGGGATCTTCACCGCCGGTCGATTCCCATCGCCAGGTCCCTTCCTCCTCGTAACCAGGCGTTTTGGGGGAGAGGGACGCTCGGAGTGTGTCTGCCATAACTGGAGCGTGCGGTTATTGTGCAACTGATGGTCCAGAACAAATTCTGCAGCTCGGGAAATGCTTTTCTTCGTATTTATGCCCAATATCTACATCTTCATACGGGGGTCGGGACGTGGGGGGTGGGAGCGCCCAAGAGAAAGAATAAAACTGCTCCGAACGGCTGAAATTAAACTCACTGATCACTTGGTGCGGGAAGGGGCGATTGTCTGCATTTTTCACGTTTGGCCAATTTTTGGGTTGGGTTTTTTTGGGGGTGTTTTTTTTGCTTTTGCCTCCCCCTTTTTTTTTTTTGCCACCCTTTAAATGGCAGTACTTCGGACGGCGAAATTTCGAGATGCAGTAAAGCTGCTTGTCTCAATCCGCTTTGAAGTAATACAGCTAGTGGGTCTGAAATCCAGATCTACGAGCTAATCTCTAGTTTTTGCCTTCAAACGGAGTTCGGTTACAAAGAGCTTGGAAAGATTTTGCATCTATTCAAGAGGCACGAAATCTTTAATTTTCTGAGGAGCAAAAACTCCCCAAGAAACTTCATATAGCTCCTTAGGTTTTGCTTAGCATACGTGATAAAACATTGATTGTCGCCGTTTGCTGACCCATGAAATTTGGGGGTTAGTTTTCCCTTCAGACCAGAGCATATAATTATGCAAATAAAGAGCTGTCACCGATCTAGTGAAATGCTCACCAACACATGCAAATCCAAAAACGGAAGAGAAAAGTGAAAATTTGCGGCATTATGACGGCGCAATGATGAATGACACCTCCTTCCCAGTTCCTCGAGAACTGCGTTTTTCACACTTTGCCCAGGACGTCAGCGTCACGCAGGCACACACCGCGACACGCACACGCACACCCCTCCCCGCCAGGTCCGCGCACACGCGTGCATCCCTCCCATCCCTCCGCCCCGAGATGCAGCCCTGCCCGGGGGCACCAGGGATGCACACGCTCTTGGCAGCTTATTTTGGGTTTGGCTGGCTCGAGAACGGGGCAATATGTGGCTCCACGCGGTTTTATAGATGTGACCACTTTTTTCGTTTGTACTTCTGAATGAAATTCCGGGGGGGGGGGACGACAAACCCCAATTAGTGATGTTTCTCGGGGACAGGGGAAAAAACCGCGCATTCCCATGAAAAGCAGCAGCATCTTTGGGCTGGGTCCGGGAGAATCACACCGTGATGACTGCAACCAGCGCATCGCCATGAGTGCACAAAGCAGATGAGGGATTTCTTCGCTTTTTCTCCCCCCCCCCCTTTTTTTTTTTTATTTTGCCCCACAGCCCTGCTGTCTTTGGCGGTCTGCTGGCTGTTTTCCTCCCGGAACATTTTTTTCCTGCTCCCCCTTCTTGGCGAGGAAACACGACTCTCGGTGGCCCATCCCTCCAACCGTGGCATTTCGGCTGGCACAAGGGTGTGCAAACCTTTTGGGCAGGCGGCCATGAGGGACTGGGGGGTTCTCCTGTAGAACCTATCCCAGGGTCAGTTTCTTAGGTGTTGTTTTAAGTTTTTTTAATGTCACTTTTGGACTCCTGGCCCCAAAGTTACCCGTGGCACAGGCTGTTGCGTGATGTCAGACGTCAGGGAGTTTCCCCGTGATGAAATCGGAGGAGGCTGATGTCAGACCTCTTGGCCGCTAAAGACACCACGGCGTGCAACTTCGAAAGCACCGATCCGAAGGAATCAATCCTATCAGCCTCCACCCCTCCTAAGAGTGCTGCAGGACCACCGTTGTCACTTTCCCACGCCACGCGGCCGTGGCGGTACACGCCGGGATGCTCCCACGCCCGCCTCTCTTCCAGCTCCCCCGGGGCGACACTTGCTGCTGTCCCCCCGCCTCCCTCAGTGTCCCCCCCCCCAAAAAAAGGTTCTTCTCGCGAGGAACCGGTCAAACACCTCTCCCAGCGTGTATTTTTGTACTCTTTCGTGTTTAGGGTTAGCTGGAAGGGAGGGGGACGGCGAGCGCGCTGCCCTGCGCCGCTTCCCGCGGAAGAGGGGGGGTGGGACCCCCACGTTCCCTCGGGGAGGGTGTGTGTGTGTAGGGGCGAGCCCTGGGCCGTGGGGCTGGACACGCAGCCCACTCCGCGGCACGGAGGACCCTCGCCCCTATTCACACTCCCCGCGTGGGGGGGAGGCAGGGGTCCGGAGGGGGAATCTCACCCCTCCCCCGCCCCCTCCAAACCCGGCCGGGGTCCTGTTTGCAAACACGCTCCCCCCGCCCCCCCACGAGTGTTTTCGCAGGCGGGGGGAGCTGCCGCCCGCGCAGCCCCACGCTACCCACCAGGGACGGCGGCTCCCGCGGGGCTCGGCGCGGGGACACAAAGCGCGCAAGGAGGAGAGCAAAGAGCATCTTTATTTTTTTTGTTCTGTGCAAGCGGAGAAGCACCAGCGGCGAGGACCCCCCTGGGCTGTACAGCCCCCAGGGAAGCGGTAACGCGAGCCGGGCCAGGGTAAAGAAAAATCCTTAAAAAAGGGCAATCGTTACAGTAGAAATTTTTGTACACTTCGTTTCTCATCGACATTTAAAAAAATAGATCCGTTCCCGCGACTATTGCCACCCCGCAGACCCCATCTCGCCTCCCCGGCCATGGAGAGCGGCGGGGGGGGGCAGACCTCCCCCGGCCTCCCCGGCTGTGGGGAGAAGCACAGAAACCCCAAAACGCGCGATGTAACAGCCCTCCTTCCCCCCTAAACACAGAGGGAGCGGGGGGTCGGGCGGACACAGGCCTGGGGGGGCTGCAGACCCCCGCGGTGGGGGGGTCAGGCCGGCCGCGGGCAGCTGCATCCTCCGACGGGGAAGGAAGGCGGCGATCGGGGGGGGGGGGGGAACCGGCTGCAAACCCCTGCCCCCAGCAACAGGTTCCCCTCTGTGAAGAAAAAACCGCCGGGCGCGGATTTTGCGCTGCCCTCCGCGTAGTGCACGGCCTGACACCCCCCCCACCAAGCCCCCCGGGACCGGGGGGGGGGGATATGCTTGGAAAGGGGGGAGGTTAAATACAGCGAGGTGGCTGGAGCGGGGGCTGGGGGGAAAGGGAGACCCTGCTGCCGGTACCAGCAGGCAGGGATGCGATCGCTCCGCGGGTGCGGAGAGCCCCCCGGCCGGAGGATTTTGGCCCAAAGCCGGGTTTCCCCTTGCACCCCTCCATGAGCACCGCTGCCTTTGCGCCGCGGCGGAGGGGGGTACCCCCGCTCCGGCATCACCTCGTTTTAACGCCCCCCCCGCCCCCCCCCGCCATTCCCGGCCCCCCCAGCTGTGGGGTAGGAAACACGACATGGGGGGGGGGGGGGAAGGGATGGGGGGTCCCAAACCTCTGCGTTTGAGTTGCCTCCTCGGCACTAACAGCATCAGAGGCGAGGCGGGCACGGCCATTGAAGAAAAGATCACTTTAATTTAGCATCATCAACACTAAAGGAGCTTAATTAGCGCGCTCGCTCGCCGGGCAACGCTATCAGGCACGTCTTGTCGCTTATCAGACGTTTGAGAAGAGAAAAGCTGCCGGCAGCCACGGCAGTGGCTACAGCCGCATCCCCCCCACGCCCCACGCGTGGCGTGGGGTCCCCACGCAGGACGGCCCCGCCAGCCGCTCCCCCTTACTCCCCCCAGCGCCTGGGAAAGCGGGGATGAACCCGTGAGCTTTGGGAAAAAGGGAATAACCACGGGATGGCAAGTCATTACAAACCCGGCATATGAAAACGGAAGCATCTCTGCGTTTAAAAATAAACAGGAAAATGTGCAATGTGTCTCTCTGGTTTTGTTTTTTTTTTTTGCTGTCATATTTCACAGTGTGATCTATCCAGTTAATGAACAGGCATTTTTTCTAAAATGGAGCTTTCAAAAGGAAGAGAAGATCTACAGATAATGCTGTTGATCCGGCAGGAGGAGAAAATCTCTACAACAAAGGGGCTTCCCTATAAATCTGGACCAAACTTCTTGGACCCTCCTACCAGCAGAAAATGAAAGAGTCAAGAGTCGATCCCACTTGGTCCCAGAGAAAGAGAAGGCTACTGGGTGTAAAATCACGGGCTTGGTTAGCACTTGTGAGTTAGAGCTGTCTTTAAAAAAGGGTAATCCCTATTTCGTTCTGTGGCAAAATAGAAGGAAGCAGCAAAATATCCTGCAGGCGATAGGACCACGACGAAGCTGTTAAATTCTGGCATCAGCTTGGTGCAGGGCTATGTCAGGGCAATTAGAGCTGCACCATGCTGCACTGTGCAGTACCACTGTCAGCCTTAATCTGCGCGCTGATGGGCAGCACGAAATCCAAGTTACAGCCCACAGGAAGCACAACCAGTGAACCCATATTGCTTTGACAGTTGCACTCATCTAGAAATAATGCAAAACGCTATTTAGATGTATACATCACGACCCTGTGCTCTAGGAAGAAAACAATCTAATGAGGGGCTGGGAGACTGCTTGCAGAAAACAAGCAGCGAAGAGGTTGGTGGTGGTGCGTGTGTTTTTTCCTTTTTTTTTTTTTTTCCTTTTTTTCCTCCCCTCCTTTTACAATTCTTCGTATTTTATCCTGTTGGAGCGCCGCGTTGGGGTTGGTTTCACTGAGCTGTTCTTTGCCTCTACCGCCTCGCTGAAGAACTTGAAAACAGATGGAAAACTCTTCCAGGAAGTTAGTTCATGGCGCTCTGTACCTGCAAAATACAAAGGTGACAGTTTGACCGGGGGTCATTTTGCTGCTGCCGGCCCCGCTCGCAGGGCTGTTAATTGCAAAATCCGGGGAGGCCACACGGCTGCCGGCGGCTGGTCCGGGGGCAGCCCGGGGGGGTCGGGGCTGCCCCGCTGCTGAGCTCGGGGCAGCTGGGCAGGAACAACTGCACACACGCACAGACAGACAGACACACAGGCACACGCACAGCCTCACAGATCACGGACCAGAGATCCTGAACGCATCTCGGGCCTGGGAAAGCGAGATCCCAAAGCACGCTGTTAAGTAAGGCTTCGTTAAAGCACCTCAACCTCTTCCGCCTAACTTAGGAACTTGGGAAAAAAAGTGTCTACTTTCCAGGGCTGGCGTACTTGGCACTATTTCTTTTTCATTTTATGTTGCTTTTAGCCTCGTATATGCATTTTTAACCAAAAGAGGATGCCTGACCTGAACAACAACCGATGCATCAGGAAGGCAACCTTCATGCACCCTTTCCCAACAAGCCCATACACGATATTGAGCAAAGCGGACCTTTCCTGCTTATCTCTTCCCTCCGCAGACAGATTCACATCTCCTTTTTTTTTTTTTTTTTTTTTGTGGGCACTTCTATTGTTTCACAAGTGCCTCCTTCCAACGCATGGCGCGTTTGCTTTATTTAAACAAAAAAACCCCCCACAACAACCCCCAAAACAAAACCAAGACGATGGAGATAGGGAACCAAGGGCTGTGAAAGAGTTGGGACCTCTTCCTGGGTAACCCAATTATGCAGAGATGCTGCCTGGAAGTCTCTGGATCCTGGGCCTCCGTTTGATACTTTAACATTGTTAATGATAATTCTTTAGTCTGTAATAGTAGGTCATTGCTATGGTTACTCTACAATGGTGCAACACTTCGCTTTCCCCTTCAGCTATTCGCTGAGACCCGGTAACCACATTTGTTGCCTAGCAACAGTTTTGTGACAGTATCACAATCTGGGGGTGACAACAATGAAGGACACGGTGGCCGTGGCCTGCCCGGCGGAGAGGGATGCCGCGCGGGGCGGCCGTCGGTCCCCGGGGGACGTGGGGCGGCCGACGGTCCCCGGGGATGCGGGGCGGCTGCCCTGGAGGGATGCTCTGGCACGGTGCCCGCCTTCACGCCCCTGCCGGGACCCTCACGCCCGTGTACCCACCCTTGGTGCGTCCTCGGTGGCTCCACGCACGCCGTCCCCTCCAGAAAGTCTTTGGTGCCGGTGCTTACCCATCATGTCTCCCTCCCCCGCTCACTCACAGGCAGCCATCAGACAAGCTCCTCCAAAAAAGCCCTCTACAGAAAGACACCACTTCCCACACAAAGAGACGTTTTTGTACAAAGAGGATCCACGTCACGCGCACACACAGATTCCCCCCCCCTCCCGCCCCGTCCGTGTTCATGGTATGGAGGCGATTCATGACATCTTACACCAATTTCCCAAGGACACCTTTTCTACAAACACGTCTCCCACCTCCAAATTCACCCATCCTTGTGCAAACCCTCTTTGCTGGGAGGCAGTCCGTCATATCTTACAGGTGGCTTTCAACGCGGACCATCTACCCCATCCCCTATGGAGAGCCACCCCAAACCCACGCTCCCCAGCGCTTGCTCCCCACCTTGGGGTCATCCCGTACGCAGAGGTGTCCCACCACAGCAGAAGGATAAAGCTCCCCTTCCAGCACAACCCGCAGCCCAACAGACCTGTCCCTCAGGTTACGGCACGGTTGGGTACACTACGAATGCCCACTGACACCACGCAATGACACCAGCGATGATGTCACCTACCGAAGCTGGTTTTACGGAGGGACAGGCTGTCCTGGCACACCCCGAGGACACTCCTGCACAGGTAGGTCTCCTCACACACCTCTGTCACAGCACATGGTAATGTCACCTTGAACCCCAAGAGGCAAAGCATCTTCCCATGCGGCTTTCTGGGCCCTACAAGGACGCTTCCCACACAAACACGTCTCTGTCACCCCCGCCTGCCTGCACCCCTCTCCTTCTGTCTCGATCGTATTCATCCTCATTCATATCCGCTGGATTAAAGTAGATGAAAATATAGACAGTGAACATAATGCTGGTTTTTTCCCCCCTTTCTTCCTTTTTCTTTTTTTCAACAACCTTCCTCCTCTGTGAAAGGACCATCCGGAAACAAAAAAATGACAAAACAATAAGTTTCTGCAGCCTCCCCGTCCCTTTCTCCGTCCTGCCTTCTCCCATGCACTCTCCTCACGTCCTCAGGAGAGATCAGGCTTACATTCACTGGTCTTGCCGAAACTGATTAACCTACAGCTTTCCTGTAGCAACCCCTCTCAGCCCACCCCTCTCAAAAAACAATTCAAGCTTTGAGTCTAGAGGGACTGAATGATTCAGCGGTCTAAAGCAATTTTAACACTCCCTATTTTCCCTTTCCTAGTAACAATCTTACTGACAGATGAACAATTTCCCTGGTGATAAAATCACTACAATGGCTATTTAGTTTCCAGGATTATGATGATTCTTTGCTTGATTAATATTGCAATAAGAAAAGCTTGCCAAGTATCTGCCTTGGCCCTTTATAGTCATTTAAAGGTCAAATTTTGTCCTTACGTATTCACATTCAACTACTACTAAAGGGAGAGCCCTAAAAATTTAACACTGCACAGACTGTGCATTTGTGATTTATATACCAGAGGCTCAGAAAATTAGACAGAAGCAAGACGAGCTATGTCCTAAGGGCGATGACAGATTTGGCCATAAGGTTTACGCCAGAGGAAAACTATCATTGACGACTGCAATCTCAATTGTGTATTTAGTAGCAGACAAATCTAAATTAAATGCATGAGCAGCCATCTATTTTTTGATAGAAAGAATCGTTTGTGAGAGTCGGATAATAAGAAGCAGTTGTACTAAAGCCAAAGTCCTCTAAGGTATATATACCCTTAGCACTCACTAATTTCAACGGCCATGATGCTAAACTGCGTGATTCAATATACCATACTACGTGGTGGGTTGTTGCACAATGTATAGTGATTTCAGACATTAATTCTTTGAAAAACCTTAGGAGCGTGTGGCAATAAAAAGACATATAAAAACCGTTTAGTGTGGGAGACAGCTAGAACATCCTAAAATATGCTAAGACTACAGTTGCAGAAGAAAAAAAATATCAATCCCCCTGCTCCCAGCCCCACAAAGAGAAATGAGAGAAATGCCATAAAAGCAGAGAGACCTCCCAGTTGCTAGCACGGAGAGAGGTAGGGAGAACTGGATGTATATTTTCACACGTACAGGACATCAACAGAAACGAGCTCCAAAGAGAAGGTGGATCCAATAATGCGTGAGGTGAAACGAGCAACGACTGTAAAACGGTGAACAAGTTTCAGAATCAATTTACCCACCACCACAAAGAGATATTGACAATTAGAAATAATGAAGACTTGCCAATACAGTTGTTGATACAAAAAAATCAGGTAAGGGAATACTTGCAAAAATTTAATATACAAATCATCAGGTCTGGATGACACGCATCTGAGGGTCTGCAGGGAATCAGTTAATGAACTTGCTGAACCACTCGCAATTATTTCTGAGAATTCATGCACAATCAGGTAGGCACCAGAGGACTGGGGTGGGGGTAGGAAGAAAAACAATGCTAATTTGAGAAAAGGAGGATTGAATGAAACTACCGCGCGTAAAATTTACCTTTGAATATTAGTAAAGTAAGAGATCAACATAAAAAAAAATCACCAGCGCCTTTAGGGCAACAGGAGCCTTAGAACAGAACAGGCTCAGATTTGACAGGAACAGATAAAAACCAAACTTGGCCGCTTTATTGAATCACAAAAATCAGCAGGCGAGGGATTTATCCATTGCCGCTGTCTTTCCGCATAGGTCAATCCGACAACTGGGGGCGGTGGGAACCTGGGGAATCACTTACAACAGATTATGACCTTCACTGCTTTAGCGGGCTGCGGTCACCCCTACCTCTTGTTTGCAAATCAGTTGCTTTACTCCATCCGAGGAGACCTCACAACACTTGAGATTAATGGTAATGCAGCTCCCAGCTGTGCAGTGCCGTGCCTGTGCCGGCTCTGGCTGCGAGCAGCAGGTCCACCAGCACCCGCAGTGCACGTGGCATCTCTGCAGGCTGGGTCCAGACTCAGCATCTCATCTCAACTCATCTCATCACCGTTCCTTGCTGGGTCGCAGTTTGGGACTCGGCTCCCTGCAATTGCTACCACAAGTCCGGAACAGCATCACGGATCATCAGGTTCACTACGTTTCAGCTGAAGAAAAGCATGACTCTGCATCTATGAGACAACGTATGGTATCTCAGACTGTCTTGGAAACGGGCGCTGGTGCGCTTCTTGGGAGCATTTGGGAAGACAAATGATAAGTAACGATATGGGGTTGAAAATATACCTATGAAGGCCCAGAGGGACTGGCTCAAGTCTTTTAAACATGGTTATTAGTGATCTGAAAGAATAATGAGAGCGCTTATTAGTTAATTAGATTAACTAGCAGATGATGTATTGAATAGGAGATAAAGCAAACGTAAGAAGGGACAGAGAAATGATCATAAAAAAAGGGCAGCCAAAATGGGTAGGAAAAATAAGGAAGGGGAAAAGGAAGAAATGAAACTGGGATTACTGCCTGCAAGGGCGGCCGTGCAACACGACCGGGCGAACGATCCCGCTGGCCATTTGCACGCGCGTGTGCAAACACGTTTTCGCCGCCTCCCCTTTCCACTTCCACTGGGGAAAAGCAGCTCTCCACCCAGCGAGGCCGACGGACTCCTCCGTCTGAAACCACAGCGCCCGCGGAGGGAAGGAGCTCTGCAATCCCCATAATTCACTCTCGCGGAGCGATTACCGGCTGCGTGGGACAAAGGTGCCCTCCTACGGCGTCTGCCCACTGCGCCGGACAAAAGCCTCCTCCCGCGGTGCTCAGAAGATGCGTGGCACAATGGTGGCCCCCCGCCGCGTTTACAAGATGTGTGGGACAAAGGTTTCCCATGCTGCACAGGAGCCGAGCCAGATCTCCATAGGCGCCTCCGCGCTGGAATATTTCTGCAGAGAAAAGTTTCCAGGTTGACAAGTTTCTCCGCAGATCTTAGCCACAGGGCTGACCTCGGGTCTGCTTCTCTAAGCGGCGGCTCGTCTCTGAATAGCGTGGGCTTCAAAATGAACTACGGGTGCTCCACGCATCGGGGTTTAGTCCCCATTGGGACGGAGAGCGTTGCTGCTCTTCACCAACCGCCTTGCTCAGCGAAGAGTTTGCAATGGATGTCAGCGGGAGCGAGCCCTGTCCCTGTGGTCGTGGTCCGTGCCGAGACCCTGCCATGCTGCAAAATGTTAATGCCAGTTTTGGGGCAGGACATTAGCTTTGCAATCTTGTCCCCAAACACTGGCAGCTGTTGCTTTAACATTTATGATTTAAGCTACACCAATATGAACGGCCCTAAGCCTCATCAAAACTTGATTCGAATGGTTCAAAGGGTGAAATGCAGCCTTTTGGGGGGCATTTCCATGAACAGAAGCACTTTAAAACTTACTAAATGTGTTTTATCATTATTTTCAGAACTATGAGAAGTGACACAATTCATTCTTCCTTCACAAATAAATGCACCAATAAGCCAACCACTTCTGACCTGGGAACGTGAGTGCGATATGCCTTTCAGAAAGGATTTTTCCTCCTGAAAGTTACGAATCAATGGCACTTTCTTTCTTTCTCACACTATCCACACACACACACACACATTGAAGTCTTCATATCAGACTTTAATTTTTAGGTATGTAATTCTGTAACTCTGTAGTAGCGTAATGATATGTTCAAATCTGCATTTATGTGTGAGAAAAAGATACGTCCTGCCTTTGCTGCATCCATCTTTCTGGATGCTATTAAATGACTTCCGTATCATACAGTTACTTCTAAACAGGAATTTAACTTTTTTTACCTTTGAGTGTGTCAGATGTTATCAAGAATGACAGAACTATTTTTAATTCATAAGGTTTCTCCATTTATGATTCCTGGATCCTGTGGATCTGCACAGGAAGAAATTATTGTGTCTGTTGTGACTATTTTGCTCTGCTGATGTAAACCTCCAGGTCTCAAACCCCAAAGCAGAAGAAGCTCTCAGAGCTTCATCAGTAAAGCTAAGGAAAAAGGAGATTAAAAATATATACCTTGCTTAAAATCACTAAACACTTCTGACAGGCAGGATGAGAGCTTCAGGAAAAATTGGGAAGGAGTCCATTAGCTCAGGAGCTTTGAGAACCAGTGACCTTAAGAGCTTCTGGCATATGCACTTCTAGACATCGCAATGGTAAAGAAAGGTTAAAAGCTTAGGTGAAATTAAGAGACAAGCCATACACCAATTAATGAAATGGAAGAAGTGATTTCTGAGGGGACGTTAAAAAAAGAAACCCAAACCCCAAACCTTGGTGTGTTTAGTTTGGCTAAGAAGTAAAAGTTTGTGGAGTCATGGGCATGATAATAATCTAAAAGCAACTGCATAGGGAAATGAATTCTTTGGAGGAGCCACGAAGGAAGAACCAGAGAAATCTGAAGAAATGAAATACAGTTTATAAAGGGGGCTTAGACGCACAGTAAGCTGGTTTAGATGCAATATTCATCCAAGGAAAATTGTGGAAACCTTTGCGGCAATGCTAGAGAATAGACTACACATACTAAAGACATTTTATACTAGGTTATTATCTCCTGTGACACAGACCAGTGTTTATTTTTGTTGGACATTTATTATCCCTAATATCTTTAGTGGGATGATGGAAACAGAGAAACAAGCATCCCGCCAACCCAGAACAAAGATTCCCTCTCAACTCTCATACTTGCAATCAGCTTTTTTCCACCCCTCATTTACAACACACAAACCACTCACAAGAAGCAAGTGCTTTAAAAAGGTAACAAAATATTTAATAAATTCCTCTTGCCCCACGAGCAAGAGATGCAAAGACTCACGCAAAAGCTCAGTGCAAGCAAGGTTTGCAAAGCAAGAAAGAGACAGGAGGCTAACGCAGCTGTCATTTTTCACTACTCTTCATTAAATATTAAGGGCAGTCCCATGAGCACGGGTCATTTGTTTGCTGCTCTGTGCGCTAACTGGGCAAATAACTGAAAGTTGTAAGGTCGTTCCCTCCTGAGCATAGCTTACCAAAAGTCAGGTCATTTTTTGGGTCATCAAAGGTCAAGTCATTTTCTTTTGAGTATATATTAAAAAAAGAAAAAAAAAATAGATATCAAACAGCTATAGGGCCTTCCCAGTAAGAACCAGGCAGTGCCCTGCGTCCAGGACAGAACTGCTGTTAATACCCACGCAAATAGTCACAGTAATACCAATTGCACACAACTGCATTAAAAAAGGGAAGGAATCACGAACAGCTAAAAACACAGGCTGATTAAATAGCATTTCAAGAGATGAGAGAGTTACAGGATCTCAGGCTGCAGGCTGGTCTGCATTGCTGGTCTGGCGTGACTACTCCTGAAAAGCAAATGTGTCCTTGGGTCCAAGACTTCACAAAAAGTCTTTTGTACAAACGGGCAGGAGTGCGGGCAAATGGGCAAACCCACGCAGATCTGCTCTTATCTGTGCAAAGAACTCCACGGCCATGGGCACAGGCAGGAAAGACCAGATGCTGAGGCCGGAGGCAGGAAAGACCAGATGCTGGGGCCGGATCCAGACCCCTTGAATAGTGGGAGAGCTGGGGGGTTCCCTGGGTGGCACCGATTGCATGAGCACCTCTCTGAGGTGCTGCCCCTCCCAGACTTGCTTTTGGAAGGGGAAAGGGAGAGACTTGGCCACCCGTCAAAGGACAAGGGCGGTGGGCAGGCAGGAGAGCTGCCACCAGCCAGCTGAGGCTAACACAGTGCAAATCTGCACCAGTACCCTGGCTGTTCCCGGCCAGCCGCGAGGATGAAGATGCACAAACGCAGCCTTCGCCCCGGCATCATTCGAGGACTGCCAAGCAAAAGGAAGCCACAACGAAAAACAACGAGCCCCTCAAAATTCGCACCAAGGTGGTGGTGGGGGGGTTGCCTCCGTGAGGGCCTCATGTGCAGATATCCCGCTTGCCAAACACCCACGGCGCTTGCCCCACACAGGGAGAGGCAGCAAGGAAAATAGCCAGGCGGTGAGACACTAGATAAGCTCACGTCAGGCTTCCCAGGGACCCAGTTTGAAGGGAGAGGACGCTGACTTTGGGGCCGTGCTATAGGGAAAGCCGCTGAATATGTGCTCCCGGTGAAATGCCACGCGATGCTCGGGGATGATCTGCCCCGTCAGCGTCACAGCGTCCCACCTGCTGCTGGCTGAGCCAGACCTGCAGCGTGCCACTGAACGACGCTCTCGGAAGCAGCAACTCCAAACACGGGGAATGTTTGCAGGAGAGCAAGCCGTTTCCTTGAAGAAGGGGTCTAGTATAGATGTGCTTGGTATTATACAACTATAGATTTTAAAACTCATGCTAAAATGGTGTAGCATGCAGAGAGAAGCAGGCAAGGATTAAAGTTGTATCTATATCTACATCTATATCTGTATATGTGTGTACCTGTATATCTGTATATTTATCTCTCTAATCTCTGTATCTCTGTCTCTATCTCTATCTGTATCTATCTATATATCTATATATCTATATCTATATATCTATATATCTATATGTCTATATCTACATCTATATCTATATCTATGTCTATATCTATATCTATATCTATATCTATATCTATATCTATATCTATATCTATCTATATCTATATATATCTGTATCTATATCTATATCTATATCTATATCTATATCTATATCTATATCTATATCTATACCTATATCTGTATCTGTATCTATATCTATATATCTATATCTACATCTACATCTATATCTATATCTATATCTATATCTGTATCTGTATCTGTATCTGTATCTGTATCTGTATCTGTATCTGTATCTATATCTATATATCTATATCTATATCTACATCTATATCTATACCTATATCTATATCATCTATATCTACACATCTATATCTACCTACCTACCTACCTACCTACCTACCTACCTACCTACCTATTCATATCTATAACTACGCCTTTAGCTGTATTTTAAGACAAATGTAGAAATTCTTTACCTGTCAAATGCAAGATGGGATATTCATGTTACATCTTACGAAGGTGTTTTTGGGGTAAGAACATACCTACAGAAGGTGCAGGATCTCACCACTGGAAGTTAAGAATAGGTTAGACAACCATCTTTTGCGAATATTACGGGTATAGCCGACCTCGCTGTGGGGAATGTGGACAAATTAGGTTAACTCCTTGAGTTTCTTTCTATTCAGCCCTGTCTTTTAATAGTCTGTGACTTTATTGGCTTTACTTAGGCAACATGTAAAGTTGATTGTATTGGCAGGGTATATAGCTCTGAAGCATTTGAATAATATACATTAGTGAGCTAACTAAACTTTTTAAATGTAGATGCATTTTTTTCCTATAATGAATTAGAAAAAAACCCTTTATAAAATTGCACCCAAGAGCACAAATAAAGTATTTAGCATCTGATAACCACCATTTTCTCAACCAGGAGAAGGGAAAATTATCTTTTAAATAAAGGAAGTTTTGACCTGCTCAAAACCTGACACTTCCCAAGAGAACATACATCCACGTGGCTTCTTGGGCGAGACTGCTGAAAAACAAGTATTTAAGCTTCAAAGCTTCCACAGGCTATAAACCTGAAAAATACTAATTTACATGACAGACCTTAACACGCTGCAGCATCATGCAAGTAGTCAGTTACACCTCTTTCTCCCCACTGCTTTGCAAGGGCACGTCTAGCAGAGTTTTCTAAGGGAGAAGTCATCATTACCGTGCTTTTGCAGACCAGGAGGCTCAGCCGAGACCGGTGTCAGCACCAGGAGCGGACCCGAGCTCTGCCAAGCCCGAGGCTGGAGCTCTGCTCGCCGAGCAACGCTGCCGACATTAACAAGCGCGCAACATTTAAAGAGTGTATTTGAACACATCTAAAATGTACCGCAGCAATACCTGCGAGTTAAGGTAATTTGAAATACTGAAGGGTGGATTTTTAAATCTGAGTTTATTCCAAAATCCCGCAGCTTTTCAGTGTTTATAGGGCAGAGACCTAACATGTGGCCCTTGCTGGCAAGCTCTGCTAACTTGGGATAGTGCTGCTTATGCAAGTAGTTTCATTGATGACGGCAGGACTGGACACGTGAAAGGACCAGGCGCTTAGAAAATAGCTACTCTCCGTGATGGTGTTTTATGATTATTTGTTCCTAAATAGTAATTGTGCCATCAAACATCCGGATGGAGAATTAATTATTGGAAATAATTCAGAAAACGCTGATGTCAGCTTACTTCAGTGAAGAATATCACAGATTTGTAAAACCCACCAAGCAAATGAAATTATGTAAATCACCCGAGGAACAGCTGTACCAGCAGCGTGAGCACGAACCGACCCGGCTTTGGCGCTTCCCGAAAACACAGCAGCCAAGGCAACGTCATGGAAATGGCAGCGCCTGCACCCAGAGCAGCTAGGAAGGGCATCAAGGCTTCAAAATCCTGTGCTACGTGACGGTAGAGACACCCCATCTAATAAAGATGGAAAAAGGCCCTTAATCGCTAGCAGGATAAGCACAGATTTGCAATTGCAATAAAGCAATTTTAAAGTAAAGCAGCTGAATATAATTTTCTCCCCTTTCACACCAGGAGCGGAGCCTGGAGACTGGCGTGGATGCCGACAGGAAGTAAAGAAGGTCTTTTTAGGGACAGGAATGAGTCTGTGTCTAAGGAACAAACTGCAATGGGAACACTTATGGGGTGTGAAGCACCACAGCAAACACCCAGTGTTTTAATGATTTCAGCAACAATCTGAATTCATATATCATAAGCCTCTAGTGAATAAATTAACTCCCCCCGCCCCCCAGTGGAAAATGTTTATAATCTGCACAAGAAACATTTCAAAGGGATTCTTTTTTCCCCTGAAATTTCTCCTTGGATTATAGTGTCCTGTTGTATCTGTGTAGGCAAAGGATTACAGTCAACACAAGCCCAGAGTATTTTCATAGGTACAGGAAAGGTATTCACTAACCTGTCTGTTTCATCTTATGACTATGGCCTTTGGTTGGCCCCAACCTAACCCAACCCAACCCAGCCCAACCCAACCCAACCCAACCCAACCCAACCCAACCCAACCCCTCCAACATGCCATTGACACCATCCATCTTCTGCCTGGTCCTCTGGTGCACAGCATCCCTGGAAGGGCAGTTCCCCCCGATTTTCCTTCAGAGGCTAATTTTGTGATGGCTAAGAGGAATAAAACCCAAGAACTCAGGTGCTGCCTCTGCAATGCTGGCTTTGCTCCTGAGCAAAACTCATCTGTGCCCAGTCCTCCCCTCCTGATGGCTGCTGCTGCAGTGCGGTGTAAACCAGACGAGAAAAGGGAGGGCTGAGATGGGGCCGTCCACCCACTTTGCTGCTCCGGCCGGATGCCTGCTCCAGGTGCCACCAGCTGCCGAGAAGGACTCACCCCCCTTACATCAAGAGATGTGAAACTTAACAGCCTAAATCCAAAATCCCGATTCAGCTGCTCACCACTCCCCGAGGTGTCTAAGCTCCACAGACAGAGAATCACAGAATCGTATAGGTTGGAAAAGATTTTTAAGATCATCGTGTCCAACCGTAAACCTAACACTACCAAGACCACCACTACGCCACGTCCCGAAGCACCTCATCCAAACGGTTTTTAAATACCTCCAGGGATGGGGACTCAACCACTTCCCTGGGCAGCCTGTGCCAGTGCTTGACAACCCTTTCGCTAAAGACATTTTTCCTAACACCCAATCTAAACCTCCCCTGGTACAACTTGAGGCCATTCACTCATCCTATCACTTGTTACCTGGGAGAAGAGTCCGACCCCACCTCTCTACAGCCTCCTTTCAGGCAGTTGCAGAGAGCGATGAGGTCTCCCCTCAGCCTCCTTTTCTCCAGGCTGAACAACCCCAGGTCCCTCAGCCGCTGCCCATCAGCCTTGTGCTCCAGACCCTTCCCCAGCTCCGTTGCCCTTCTCTGGACACGCTCCAGCCCCTCAATGTCTCTCTTGTAGTGAGGGGCCCAACACCGAACACAGCATTCGAGGTGCGGCCTCATCAGTGCCCAGTACAGGGACACGATCACTGCCCTACTCCTGCTGGCCACACTATTTTTGATACAAGCCAGGATGCCATTGGCTTTCTTGGCCACCTGGGCACACTGCTGGCTCATATTCAGCCAGCTGTCAACCAACACCCCCAACACCTCAGCTCCTGACCTTAAAGCTTACGCCTTATTACAGCATCGCTTCTGTACATGCTCAGAAACACCTCAGGCTTGACAGGGCAAATACTTTCATGGGTCTCAGGCAGATAGAGAGGCCCCCCCACCCCATAACGCTGAGTAGGTGCACAACCTTCAGGGGGGAGGAATGCCCTCTTCACTCCTTCCCGAGGTTTCATTTACCCCAAATCTCTTCCCACTCCTTGCCTCTTTTTCTTCCATCTAGGACATCTATTTCTCCAGGACATCTACTTCTCCAGGACACCCACTTTTGAATTTCTCCCCCACAACTTGCCCACCTTGCAGCTCTTCTTGAACTCTTGTCCACCACCTGGCCCTGATCCTGTTGCATCTCATCCACCCACCAACCGCAGCTCTCCCGTCCTCATGGCCCACCAATTTCTGCCTTTTCCTGACTTTTCTTCAACTCTGTTTCACCAAGACCTCCTCCAACTCACGGCTACTGGGTCCATCCAGTCTCTCCTCACCAACACCTTCGTCTTCCAGTTGCTGGCAGCAGCCCACCAAACACCTCTTCCCTCTCCACATTTTATTCTGTCTTAACAGGAAAAGAACATCCCAGATCTGGCTTTGGCAGGTATTTAAAAAAGCTGGACACAGGCTGCACCTACCACACAGGTGTGGTGGTGAGGGCAGAAAAAGAGGACACATCCGTGAAAATGCAGCAGCCCTACCCTGAATGATAAGAGGAATGAGGAGTTGATCTTCTAGGTGAGAATGATGGTTTCATGGGAAATTCAGTACATATTTTAGTGACTTAATGGAAAGGAAACACCTCTGAGTTTGTAAAATGCCATGGAAGATGGAGCTGGGTCACCAGAATACAAACACCCAGTAACAAATGGAGTTAAAAATTCCAGTGTTGGGAGTCACTGACAGACTCTGTTCATTTTGATAAAATTTTAATCCTGTCAAGTAAGTATAAAAAATGTGATGGAAAAAAATGCAAAAAAATCTGTGAATTTGAGGTGTGAATAACCCTTATGCACTTGCAGTAAGTCATTTATGGATAACCTATACCAGATACATTTTTCTCATTTGCGTTTCATCAGCTGCTGTGTATGTATGTACACAAATACATATTTACACACACATATACACCCTGTACACCTAAGATCTATATTGACTGACTTACAGGAGTCTGCATAGCTGTATTAGTGAAAAAGATGGCAAGAAGACAGTGCTGTTTTACCAGTGAATTTTCACCGATATAGTGAGCGTTAACCTCCTTTTATTAGCGTGACCTTTGCTGGTCGTTGCTAATGAACATTCTTGAAGAAGGCAGGTGATTGAACCCCGAGCGCGGGATTTTATGGACAATGATCATTGTTGTGGGTCAAGTACACCTGTGCTGCAATCATAAAGTTAATAACCTCTACAACAACAGCTTTACATGCGGCTGTCTCCGAAGAATGCCATTTCTGTAACCCAGAGCCTTTGGAGACGCTATTTATAATTTATACCCAGTCTGAAGCGCAAAGATTTTTCTCTCCCTCAAGTCATGGTAATCAATACAGGTCTGCACCTATTATAGCCCAATGAGGTGAAGTGTGCGGCAAGGATCAGCTGTGCCGGGCAAATGCCATGGCTCATAAACATGGCTTTGCAAGAGAGCCCGTCTCCAGTGGCTGTTCCCAGCATCTACACTGGGAGAGCAAATAAAGGGGGAAATAATTCTTTGTAAGGGTGCCATCCCAGCTGCTTAGTGTTGCAAACTAAATTAATTGCATACTTGCCTCAGAACTACTCAGAAACTTGAGGTTTTTTGGCACGTCGCATGGATTTCAGGCTTCTGCACCCTAATTCATAACACATCAAGACTTAATGCAGGGTACTCTGAAGCTCCCATATCATGGAAACCAGCAATTTAAGACTAAACACTAATTTGCCAAGGCTTTGCAGATGTGAATTACACTAAATTTAACTAAGCTTAATAATATCACACTTCCTGTGACTTAACCTCAGAGATGTCATTAGAGGGAGAATTTGAGATTAATGACCATAAAGCTGCATTTCACTCCCCACTTAACCCTCCTCCTTGCTGCAGCAAAAGGCAGCTCTGTCTGGAAGCGCTCAACACGCTTCCCTTGTGCACGTGCCTTGCTTCCTACTTCTTCCGAACAACGCCACCAAAAATCAGCCACGGGTGATGTTTGGGATGCAAGGGCAGCAAGCCAGCCAGGCGGCGGTGAGTTCGAGACAGGCATCAGGTGGGGGAGGCGGTGAAGATTAGCATGGCAGCAGCAAAGCGAAGCGCAGGCAGAGCGAAGGCAGCCGTGAGGCAGACAAGACGAGGAGACACGTTGCGCGCCGGGATGCGTTGACCTCCGCCAACGCCCCGCCTGACATCCCTGTCTACGGGAGTCAGACACACGAGCGTGAGCGTGGGAGGTGGGTCTGCCACCAGAAGGAGGGAGAACTCAAAAGTCTGGGATGAACGTGAAGGGAAATATTAAGTTTAGGGGGGAAAAAAAAAAACAACAACAAAACCCAACCAAACAAACCCTTAAGAGCAGGGGATGCTCCCTGTGGGTTTGCACGTGTGACTGGTGGGGCCCCATCGCTGAGCTGCGGCTGCAGAAGGCTCAAGCGGGACCCAGGAACCAGTGGGGTGGGGGACAGATAGGGGTTTCTTCTGGAGGAACTGCAGCTCATGTCCTGCCTTGCATCCACAGGAAAAGCACAACCAGACAGAAAGCAGCCCCAAAATCAGGGTCTTTCTGCTAATCCAGTTTTAATAATCCAACTGCAGAGCGGCAAAGCTTTTAACCATTTCATTTAACCATTGCAATAATTAAATAAGCTCCATTTGGGAGACCATATTTATTCCAAAACAGGGACTGATTCACTATTACTCTTCGGAAAAAAAAAACCAAAACCAACATCAAGCTCCAAAGCTGTATCTTCAAGCTGAGACAGTCATCTCAATGTTGAAGAAACAATTTCTGATTTCCCTACCAGCCAGAGAGAAAAAAAAAAGCCCAAACACCCAAAGACAGAAAACAATGACGCTTAATGACCTTGGTGCATTTCCAAATGCAATTTTTATTTCAAACTACAGTCCTGATCTAACAACTGATCTTTCCAGGTGGAGTCTTCCAGCAGAACCAGTGCTGCTAAGTCAGACCGTGGAGCTCCCAGAAAAAGCAAGCAAGATCCCTCGTGTCATGGTAGAGATCTTTTGCCAAGCATTTAGTGGGTTCTGAAGAAAACTTTGGTTTAGTCTCTCCCAGCTAGAAAGATGGTAAACCTCGGGAGCTGGAGATGGAAACGCAAGAACCTGCCAGGAAAGTATATTTGGAAGTGGAAGAGAGATGAAATATTTAAATGAGTTTCAAAACTTGGCGATTCAAATTATTTTCTTTTCCTTACATCGAGAATCTCAGGATTTTTTTCATAAAATTAGAACAAAATGAAAAGAAGTTGTTGGGGTAATTTCCCTCTGAAGAATCACTGAACTGGAATTATGTCATCTTGCATTAAAATTATCAGTTATTGCCACAGTTGGCCCACAAATATTATATTAAAAAAGCAGGAAGAAAATCACTTAAATACATTTGGGGAATTCTTTTGTTTGTGCCCCGTGCATATCTTTTAATACTTATTGCTCCAATTTGGCTTGGTTTGTCTAAACCACCGTAGGTTGTTTTTTCAAAACAAGTTTAAAACAAACTGTTGATATATTAGGGAAAAAAACTGCATGGGGAAAAACAAGATTGAGGTGGGAGCTGAAGTTAGTCTAAATGAGAGCAATATCAGCATGCACAAATGCACAGACAAGCACAGTTTGACAGTCACTGCTCATAAAAGATCCTGCAACGAGTTAATATGAAAACTCAATCTCCTGTAGAGGGAAGTTAGAGGGGAGCTCATATATAAGCACTTGAGGAAAACTTGCACCATGGCTGGAACACATATAGCACATTCCCCGTTAGTCTGGGGATAAATGAAATGTTATAACCACAATATATTGCTGTATTAAATTAAGAAAACATTTTTTTTCCCCAGTCTGTTGTGAAAAGAGAAAAATCTATGACTGACTAAAAAGCAAAGAACTTGCAGTCAACAACATCCCCATCTGTTTTGACATGTTTTTCAGCTCCAGCACCAGAATGACACGAATGCTTTGCATTGGTATCTCTGTAGCTGCGATTGTTACTTTCCACAGGAACCCCACCGAGTTTTACAGTGCAAATATTCCAAATTTTCATGTGTTTCAGTATTGCTTTTCCAGGTCTGCATTCAGACACACCGAAAGCCTACAGGACTGCCTCCGAGCGAGGAAGGAGTGCGAACCAAGGGGACAGGACATTGTCAACACAGGGTTTGCTCCTGTGCGGATCTCTTCTTCGTGAAGTTGGGGAAACCAGCAGCCAGGCAGCTCGGGGAGCTTTGCCCCGCGTTGAGGTCTGTGCATCTGGGCATCTGCAGCGGGAGGATGGGGAGGACAGCTCTGGGAGGAACGGGGCTGGCAGAGAAGATTTACCTCTTCTCCCTGCAGAGAGCTCACACACCAAGGCAAAAATACAGCTGTATCACATTTCCATGGGACTTGCTTCCGTGCCAAAAAGCCTTCAGCGAAGCAGGACCACGAGAGCAGCTGCAGCTGGGAGAGGAGCAGTGAAGCCTGCTCGCCAGAGCCGTGTCTTCTGCAGCTGCAGAAACCTGCACAGAGCCCTTGCGTGGAGGACACCCTGCCCCACGCCGCACACGGAGCAGATGCTCCTGCTCTTTCGCAAAAAGAGAAGTGGGGAACGCAAATCCACAGCCCCCGTGGTGGAAGAGCATCCCATCCACTACTGTGACTAAGCAATAGGTGGAAGCATCAGGATTTGTCCCATAAGCCTAAGCGCAGGAGCGCTGGTGGGAAATGTTTTTGGCACTGGCCTGAATGAGGAAGCACCTCATCTGTGACTATTTTCATATTTTCTGCCCAGGAGATACTAAGGATGCACCTCGAAGGCATCGTGCTGCTGAACTTGCAGAGTGCTGACTAGGCTGGACTTCCAACGTGCATGCAAGTATTTAAATTGACTTTCACAAAAGAAGAGGTTCAGTCAAAAAAAACCCAAAACAACTAAACTAATAAAATAAATCTGTGACAGGTATGCTTAGCACATCAATGAGATGCAACAGCTTTGGTATGGCCTGAGAAGTGCTAAAACCAAATACTTCCTTAGGACACCCATTACTTAATGTGGATTTCTGAAATATGAAAAGCAGATCCTTTTAAATTGGGTTTAGTATCCCAAATGGGTCATGGAGATATTCTTACCTGACTTTTGTGTATAATGCAAGTAGGTCCTCTGTAGTTGGGGATCTCAATAGTTCCCTTTATAAGAGCTTGTTTTCAGTTGCTTATAAATTTTGCCAAGCTAAGTATTTGGGATGAAAATTCCCATGCTCTGTCTCTGCCTCAGGCTGATTATTATTATTTTTTTATGTTTCAACTAAAAGGATTTAGTCACTTCAGGAAATAAGATTGAGGAAAAACATGTTTTGCCCCTGTTGGGGAAAAAAAAACCCAAGAAAATAAAAGAAAAGAAAGCCTTACAAGAATTTTGCTGAGCAGCTCCTTCATCTCTATTCTTCACAGCAACAGTTTGAAATTTGGAAGGTAGGGTCCCTGTTGTCCTTTTGCAGTTCCCATGAAAAACCACCCAGCTTTTTGCCTAGTCACAAGCCTTTGAAAAGTCTCATTTGCATATGCTTAGCACAGAGTCCCCAGAGTTTGGCAGCCGAACTGGCCAAAGACTCCTCTGAAGAAGCTATTTGCAATGGGCAAGCTCCAGCCCAGGGCTGACGGGGCTGAGCCAGACTTTTTTTTGCAACTGCTGCTCCCAGATGCTGCAGGCGATTGCGGCATCAGGCACAGGAACTAAGTGCAGGCAGCACTCTGTCCTGGGCTCCAAATGCAGGCAAAACAAGGGGAGAAGGGGAAAAAAAGCAGCCTAACGGAAACAGAGAGGAGAACTAGTCCTGGGGTAGAGGGAAGAGTGGACCGAGAGAGGAGATCATGGAGAAGAGGCATGGGAACAGCAAGGAGGTGGGTTTGTAGGTGAAGGGAAGGGCTGGAAAAGCAGGGAACTGGCTGGAAAGAGAGGCTGGGATGCAGAAATGAGGGACAGCAGTCTGGACACAGCAGGGACAGGAGGGCAGAGATGGAGGGGAGGAGAGGCAGAAAGCTCGGAGACCACAGGGGGACGTGACTTTCCAAACTAGTTGAGAGCAGCCTTCTGGAAGACTCGTCCTGTCCGAGCAAAGACAAAACTGACCGACTGGGTCAGTGCTTCCTTCTCCCTCAGCTGTGGTTCATCGAGAAGGTGACAATCTACTACTGTCACACTCTCAGCTCCTCTACCCCACTCCACCAGCCCACACGTCTGAGCCCAAACTCTGGATCTGAAATTTCCACCTCTGCAACTGACGGGCAGCAACAGAGCATCACATGATAAAATTTCCCTCCTTCGTCTTACCATGGTTAAAGAAAACAAATTACACACAGAAAACTACATTAAGAGAATATTTCAAGCACACTCACGCTGAAGGGACAAATTAAGGACACCCTGTTTAGTAAATGGCAGAATGGCTCAGGTGTGAAACCGGGGGGGGACGGTGCTTATTGGTGCTGCTCTGGTACAGCTTTTGTCTATATCGCATAGAGTTTTGTGCTGCCCTTGAGGATCACTTGTGCGTTTTTCCACCAGGCTCCTCTGTTGACCCGCAGCTATTAGCTGGGATTAGAGAGAGCTGGTCCAAAGAGACTGGGCTTTTGCAGCAGAATGTGAAATTATTTCATTTATAATGCAGTACAACGAGTAAACGAAGGAGAATGTAATACAGCTCGGATATGGGAAACTCATGTAGCACAATGCTATGAAATGCACATTGGCCATTACATGGGTAGTGAACGAAATTAAGTGTTGGGATAAAAAACCTCCAGGTATTTAAAGCAAAAACTAATGGCTAGTTTACAGAACATCAATAGGGAATTAATCTCTTTAAGGGAAAAAAAACTTTTCAGAGTTCCCAAGCTCCAAGGAGGGTTTATTGGAGCATCTGCAGGCAATGATCTTTTACCCCTGAATCACTTGCAGTTGAGCTGGCTCTCTGATCTTTGCCAGGGGAAAGCCACCGCTCATGTGGTTTCTTACCTCCAAAGTTTCCAGGTCACCTAACTTCCCAGTAGCCGAAGAACAGCAAAGCTACCTCTAATGGTCAGTCATATTTTCTAACCTACGAGTCATATTTTTATCCTAACCTACCTGATGGTAACTGTTATTTCAACCTGAGAGCGTAGTTGCATTATGCTGTTGTGATCACCGTAAAGAATGAGAGATAATACAGAAATAATAATTTGCCATGGAAAAATAGATGAATGAGGTACACAACAAGGTAACTGAAAGCTTTGTGTTTCTATTATTTCATTCCTTCATGAGATGATGACCAGCACTAATTTGAGAGAGATCATGCATCATTTAATTGCGTGCACCAATGGGATCCCCTTTGTATACATTTAAGTGAGGCGACCTTTGTTTCATAGTAGTCTGTTATTCTAGTCTTCCACCTGTTCAAAATAAACCTCATGTCAAGCCAAAATAATTGGTTTCCTGGAATTTTTTGCTAAGGTGGTCCACCAAAAATTCCTGAGGTATTAGCATCTAAACTGGTAGAGGAGCTGAGCAACACCTGTGATGGGCTGAACGTGCCCGTCGGGGTGGACAACACAGGTCGGCTCACTCTGGGGATGCACGAGCCACGGTTCTGCAAATCTAGTCGAGCAAGAAAGGAGCTGCAGAGCTGCAGGGGACAAATTGCCCTTGAAGGACTCAGCATACGTAGAAGCAGACAAGTATAAAACACAAAATGTTTGTACGCTGGCATTGTTTGCTCTAGCACGAGCTTCAGCTGGTCTGTCACTGTGCAGAGTAGTGGGTAACGTTAATCAATTAAAACTTTGAACACTTGTTGGCACTAAGAATGGCTGGTCACTAAATGCAATATTATTCTGTAATCACATCACATGCATCTGTAGGCTCATCCCTGAAGTTTGCTGCCATGGCTTTAGTTAACAGCTACTTATTTTTCGAGGTTTGGTTAACAGAACAGTGAAAAAAAGAAAATGAACAAATGAAAAAAACAGTGTGAAGAACCACACAAGACATCATAAACATAGCAATGGCAGTTTTAATGATAATCCTATAGGAAAGAACACTGCATCTAAACTTTTACTTTGTATGATGTATGATACCATGACGTATAATGAGTTACTTATTTTGGAACAACAACCACGCACTGTTTCTTTTCCTTGCTTCAGCTGTTAGCACATACATTTCTGTGCTAACGTGATAGTATTCTTTGAATGAGATAAAAAGGAAGGGAGACATAGCCACAGGCCACTCCGCAGCAAACAGAATCAATTACCCCCAAACAACAATTTAATTGATCAATTTCAAATACAGAAAATCTGCTGAGTCCACTCAGGTCATAAAAGGCTCAGTTTCAAAAGCGGCTACCTAATACTCACACAAAATACGTAAAAAGCCAGGCAAATTACAAAAGCATTAATCTGCTCAAAGAGGCAATCACCTGTACAAACATTCATGTTCGGTAGCATATTTATGACAAGTATACTGCTCATGCATCATGTTAGCATGCAGATAACACAACACACATTGCACACTCTTACCCGTGTTTTATGGCCATTATCTTTTAAATATTACCAACTACTGTTTGTTGCTCTGTTTACTAGTGCCATATCACAACATACCTCCTGGACTTGGCAACGACTGATGTTGCTGTCCATACTCACAGGAGTATTTATTGCTCAGCACCACAGGATGCCATACCTTTGCTCTGTGCAGTACAAAAACTGCTAATGCCAAAATCCCAATTCTTAGTGGCTCTGAACTGGCATAATGTTATAGCACCTTGATTTATTCCAGCTGAGACTCTTAACCCACGCATCTATCTGTACCCTTTTAATTTCATGAGGCACTAGGGAAGGAAAATGCTCTCTCCTACCAGGGGCATATACGCATACACCCTAACAGACAGACCGGTGTGCATCAGCCTCTCAAGTATTTGGTAAAAACTCTCCAATTACTGGTCAGATTTTCAGGACAAGAACTCTTCTATTCCCTTTGTCTTGAATGCAAACTGAGCACTAGCACAAACATTTCTCTCTTGAATAGATCCCATATATGAAACTTAAATATAAACTCTTAAATATATCCCATGTATTTAACTCTCTAAAGCTAGAAACCAAGCAGCTAACACATTATAGAAAGCCAAATGTGCACAAGACCCAAATTAGTTTGTTGAGTAACAGTCACTGGTCTTTACTGATATTTCTGGGTTTTGTGTGTTCTTCCCCTCCAAAATACCTTCCCCCAAATTTGAAGCAATGTCATTACACATAGCAGAGTACTTGGCAGGCTTCGTGGGTAATAAACACGTAACAGTGAGTTTTCTTTAAAGGGCTCATGATACGTATGCTGATATAAGACTAATTTTTACTTAATGTGGATAAAGTGCGTGAGTAAGAGTGTGAAAAATCTGAAGGCAGAATAAAAACAAGACTAAAAGAATTTGGCTTTTCACTTTTTAAAAATAAATGCTGGAAAATTGTTTCATTTAATAAAATCGCCAACTTTGCATTCCATATAGCCCCCACACCCCCGCAGCCTCTTCAGAGAAAATACAGATAAATCATTACACAAGTGGCAACATAAGTCTGTTCTTCTCTGGCACTTTTGCGAAGAGGAGTGTTTGAGCCGTGAATTTGTAACAAGTTTTAACCATGAAATGACGAAAAGCTGGCACTTTCACAAAGCTCCAGCAACAGAGAAATACTCCACATCAGGCAGCAGTGCTTAAAACCACTGCTTTTTGCCTTCGCTGTAAATGTGGCACGGTTCACGACTCTACAGTCGTGGAGATCAAATGTCCTCTGGATCCCTTGGGATTTATCTCCTTCACCTGGAAGCCTGAAATTATGGGGCATGGTACTGGATGATGTAGATACTCCCCTTCAGTCCCATCTGTTTTCATTTATGACATTAAAAATAAAACCAGCAAAATTCTTGAACAGTTATTCCATGTCCCAGATCCTCTTAGGAGGAACAGGCCAAAGTCAAGCTTGCTGAGCCATACCCCAACCAGAATCCCCACGGTTTTATAGATTTAAGTAGCTTAACATTATTTCAGTGTGCCATACTGTCACAAAGGGGCATTATAAGTGTTAAGGTTGTCAGTCTGCTGAGCTATCAAAGATTAGTTCATGTAGAAATGTATCAACATCCTTCATATAACGCTAATCAAATTTGAAATTACCAACATGTCACCTTGAGGAGGAATTTGATTTATTATTTGCAAAGTAATCCAGAAAACAGTGAGATGCACAGCTATAAGAATTACTGTTACACCGACTTTGTGACATTACATTAGTTTTGTTGTTGCTTGTGTGCCTTCACTCAATAATAATAAACAACAAAACTTTCTTTGTGCCATTAAGTTGCATGAATGTGAAATGTGGCTGCTTAGATGTAATAACTCAGTGCAGATCTCAAACTGCACAAGAGTTGTGTGCTGTTAATTAATGATAGGTAACGGAAAGCACAAAATCGCGTGCAGCAGCCACTCTCCCTCTTCGCAATGGTCCCACACTTAATGGGGAAAGTTGCCAAAAGTCATCTTAGCTCTATGACCTCCCTTGCTTGTTTCTCCCCACTGGGTAGCAGGGCCTGCTCCAGTGGGATCAGATTTTAAATGTCATGCAAATAGCATGCAAATTCTTAAATGTCACGCAGTTTAAGTGCATACATAATTTGTAGCATATTTACTTATTTGTGCTCATAAATCACAATGCCTGCGAACGCAAACCAGGCGTGCAACTGTGTATACGTTTCTCATGCACAAATATATGTTAAGCCCATCCGAAAATCTGCCTGCTTTTAACTTTACATCGGACACATGACTTGGCTTTGTCTTTAAGATAAAGACAATGCATGATCCCATTCAAAAAAGTCACACACCTAGTTAACTGTGCTGCAATATTAATTCAATCTGTACCATAATTTGACACACAGCACTCATGTACGCCTTAGACTAAGTTCTCTGAAGTAAAGATTTATTTTTAGCACTGATATTTGCTCCTTGTTGTTGTGCATAGTTCTGTACGTATATGAATGCATGTTTATGGCACAACGTAAATAAGAATTCTGCATTTGAGATCAGCTATCCTGGTAAGTAAATGACTATGCATATAAACAAATCTGTTCACTACCTTCAAATATTTTTATTTGTCATATAATTATATCATATATATATCCTCACAGATGTATAAAATATATTCTTAGGAAAATTGCCACAGAATGTTGTTGCTTATATTAAGTAAATGGTATATTTGTGTACTACGCTCCATACTTACATACACGAAGCATATTTGTATACATATAGAACTGCCAAATATTTCACTTCTGTTACTATACAAACAGGTTGATATTACTGAAAAAACCCATCCCTCTACTAACTTCCCCAAGTGTTTTTGAGACTGGCTTACCCACACACCTTTCAGAAAATGTGTTTTTATACTGATAAGGCTACATCACACTAGAACTAAGGATACTATACAGCTAGGTAGGCTTGCAGCTAAGAACATAGCTTTTATCAATCCAATTAAATCAAGACTTATTCAAGCTGTAGCCTTCACTGCTGTCATTAGCTGCTATCTCACGGTGTCAAACGCTCCACCTGAATTCCTATCTGGACGTAACCTGCTATTTCCCCATCCCCATGGTGGCTCAATTTGGGTATTACCAAGTAAATTTTTGGGTCAAGTTACCAAACCTTTCCTTTTCCAGATGCCGAACGCGAACTAGGATGCACGGCGTTCCTTCTTGTGTTGTATCACCAAACCCCACGGTAGGGACCAGAGGGGCCGGGATGGACCGATAAAATGAACTGGAGAAGTATGCAGAAGAAGTTAAACAAAACGGTGAAGAACTGACTTTTTACCATATTCCAAATTTTCTTCTTATCCCCAGTGTGGGCCTTGCTAATCCATAGAAAGAGACAAAAAGTGCACTTACTGGTGGCTTTGAAGACACTTGGTTCAAACTGCTTCAATAAGATCAAGAAGAAACTTAGATTCTGAAACTGTGGGAATTTTCAAAATGGAATTTAAATAACTAAAAGAGTAACGAGGGATGTGAGGTGAATTTCAAAATATTAGCGTTAACAACTTTCTTTTTCTAGGCAGGTTCTCTCTGGCAAATAAAGCTGTTAAGTGATTTCAATAGCATCAATATTATACACAAAAATGTGGTATCATTAATAACAATGAAAAAGAAAAGAATTCTCATGGGAGGTATAAAACGCATGTGCAACAAGTTATACCCTCACTCTCCTAATCCAGTCTGAGCCATGTAATTTCATGTTTTTATAATATATTAAAAGGCTTGCTTCCCCCCCCCCACCCCCCCCAAAGCCTTTTAAGAAGCATTCATAACACCGTTACGAAGTAGAAAGCAGTATGTTAGCACAGACGACTTTGCCTACTGGTTGTTGAAGGGAAGGATAGCCCCCGATGCCTAAGCTGAAGCTGACCCGATAGATCAAACCCTCGGGGTCTTGAATTTACATTTCATAAGCTTAATATCCTGCCTGATTTATGATTTGCCTTCTTAAACAAAGAAGGTTGTACTTAACAACTTTACTTTTGTGTGGGTAACTGTTGATCTGAAAATGGCACATAAAATGCATTTACATCAGCACTGCTAATAGGCCCATAATGATTCTTTATTATGTTTCAGTGAAAGGCAACTGAGTGACAGGTAACTGATTTTGTAGATCAAATAACTTTCTGCCACCCCCACACAGCTCCCAGCTGCTGCATACTTTATATGCCAATACAAATACAGTTGTAAAGTAGACAAATATATTATAACTATGTTATTAAATGAGACACAACACGGGGTGTTGGAAGAATTTGAGAGCCGTTCAATGCTGTGACTGGGAATTACACGCATGCGAAACCAAACTCTAGAAGCGTTTCAGTGCAAAACTAGTGCAACCCTCCCTCTGCCACTTTTTTATGTAAGATCTTAGAAGTGGTTTTGCTCAGATAATACCCGTTTTTTTTTTTTTTTTTTTTCCGCAGAGGGCTGGAGAAGCCCGGAGCATGCTCTCACTCTAGGTATAACAGGTATTTAAAGCAAAGCATTTCAGTACAAAGACAGATGTGCAACACTCCTGATACCGAAGGCTGATGGTAACGACACCGTGCAGCTGCGATGCGCGCTCGGCTGAAACGCTGCAAAAGCCTCCCGCGTGCCGAATTTTATTTTTATGTGCTACACCGCGAGTAAATAACGATAAGACATCAGAGCCTGTCTGATAATCTTTGACAACAACCCTAACCCTGTCGTCGTGGCCACAGGAGAAACCGGCACGTACTCAGCCCTGACCCACCGAGCCTTTTATCTGCGTGTGTACTCTCCACGGACCCAGCAAATAAAGGGCAACTGGTAATTTACACATGAATCAACTTTCTCGGCAGAGCAGGCACCAGAGACGTCCCTTTTCTCTGCTGCGGAGAGGAAAAGCATCCAGGTCTGAGCTTGTCTCCCCAGAAATCGCGCAAGCCAAAGAGCGATGCATTGGGAAACGGCGGGTTGGCAGAGGGATGCTCTTCTGGACACCCGATAAAAAATGGCATCCACAAAGGAGCAGATGAATATTGAGCTTGAAACAGGACTGACAGCAGCAGCGAGCCTTTGTCCTATTCAAAACAGGTAATGTCATACAAACCGAAGCGGAGATACAATCCCGATAGAAGATTATACAAGATACCTGAGTGGGTAGCTGTAAGGAATTCAGCCTACATTTTAATAAGGTGTGAATCTCGCAGTGCCTCAGGTCTCATTTCCACTTGCCTGCAGCTGCCTTTTGAAAAGGTACGTGGATCGTCTTGGGCTTACGAGAGGCTGGACACGGGCGTGCATTGGCCAGCACTGATAAAATAATCCATCAACTTCACTTGTGATGAAAATTAGCCTGAAATTTTACAATGTGAACGTCGGCTGTAAAGGTAATGCAGCGCTTGCTTAGAGCCTGTATCTCATTACAAAGAGAAACTTTTATGCACCATGCATACTCTCTTCCTCACGGTTAAGAGAGGTGAAGTTGGGCACAGCACTGCGCTGTTGAACGGCCAAGAGGTCGGAGGCACTTCTGTAGTTTAAGCCATTGCAAGCATCGTACTGCTGTAAAACAAAGGCAGATGTTTTATTGCCAGATTTAACATTTTTTAAATGTCTGGTTTTGAAAACACAAGTTTTCATGCATTGCAACATCTACTCTGCTGCCGCTGGGAGTTTTCTCTGCAATCTTAAAATGGGAAGGACGAAGCAGACTGGCATCAGTGAAAAACCTGAATTAAATGTCAGAAGCCAGGTCGCCCAGCACTGCACGTGTTTCCTTCTCAGCATCAGCAGATAAGGCCCGTCTGCTGCTACCCTCCTTGAGGAAGCCCGAACAAGGCTTTTTGGGGGCAGTGGCTCTTGCTTGCAGCTGAAGAAGTATTTGAGAGAGACATATTTTCCTTTCCTGGGTCTTTTTCCACCCCACCACTGATCCTGCTTCCCTAAGCCCCATCCATCACTCTCTTGTCCCCACTTCTGCCACTTGTGCTAACATTTGCTCAGAAGGGCCAGGACAGATTAGAAAGGTGGGGGTGAAACTGCCGTCACTGTCCATCCTCCAGGCAGCTCTTAATAACTGCAGGCACTAAACAAACACATAATAAAGCACAACTATTTAAAACAAAAAAAAAAAAGAAAAAAAGAAAAAAGAAAAAAGAAAAAGAAACAAGACTAGTGTGACTGATGCCATGTCTTTGCCTTCTCTAAACCTGAAACTGAAATGTAAAGTAAAACCTGATGCCTTCCTTCTTTATACTCCAGGTAAATTTCCTGCTCTTTAGAATTACACCTTTTTATTGGGGTTATATCCACCCTATCTTCTGTTTAACCTCCCCCAAAACATTAGTGACAACGCTGACAGTACATGTCTTTCCTTCCTAAAATACATGAGAATAAAGATACGGTTAAAGGAATTGATTTTGCATTTCCAAAAGAATTCTATGAGTGCAACAGCCACATATACCTGATGGACAAAACAGACCTACTGAATCTGATTGTTTTAGTATTTACATTGTGGTACACAGCTTTAAAATAATGATATAGGCTGGATATGCATTCATGTAAATTTAATAGCAATACAGCTAATATCAGATCTGAGTTTATTAGTGTGGTGCATTTTCTGTGAGTAGGGTTTGACTAGATGCCAATGATTTTTGAACTATGTAGTGAAGCCAATTAGCTCTAAGAAATAAACTGATACTTCTCTCTAGTGTCATACTAACTGCTACCGTATGAATTATGCTGCTGATAAAGATGTTGCTATGAGCCAAAACATAACTACAAAGACTTAATCAACTTGCAACATTTACATAATCATAATAAGAAATCCAGGTTTGAAAGAGTTGCATTTATGTTGCTAAATGTATGTCTTTAATGGATATTGAAAACAAAGGTAAAAATCCAATATAAAACACAGTTTTTTTTTCATTGACATGAAGTCTCATGCTCTCTCTGTATTTTCTGGGACCGACACTTGGCTCACGTTGGCTGCCGCTGTCGTGTAAATCCCGGGTAACATCCCTAAAACCATTCTCACCCCATTCGTTACAGCCAGCGCTGCTGCCCACTGACTTGACCGTGGTCACTACGTTGCCTTTTCCTCTGGTCCTGCCAATGAACCCCTGCCCTGCAGATACTCATCCTGAATGTTACCGTAAAGACCTTTTTTCATATTTTACAGCTTTGACCATGCACTCTTCTCTTTGCATCCTTCGCCGGCTCTGCTTTCTTGATCATGTCTAACGTAAGGAAGTTGTTTTCACTTTCAGAGCCCACGGACTTCGTCCACGCTGATAAACGCAACCAGGAACATCGTTGGGTGCTGCATCCAGTTGGCACCGAATGGCCCACGTCTGTCCTCCCTAAACTAAACTCTCCTCAACCCCAGAACAGGGTGATGGCATCCAGCTGCCTCTGGGGAACAGCCCCAGGGAAATCCTCGCTCCAGAACCGTGCCTGGAGACCATCCCTTGGCACAGGCAAAGGTGTCCCAGCAACTGCGCGAGGAGCACGAGAGCACAGGCATCTGCGTCCCAACGCTCGGGACTATTCTCAGGCACTTTGATTTACTGACACAGACATACGTGACCATCCTGCCTGCTGCCTAACTGACCCATCTCATTTCAAACTCACTCCTGCCTCCAGTCAGCTCATTACACACTCCTCCAAGGACTCATGCAATCTCTTTCATAAACTTCTGCAGACCTGCTTGATTAACTTCCTTCAAGTTCCTCAACAAAGCTCTCCTTTGCTGAAATGCCTGCAAAGAATCAGAGTAATGAGGCTGTTGGTCCTTTTGACAACCGCTGTCACACCATAAAACAGGGTTTTGTGCCCATGACTTCTTTCTTATTTTTTAGATTTCAAAATTTGGGGGGGCTTTGCACAGTGCCTACCATACAGTGCCTACACTTACCTGCCTGTAACTCTGACTGCCAAGCTCTCTTTCCTGAAGCAGAACTTGCATCCATCTGGGTTTGCTCTCACCACAGCTCAGGTTAGTCATCTCTGTGGCTTTACCATGTCCAGGAAGATCTCTCCATGGAGAAACCGATGCTGGGCTGAGAGCGCAGAGCTGGCTGTCATGTCATGCAGAATTAGCGTGGAAGGGAGCTGACGAAGTGAGGTCACATCTAAGCACAGTGGCCTGTCTAAAGCTGGGAAAAGCAGCCTCGCAGGACACGCACTGAAACGGTTTTCTGGGAAGTACCTCTATTGCCAAATGTGGTAAGAGGGCCATGCCAAGGGTAGGACAGACCCAGTGCATGTACCACTGCCAAGGCGGACCAGGCGCCGTGAAGCTCTGCCTAACACTCAGTGGTTTCCCTTAACAGGGCCAGCTGAAAACTGCTGGAAAAACACGGTCGCCAGGTTTCCACTATTGATGGTGGAAACCTGTTTTGGTGGCTTACACCCTTTGACAGTCCTGTCAAGGAATCCCTTTCGCAGGCACCAGCAGAAGTTCTGAACTTGTCCCCAGCAAAGATGGACAACGGAAACAGAAAGGAGGTAGATATTTTGTGTTCGCAACCAGGAAAGATTAAACACGGACTGTCCCTCCTGGCATGCACGTCCATGAGGTCAAAGCCAGCGCAAGGTGTCTGTTGCCTCTCTCCCAGCACACATCCATATGGGTTTATCTTTCCATCCTTTGAATGTATGTTCTTGCTTTGCCTTCGCTTGGTTTGACTAGTTGAAGGGAAGCTTGTACCTTGCCTTTTTTCCCTCTGCAGAAAAGCAGAACCTGCCCCAGGGAGCCTGGGTCCCCATTGGGAAGAGAGGTCCCTCACATTTCTGCTGAACAAACCAGACACCTCCTCTGCAAATCTGATTTGACTGATGCTTATCTGGGAATTCTGAGCACAGCAATGTCTTAGCTTGTTTTCCAAGTTTCCTCGTTAGCTTTATTAAGTTTCTTTTGTAGCTAGAAGATGGCCAACCTTTCTCACACAGTCTAGTTGTAGCAAGGCAAATATCTCTTGCCCCTGCTGTGGTGCTAAAACACAAGTATTCATTCCCATGGAAGATACACTAAAGTGATATTCTGACTACAAGCAAGGTAGCCTTATCTTCTCTTTATGTCTAATTAAAAGCCAGCAGTGGACTGAATTAACTCTGTTTGCAAGGGAACCAGACCATGAACTTCAAGACGCAAGGGCAACGAGATGGCACCTGAACTATCATTGTTAAAAAACAGCGCAGGTGAACGCTGCCTGTGAAACTCAGCAACTTCTCTCATCAGACAGTCCCCAAATAAAAATACATGTAGATGTAAAAGTAAGAACATACGTACACGTAACCTGACTTCTGAAGAGGCCTGGGAAAAGCCAGAGGACCTCTCCACCACCCTGCCCAGAGCTCCCATGCCAGGGATGTGCAGCACATCCCGCGGGCAGAACTCAACTCATGGACCAACCCCATTAACGCAAGCGCTCGTCGGACAAACCCTGCGTAGACAAACGGACAAAAGTTTTTCTGAGCTGCCTTCTGAGGCTGAAAAAACCCGGTCATATCAGTGAGAAATTCGTTCGTGGTAGAAGACTGCCTAAACCATGTAAATTTTAACGTCACCTCTCTTACTCTTAGCTGGCTATACTCTGATTCAGCAGCTGCTGAAGGAATTCACGCTTAGTTAGACAATTTCCAAACCAGAAGGAAAAGGGACAGGACCAGGAAGAAACAATAAAGCGGAACATAATTCATAATTTGGGTGGGCTAATTCAAACATTTAATATCCCAAGTAACGCTACATCCCCTGGAAGGAATAACTTGAGGCGGGACCTCTGTCAATAAACTGTTTGCAGGAGACCTTTAGCACCACTGTACTGATAAATTTGCTGATAAAGACTTCTGTTTCTTTGATTTAATTCCGTCGATAATTTTATTTCTTCATTCACCTTTTCTACCCTGCCTTTCCAGCTGAGCTGAGCCTGAGGGCAGTTATATATATAAAAATAAAATAATATACATATATATATAAATAAAATTAAACCCCCCCCCATATAATTATATAAATAAATAAATAAATAAATAATTTAAATAAATAAATAAAAATCCCCCCCCCCAGCTGACACAAAGGACCACCACAATTTGGATGGTGTAAGGTGCCCGCATGCCATTGCAGCTATCACGACCTGCGCAGGGTGACTTCTGCAGCACGCACAGACCCTCCCTCCATCTGCTGAACCCAAGCGCTGAGCCCCTTCCTCACACAGGGCTCCTACACGGCAATGCTACGTCCATTTATAAGACGTAGTGAAGCTGAAAACGTACAAGAGGACCAACTGCAGTCGGTGGCTGTCCCAGCAAAAAAACCTGCAGAAACGGTGTATGCAAATACCGTGTAGGAGAAGAGATGTATTTTTGCACGTCAGGAATAACACGGCCATCATGTAGAAATACTTGCAGAGGTGCCAAGCCGGATATGTTTCTCTCTTTAATAAGGATTACCGATCTATTTAAAGAACATGTCTCAGGCTAGGTATTTAAATGAATGATTTGGAACTTTATTGGGATTCATGGAATTTGATTAAGTGCATTTTCCTGTCACTCAGGTAAGTATTTTTATTAATCTGTGACCTGCCACCAAGAATAAACTTGAAATAGGGATTTGCTCAACTTTTACCCACTAGAAGTGTTCAAATGTGTCTCTCTCACATGCATTATCTCTCCCCCTTGTACACACGGCAAGCAAATTATGCAAAACAAAAACATTTAACTGTTAATAACATACAGTAAGAGAATATGATTTAAACCTCTATGTTAAATATTGTTTTAAGGAAGACGAAGTTATTTTTAGGACAAAAGCAGCTAGCGGTTTAGTTAAAATTAGTTTAAAGTGCAAAATATTTGCATTTAATTTGATTTAGATGTTAGCTGAAAACATCTCATTAAAAAAAAAAAATCTCTGTTTGTAAGACTCACTGTAAAAATGGTAATGTCTGTTCCTGTATCAGGGTGCACTCCAGGCTTCAAATAAAATTTCAGACATATATTGCACTTTCTTCATTATTCCCTGCAACTTTTTTTTAATACAGAGTACATTTTATTAAAATGAAATTTATATTTTAGGAGCGGAGAGATTTGAAATAACAGCATTTAAGGGGCTGCTTAGACAGTATTACTCGTTTGACACTGAAGGTTTTGTTTTGGTACACAGAATATAAAACCATTTCCTCAAGATATTTTGTGTTCAGCATAAAATATTAAAAATGTCTCATTTCCAAGAGATCTGGTGGGAGTTCATGACAGATGTGTTATATCTTTTTTTTTTAAATTTTTGCAGCATTATTGCGTCTAATTAGCCCTGATGATTTACCCATGACAGTATGAACTTCTTGAGAGGAAAGAAAAAGTGGAGCATAATCTTCGGAGCAAAGAACAAACACGTTTTTGGGGAGATGGGAGGGAGCGAAAGCACCGACTCGAGGTGGTTTATAACAAATGCCCACAAGTAGCCCTGGGAGTTTTCACTTATTTATGCACTGCCATATGATCCATCTTTTTTGCCTTCAGCGCTACAAATCAGCCTTGGTGCAACGTGCTCTCCAGGCGTTGGCTTAGCAATCGTGTCGCTGCTCCTTATCTGTGCCTGACGACTCGTTACAGAGGACCAACCGCTATGGATGAGCTAAAGGTGATGCTAAAAGCCTGACACGGACAAGGGAAGGCACTGCAGAGCATCCCTCTCTTGTGCCCCCCTCTCCGGGCCACCAGCTCGAGATTACGGGAGACTCCAGGAACCGAAACGTGAACTGTCCCTAAAAATGTTTATTTTTGCTGGCAGGCTTCTCCCCTCTTTGGGCCCCGTGTAAAAATACCTTGTCAGAAGTTTCTCGGAAGACACGGAGGTTATCAAAGGAGGCTCGCAGCCGCGGCCAGTGGGACCCGCGGAGGAGACCACGGTGGCCAGGTAGCCACCGGAGAAGCCGAGCAGACAAATGCCGGCGCCGGCAGGCGAATGCAAAAATAACTTGCATCGAAGACGGGGAAAATGCACAAAGTTAAGATTTTTAAAGTTTCAATTAAAACATCGCCAGTGTTTTTTTCACCTGCCTGTAGCCCCATATGGCAAGGTCAGCCCTTTCGGTGAACAAACAGCTCAGTCGCCTCCAGTGTAGCTGTTATCTGCCTCAACAAGGGGAGACATTTGGCACAGCCTAAAGCTGGGGCACGAACCCTGGCTAAGCTTAAGACATTTATCTGACAGCATCAGCTGACACTCCACAAACACATTTGCTCTCCATGACCCCAGAGCATTCGTGATTAATCAAAAATGTATCTTGGATCTTGAGAACAAGCTACAAGCAGGCACACAAAAAAAGAATATGCTCTCGATCTCGCTTATCGACTCCAGAGGTATATTGAATTTAGAAATAGCAAATAGAATAAAATGATCAATATGTTCTCACTTGTCCATGGAAGAGCAAACTTTATCCCTCCAGCAACAAACATTGATCATGTAAATGTTTTGGAGGTGCTTTCAAGTAAAGAAAGCAAAGGCGTCGGGGTTTTTGGGAGGGGTAGTAGATGGAAAAGTCGCCGGCGTATGTGCGCTAGCACTTGGTTGGAAAGTATGCAAACAGCATTTAAAGCCGCGGAGTGCAGCAATGCACCTGAACCACCTCCACCGCTGCGGCCGTTTCCACCAGTACATATTGCTAACATCCAGTGTGGGAAACAGTGTGCCAAGTGATCTTAATAAAACATTATAGAGGGGACTTTAAAACTTAATGAAGGCACATAATCTGCTTCAGAGAAAACTCCCTGCCTTAATTTAAATGAGACACAGTTATAACATATCCCCTATGCACTGTTTACAATTTATAATTTATGTCTCAGTTCAAATACACTAGTTTCTGCAGTCATCTGCTAAGTGATATGATTAGCATTTGAATATTGTAATATTCTGCTTCTCGATACTCAGAGTAATATGATGCAGTGCATTTGTATTTTAATACTTTTTTTTATTCACTAATAAGCATACCAAGCTCTAATTAGTTGCGAAGAAAGAAATCACGCGCCCCACCCAGTCTAATTTGAAAATGGTTATATCTCTGTAAAAACTCTCCACCATTTCACTTATTAAATCCCACTTTTTTCTGGTTACCTACTGCTCAGGCTACAAGTCGTTTGTGCTCATACAGCACCATCACTCTACTATAGCAAAACTACTGTATGTGCTCCGGTCCCTGTTGGCATGGCAAACAAACTTTCATTGCATGTGCTCTCTATAAAATGGTGGTACTAATTAGAAGATATAAACTCATGCTGAGACATGATATGAATTGGCTTTATGCATCTCCTAAGCTCACAGCAGTATTAGATTTATACTGTTGATGCCCTCAACTAATATTCAACTAGAAACTTACGATTTTTCAAATCGGCAGAAAAACGAAACAAAAGTGATGGTGCCTCATTAATGCAATTCGCAGAACCTCAGTAATCCACACTCCACTAATCTCCACATTCATAAGCAGCGCACAGAAAAAAAAAGTCTCTTTTTTTCAGCACAGACTGAGGAGCAGAATGGCGTAGTGAAAACTGACGCCGGCATTACCTAGTGCCACGCATCACTTTTGCACGGGCAGACCTCAAAGGGCACGGTAGCCGACGAGCAAGCATCACCCCGGTTTACGGAGGAGGACCCCGGGGTGCAGAGCCCATCTCCCCGCAGCCTGGAAGCGGTTATTAGCACGTGATGATCAGCCCCGGACTGCTACCGGTAAAAACATCACGCTATGTTTACTTTAAAAAAAAGAAAGGGAGGGATTTGCTCGTCCGCAAGGACCAGGAAGCTGCTCAGGTACCCCAACTTCAACCCGATCTAAGACGTTGCATGTATGTAGGTTCATGACGACCCCGCTCAAACTCTTGCAACATGAGCCGTGGGCACTAGACATCACAGCTGTGTGTTTTGACATCCATGGTGAAAATGAGCAGAAAATCTGACTGTTCCATATCAAGAAGTATTTTTACTAGTGCTAATGCGCCTTAAATACCTTGTTCCACAGATGAGTGGCCTGGCACCTGCTGCATGAGAAATAGCCAATTACTGTTCAGTGTCTCTAATTTTCTGATTCAATTAGCATGCTTCAGAGCTTTCCAGTTTAATTGCAAACTACTTCACAGTTAGCTCTCTGATTAATCATTGCCCATCTGCAAGCCATCGCAAAACTTGGTGGAACAAATCTGTGTACTTTGGAATGCTGGGAGCTTAGCAAATCAAACTTGTTTTGGTATATAAAGCTTTAATTTTGTTTGCCCTTTTCAGCTGCACTTGTAAGAAGCTCTGTACTGATTAAACAGGAAGTCCAGACAATAATATGCTACATTATGCATATAATTACTGTAAATACAGGCGAGACTGTAGAAACATCGCTTAAGGTTAGGTGCTAACATGTATGGAGTAGGGGGTCAAGAAAACACATTTGGAATCAATTTCTCCCCCGTTACGACAGAAAGGAGGAGTTGGCGGGGGGGCAGAGGCACGAGAGGGTGATGCAGCGCCAGCGCCCGTGCCTCCGGAGGTGCTTCTGCAACTGTGCAACCCTGCTGTACAATCCCCGCGTGCTATTCCCCATGTCCTTTTTAAAGGGAGCTGTTTGCTTCCCAAGACTTAAAAAGTTCATAAAGCTGTGCTCTACTGATTAAATACCACACCTATACTTTTCTGTACATTTTTGGCTTAAAGCCAAAGGCTGACTGTCAGGGAGGATCATAGGACTTCCCAGTTGTCATGGAGCTGCTACTTTTTCCATATTTTACTACACTAACAATAGTAATATCCACTGAACTGACACAGCTTCCCTCTTTTAGAACTATCATCTTATTTGTGTGTACATAAACTACCTGGAAGACTTGATTACAAATGTAACAGCGTATCACGCAGCAGGAAATTAGCAGCTCTATTCAGAATTAAGTATTCTGCACATAGAAAAGTACAAACATAATTGAAGCTTACAGATTTGAAAACTTTGCTTAAATTCCCTGAAAGATTTCAGCGTGCATTAAATTCAGTGTGTATGACTGACGCACCAGTCCTGCAGGATGCTATACATCCCTGATTTGTGTTAAATTCAGTAAGATGCAACGGTGCCCAGTGTCCTGGGGCATCACGCTTCAAGCACTTTCCTGACCTGGGGCCATGGTGAACGCTTTATGTTTCCAAATCCCATTACTTAAGAACATGCCAACCTCCATCATAATTTTAATAATTGCAGGTTAATTAGAAAACACTATTATTATAAATAAAAAGCTGAATCAGCTCACTAACTTCTCTAGTCATCAAGTAAGATTAAAACACTGCAAAACTGTGATAACGATGCTTGGATGATACCTAGTGACATCACCAGAAAGCAGTACCTCCTGCATCCTGACAGAAACAAAACCATATTATTGACACAGGAAAGAATAATTATCTAAAGCCATTTTATTGACCATCAAGATGCTGTCACCACGTCAGAGCTGGAATTTGGACTTCTTCCTCAAGGTCCTCAGATCCTGGTAAGGGTTCCAGTTAAAGTCTGTTCTGGTCATGACCAGCGGTGGTTTTTAGGAGCTCCTCGCGACCCTGCGGAGCGGTGCTTTGCTCAGCCAGCCTGCGGCTGGGCCGGGCTCTGTCCCTGCCGCCAGCACGTGCCGTGGCTTTCCCCAGTCCCGCTCTGCCCGCAGTGCTGGGGCCGCAGCAGGGCGTGATGCCGTGGCTGCAGACGCTGCCCCGCTGCCCATCGGGCCTAATGCAAAATCTTACAAAAAACGGTCAGAAATACCTGAAGTAGGCATTGCCGCCAAAAAAAGCGTGTTTGCAAACATACCCAAATGCAGGTGACTACCGATGCCACTGGAGACACCAAAACAGGTCTCTGCTGAGCTTTACAACGCTTTTACAGTTTTCCCAACACCATTTTTCTATACCAGGTGAGGTATACAGGTCACCTTCCGAGAATAACCTATGCAGCTTCTCCGTGATGAACAACATAGACATTGCAAACATGAGGCAAAAACTCTTCGACGCTGTGACACGCCAGCTGCCGTTCAGTATTTGCGTGCATGCAGACATACAAGCAGTAGACCTGAGTAGAGGGATTTTTTCTGTAGTATATATAATCAGATCAGAGATTTAAGACACTTATTTCAAGCCATGCTGAGGAACATACTTCTACTCTGGGAAAAAAGAACTGAGCTTTGCTCGTCTGTGGAAAAAAAATAAAAAAAAATTTTTAGGAGTTCTCCATGTTTTTTTATTTTGTGTTTCTGAAGTCACTGCAGCCTGTATTATCTTTGTAACTGAACCATGAGGTTATCAAAATAACCTTCTCTATTATGACTAGTTCTGCGTATGATCACAGAATTCAGAAAACACAGGCAAAAAATGTGATCTTTTTAACATTTCCAAGAGAATATCATCTCCTAAATCTGTAGGACATTGCTTAAAGTTTTAGCCTCACAATGCCCACTAAAGTCAAGGCAAGTTATGCGGCTAAAGCCCTGATAATTTACTCCATTTAGGGGTTACATCCTCAGCTCAGCGTGTGGGAAGCTGTGCTTAGGGCTCTGTGGCCAGGCTACCCCTCCACTCCGGGACGCCGGACCGTGTTATTCCCATCGCTTCCCTGACAGCTTACTTGTGTTCAAACCCAGTTCACAGTTCACAGTTGCCTTCCTGGGGTGAGCTGGTTTCCCACTCTGGCCTCTTTATTCCGAATAAGAAGAAGCCAAAGCGATGTTAAAGTGCTTAATGCCTCCGACTCGGCCGTAGAAAAATCCCCTGGCACAGAAACTTGAGCAACATCATCTCCTGGACCATCTCGTGTGGAGGCTGAGCAAAGGGTGAAAAATACGGACGTCTGGAGAAGCCAAGGGACACGTCTGTAAATTGGGTCCCCTGGGGCTGTCCATGTTACAGCGATGCCAGGAGGCTCTGCTGGGGTGTGAAACCCCGTTCTACAGAGCCCCAGCTCTGATGCTCAGCCCCTGCCTCTGTTACGAACATTTCCCAGCAAAACGTGACTCTCCCGGCATAGCTATTCGGGTTGTTCGCTCTGAAACACAGCGCGATCATCTCAAAAAATATTTACTGTACTTTGGAACCACGGCATTAAAAGGAAAAAACCCAACTATTAAAAAAAAAAAAAAAAAAAAGGCATTACTTTCACTTCACAGAGGGAGATTATGAAAATAACTGTAGCTGTTTCACTACTGTAGGGATGATGAACTCACGTCGGGTGCCAGAGTCAGCACACAACACTGTTTTCAATGGCAAACATCTCTGCAGCCTCGCAGGGCTGCCTCCGTCCCGCTGGTGTCACCACCCCGAGAGGACAGCAAAACAGTGCATGCATGGGAAAAAACATGCTGGCACCGTTTATGGGAAAAAGATCTTCATCTCTGCGTTTGTAGGGTCCAGCTACAAGTCGCATCACGCCAAGTCACCGCTGGTTTCCATACCCACCCGTGAACACGCTACGAAGGCCTTCACCACCTTACCTACTGATATTTCTTTTCCTTCCTGCTTCACTCGCGAAGGTGACTTGCAACTACCAAGAATATTTTATTCTCCTTTCTTCTGGCTCTTTTTTAAATTTTTCCTGTGGCCCCATGCAATTTTTTTGTTTTGTTTTGTTTTGTTTTTTTTTAACATACAACTCCTACAGCTGATAAAAATTGGTCTTTTTTACAGGTTTTGGAAAAATATGCAGCATTGTTGGATTTTTTCATTGGTTTAGTCGCTCTCTTCAGGAAATGTCCTAAAGCTCAAACTTTTACATTTCTCTCTGGTTTGAATTGAAAAAAGATAGAAAAACTGCAAAAACAAGTGGGGGGGAACTCACTACTATTTTTACTTCCTTTTAAAGTATTTTTCTTTTCCTCATTGAGAAAAGATAAAATTTAAAATACCAGGAGTGGAGGATGTCTCGCGTCCCTTTTTCACTACCCCTGCCTGCACGTATTTAGTCTCCGCTTCTGATGGGGAAGAAAGGTAAAATATTATTTTTTATTAGTTTAACTTTGTTTTCAAAGTTTCAAGCTATGAGGAAGAGTGCTTTTTACAAATGAAGATTTTATCCTTCCTTACTTCTTTGTTTTTAGGAAACGTTCCTCATCTTTCTACTGGGTCTTTTGAAAATGACAGAACAGAGCCACATGCCAGCGCTTCTGGGGTGCAGAACCGGGAAATAAGGAAAGCGTTATTCTGAAACGTTGTTTTGGTATCAACTTAAAAAACAACAAAAACGGTGAAAAAGACCTGAAAAGTGAAATCCATTCCCATCGAGGCAAAATAAGAAGGAGGAGGGTCCCAAATCAGCCCAAGCCCCACCCTGTACAGCGGCGTGGGGTCCCACGCCGTGGCAGGGACGGGCACGTCTGCCTGCTGCAGCCCTGCCACCGACAGCGCACCCATCTCTGTCCTAAATAAGTGGCTCGAGCAATCCGGAGGATGTTAATTATTCAGAAACTACGTGACTTGAAGAGTAACTACAGGGGTACCTTGCCAACGACGAGACTCCTATTAACAAGTTTACCGAGAAATTTTAGACTTCATTAGTAGTTATTCCCAAAAGGTGCCGGTCCATCGAGACTCCGGCGGGATACGGTAACCCGCGTGTTGTCAGACATCTGTAGTTAAAGTGAGGCACCAATTACTGATCCTGCCTCTGCCAGGTTTCTGCTGAGCTCCGCACATAGCATATTTTCTTGTATTTTGACCCAAGCAGAGCACTGAAACTTAGTCCACTTTGTTCCTCGTCAGGTACGAGCAAAGTGACACATTAGGGAGAAAAAAAAATCGGAAAACGTCCACAGATGATTTTGTAATAATAAAACAAAAACACAATCTCTCTTTCCCATACTATCACAGGCGCTGAGTTATCGCTGCTGTGTTAGTATATACCTGTTAAATATTTATACAGCTCAGGTGAAAACATATTTCACTCAACAGCTTGCATACTGCAGTACCCACTTTTAGCAGAAACACCTGAGTGTAGAACGAAACAGAGGCTCAGAGCATTTTTAAAGCAGGAACCAAAAGGCAACTCTTTGCTCAGGCGTTTCATTTAACTGTGAATAAAAATTAGTATTCTAGCCAGTAACGCTTTGCCCTACCTATGGTAAACTCATCCTGTCCCCTGGCTGGGGATGCAGAGTATATTCTGCAATGGAGAACTGATTTATTTCACTGGGAATCACAGAGAGGCATGATTCCCATGTGCAAGGAGAATCCTCTCTTAAAAAGAGAAGAATTATGCTAGGTAAGCAAAATCATAATACATATGGAATAAGGGGATGAATAAGGAGCGCAGAAACTGGGCAGGACAGCGGTGGGGCATGGGCGAGGACAGTCTGGGTCCGGGACACCTGTGCAGGTCCAGGGTAGTCAGTGCTTGTAGTCCCCCCCGCCACAAAACGGAGAATAAATAGAAAAAAAAATCACCCTGCATTTGTCCAGACCTGGGACAATATTGAATATACTTGTTTATGCATTTGTATATAATATTTTACCGTATTTTTATTCATTTTAGTAGCCACAGAGCCATTAAGCTTATTTTAAAAAATTACTTCAAATCAACCCTTTCGCATTAATATCAACATAAACTCAATATATTAAAATAAACTTGAAAATCAGCTGTTGTGTGTATCCCAGAGGTGGTTTAATACATCCATCCATATATGTATGTAGATGTTTATGAATATCCTACTGCTTTGAAAACGACCCGCTATGTTATTTCACCACAATTTGCATTGTTATAATAGGTTATTGACTGATTTTAGGTTTAAGGGACTAAGGTAGTATTCAGTAATGACTCTGTGCTACAAGTTTATTGCAAGTGCCCAAGGTTCATTCACCCCAAGCAATTCAGTCAATAACCAATTTTTATACTTCTATCTCCTTCAAAATTCCAAACCAATAATCCCTGGGTTTTTTTTTTAATTATTTCAGTATCAGACTAACATTTCCCATGGAAATCAATATGGGTGAGATCCATTAGCCAAAAATCTGCAGCACTGCAATGCAAACATATTAAAAATATTGATCTTGCAGGCTACTGATGTTTTGATTGACTTTAATGTTTGTAAGCAGCAATAACAGAATTTCAATGACTGAAACAAACTTTTGATTAAAATTATAGATTTTTAAATTTTTTTCTATTTTACTGTTTCAAAGGGTATCGCATGGTTTACTTGTTTGCCGTAAATGATCATAGTAGTAAATACTTATTCAGTTTCTCATTTGTAAATATTAAGGTCTGCCACAGGTTACACATCTTCAAATACACTTTCAATCACTTTTGATGTCTCAGTTCCACTACATCAGATGTGTAACACCAGCATGGGCAGGGCCAGACATATTTTTGCAGCATTTTCCCTTCTGGATCCTCACATCTCGTGCATTCCTGTTACCAGCAGCGACAGGAATTTGATCTCACTCTTCCCTTTTTTATCACTATCCAATAAACTTCAGCTGATGTTTTCACAGCAGCCAGCCAAGATTTTGCTAAAGCCATCTTCCTAATGCGGTTCCTCCTTCCAAAATAAACATCTCAGCTAAAATAAAGAGATCTTCTACACTCTGGGTCCTTCTGCCTTGGGTACACATATGCCTTTGTTGCCATACAATCTGGATGTCCCACCACCTGGATCACATTTACTACCACAGGAGAGTCGTGGCACCCCTGCTTTAGGGATGGGGAAGCAAAGCACAGAGAAATTAGGGCGTACCTTCAGACAACCTAGCTCCCACCTAGGTCCTGAAGGCTATGATGTGGTACCTCCAAAGGATGAGAAGGTTTGTCATCACGAGGCGCCAGCCCTAATGGTTGGGTGAGCGTAGACTGTCCAAACAGTTGTTTGCTGCGGGTGACACATCTGTGGTTGTTGGCTCTCTTGAGCTTTGGGCTAGTGCAAGACCTCTCTTTGCCTTGAGGTGCAGAAAGGCAGGGGAAAGTCTACATATGCCTAACCAGAAAATAGAAATGAAATGGACTACTGTGAGGAGACACCAGAGATGGGTCCATGTGACCTCTGTCCCCAGAAGACACTACCGGCATATGGAACCTGCTGCACCGCCTAGACATCTCCATCGCACCACGCTCATACAGGCAGAGCCTGGATATAGACCTATGCATAAACCTATGCAGCACCTGACGGCGAAGCTATAGCTTTGTCATCCTGGCGCCTGGCAGAGGGACACGCCACCTGAGGCCACTTCCAGGCTTGCATTTCCATGATTCAATATTATAACAGCTTAAGATACATCGCCCTGGTTGGACTGGATTTCCTCCTGACCTTTCTCATTCAAGAAGGTTTGTTTTCTTTGTGTTTTTTTTATGTTACAGCCGGGATTCACCTGAGATGACAGCAGTGGGAAAGACAGCTTTAGGGAAAGAAAAAAAAGTCCACACAAATGGACCATGTGAATGTTTCTCTTATTTTCGTTTTTTTTTAAATCACAACCCTCTTCCTGCTGACATCCAACTCACCAGCTCCATAGACCAACCTGGCCCACATGGCCAGCAGGGAAAAATTACCCAGAGCAGGAATAACCAAGTGACGAGGCACGCTGAGATGCCTGGACCATGCAATTAAGCAAAAGAGACGTGGTATCTGTGCAGCATTTAACACAACATCCACCACCGAAGTACAGCTCCAGGACCCAAATCCTCTTACAAAGTCACCACACATATGGAGCTGGGTTAATATCTCCTCTGTGCACCCTACGGACTGCAGCTTTCCAGTGGGGTGTGATGCCCAGAAGCCCTGTGCCACCAATAACCCCATAACCCTCTGGAAGAGCTGTGGGGACCAGACCCGCAGATCCGGACCCCTGCTCCTACCTCTCCCACCCAGAAGCACTGTGTTGACTGCTGACCCCATGTCTCTGGTTCTGCTGTCCCGGCGGGGCTCTGCAGTCCTGTTATGTCTTGATGTTTGTTATTATTGATCGCCCACTTTGAGATGTTTAAACAGAGCAAGCAGACTGGCTCTATCAAGAAGCTGCACGTGGCAAGAGGAGAGACAACCTCAACTTTGCTGTGTATCTAGATGATCTCATTTAACTGAAGGATCTCTTCTCCCACTGCGGGACGTTAAGGAAAGTGCTCCATGTTTGTTGTCCACACCAGCAGCAAGCAGCACTTTTGTCTGCTGGTGCACCTTGAGATCTTGGGAGTGACCAGGAAACAAGACTGTCTCTAAATAAAGAATGTTTTGGACAAAGGGCAGACAATTTCACAAGCCAGGCAGAGACCCCTCCTGTAGACAAGGAGCTGGAGGATGGAGAAGTTCTGCATTAACCATGACCATGATCATGACCATGACTAGAGACTGCTCAACCTTGAGTCTTCAACTGTCTTTAGATTAAAAAAAAAAACCACACCACAAAGACCAGTAAACAAGCACACTGGACAGTTATGAATCTAACTACAAAAAGAAATGAAACTGGTGACTATCAAAGGGATTGGTAACGTGGCAAATGATATTCTTCTGCGTCTGCACTGTAAACAACTAAGCATCAATTTATCATCCTAGAAATTGAAATACCTTGTTCTCCAAACACTTGCAGAACAGGCAGTCTCAGTACAAGCTTTTTTATGTACCCTGACAATATGTCTACACATGCTCTGAAAACCGCTCCAGGCTGGGGAGCATATTTCAGGGCTCCAGCACATGAGCTTCCCGCAGATTCAGCTGCAGGGGTTTGAAGCGCTGCTGCTCTCTGCTGCTTGTCCTGCCGTTCTGCTGCAACGACGGCCCCCGAGGTAGAATTAGCAGAAATGAACGTACCCAGCACGTTAGCACAAATGCACTGTTTTTGCAGTTTAAGGTTGTCATCTTGCAGGAACGTGCATACCCCCCCTATAGCCTTTGGTGAAGAGGAGGTGGTCGGCAAAGGGATGGGGCAGAGGCTGGGGCAGTTGAATAGCCACCGGTCTATCTCCACATCCATTCACAGCCGAGATTACGAGTTGTCAAGTCAGGCACTTGCCCACTGAAACACATCAATTTCTTATTTTGTATATAATTTTGCCAACACCAGACAGAAGTAGCCCTGGCTCTGCCGCGGGCTGACCGCTGGAGACAGAGGTGAAAAGCTCTGCCTCTCACGAGCCACGCTGCAAGCCCCTGACACGGTTTCTTAATTCCAAGCATTGCCTGGGACAGAGTACAAAATATTCACGCCGTTCATTTATTTGCATATTCATCTTGTCTATCACAACAAAGAGACAAATTTAGAATGTTTTTTGTAAGATTTGTCTTCAGCGTCTAGCTGCATAATGTAATTGCTAGTGAGTTACTATTTGCGTGAAACAGCCTATTATCCAGTATTACCCAGTGAAGCAGACTGCCCTCATTTCGTAATGCGGACATGCACGGTGCTGTCCCCCTCCTCGTTGCCCATCCAAGTTCAGGACACCCATGGCAGACCTGGGTGAGGAGAAGACCTGCACGCTCACTTCTGCTTGTGCAGTGCACCCCAATTGAGCAGTCTGAGTTCAACCTCTGTTTCCAGCTTTGGCTAATGCATTTCTGCCTCCACCAGCTTCTGAAAATTCACAAAATAACAATGAGGATGACTTAAAAATCGTGAGATTAAAAAAATAATTTGAGGGTTCTTGTTTCTGAGCCTTGCTGATGTTAGCTGAAAAATTTTCAAGCTTTTTTCCCACACAGCTAGATGGGCAAGAAATTTATATTAAAAAGTGCAAGACAGCAATTGATCACCTCACTGCAGCTTCTGTAAATAGAATACAGACCACCACCAACTCACTATAAAACCATAAATGAGAAGAAAATAGTTGTTAGCATCTGGTATTTGCAATACTGTACATGGCGGAAAGCACTTCACCGCTGGTGTGACAACTTGCTGATGTCCTGAGATGACCCTACCATCTTTATATGCAAACAACAGATACTGCTATCAATACCTAATACCATCATCCATGATCTTGAAATTGAATTAGATCAAGAGACAATGAAGTATAACATGTAGAAAAAGTAATGTATCTGGAATTTGCAAGCACGGATTTGAGTAATGGCTCTACCAAGCCATGGCAAGTGCCACTTCTAATAAATTAGTGACATCGCTGGGGGCCCGACTCCTCTTCCCACCAGATCCTATAATGCCAACTCTTCCATTTGGCTGTGCCAAATGGGTTTTAACCCTCTCCCCACTGAACTTAGCATGAAAAGACATCTAAACAGGAGTACTTCAGGGGTCTGTGACTCGCCCTAAAATATTCTGCAGCTCTATAGCAGAGCAGAGATTGCGCACAGGCCTCCCGCAGCAAGCCAGCCTGCATGCAATCAACACGTTAGACCCCTTAAATTGGTGTGTTTTATTACCTCAGGCTTATTAAAGTGCCTTTAACTGTCTACTTTTGTGTAAGAGACTGACATCTGCCCCTGGGCAAGAACAAAACTCAAAGCAACCCAAACTGTTGCTGTCCTTGCTCCAGTTGCCGCGTGCGAAGCTTGTACTCTGCTACCAAGGCAAATTACTCAGGACACCCCAAAAAAGCAGAGAGAGGTGTGCTGAAGACCTCTGTGGTCACACAATTTCAATGAAGCTTCAGCAAAGGAGCAGAGAGTGCTGCTTGGGTGAGTCTCTTAGCACAGTTAGGGAATTAATGGTCAAACCCCACAAACTGCTGGGCACCTCCTAAAAAAGTGTTCAGGATCCTTATATCCCAGTGATATCAACAGTGATGGAAACTCCGGGTGCTCAGAAGTTTCTGGACTGAGTCATTAAATCATACATGGCTGACTGAACGATGCATATTTTGAAATAAAAAAGCAACCATACACAAATCATGTAGGGTCAAAATGCCTTCTCTTACTTAGTCTTAAAAAAAAAAAGAAAAGGACCCCCTTCCCAAGTGAATGAAAATGTCACTGTGTGTACTGAGCATCGCATCAGTCTATAATGCAAAGAATCAATTATAGATTCACAAATGCTTAAATGATCTGCAGGCTTCCAGGTTTTTTTTGCAGTTCTTTACGTTGGGCTTTCATGGCAAGCCTTGAAGACTGAAATAGGAAAAGAACTTAAAACATAAAAACATAATATAAAAGAGGTTATGACACAAACACAATAAAAAAAACCCGAAACAACTTTTTGGCACTAAAGCATATGCTCTGCCCCCTGCAGCTAAAAGTCACATACTGAGAGTGCATGTTCTGTCAAGAATTACTAGTTTCAAGCATGGCTGGTGATTTTGGACAGTAGCATTTAAGAAACCTTCAATCTGGCAGTTTTCTCACTGCACATTTACTAAAGCATCCCCACTGTCCAAACTCCCAGGAGTTTGGGGATCTGACCTCGTGGAAGGAAAAAAAATAAAATAAAAGGTTCCCGGGCTAGTGTTTTGATATGGTCTGTACATTTTTTTTTCCCATATCATTATTCCAATCCATTTGCTGGAAAACATAGCCGATGCAAGAGCAGTTCGCTCCTTTCTTTCCTGGGAACAGAGTGGAAATGAAGCTGGCCACAGCCCACACAATTGCTGTTAAAGGTAGTAGTGTTCTCAGCAAAGAATTATTTACAAGCTGTAAGATCAGGAACAAATTGATGGCACAATTTATTTTATTAATTTCACTTATTGCAAATTGCTTGCCTGAAGATATTCTGGAATTAACATGAATAAAAGGCAGACTTCACTTTTTACTCTTCCACGTTTTACTGTGCTGTACAAAGGCTTTGTTTATTTATTATAAATTTCATTAGCTACATGCATCCTTTTTTTTTCTGGTTAGCAAATTCACAAAGCAACCCAGATTTCAATCTGTTTGCTCTATGTATGCATTCAATGAATTCGTAAACAGATTGTTCATAAACACTTTACTAAGGGCTTATTCGTTATTCCCAGTGTGTGACTGACCACCTCAGCAATGTGATATATTTGTTTTAGTCCCTGACTGGTGACACTGTAGACATCAAAAACAGTGACAAGGGATAGTATCTTCCTGGGTAACTCTTCCTAACAGACTTTCTTTGCTATTGTATGTCAGACTGGGGAGGACACTGTTATCAATAACTGTCAGTCCTCTGTATCCTGCCAAAAACAATAGATAATGTCACCCAACACACCCACCAGAAATCAAACCCTAAACTTTCATCCATGTATTATCTTTGCAAATAGTAAAAAAAATTATATTTTTGTTTGTGTTGTACAGTGTTTATTGTGTCTTTAAAAAAGACAGAAAGCGTGTTTTCAAAATTATGAAAACAGCTTAAAAAACTATGCACCTGAGAGTCTTTGCGTCATCTGGATTTTCAGTCCCTTAGGTTTTACTTTTTCTCTGCCTATTCATATAGTCATAGACAAGCACGAGTGACTGAGATGTCCCAAGGTCCGTTCCCTGGCCCACAGCAAGACCTGGAGCACCTAGGTCATTTCTGGCAAAGTTCTGTCTAACCTGTCCTTAACCTCCTCCTCCAGTGATGGAGAACCCACAGGCAGTACCCTCCAGCCAAACCCTTAGGAAGTTTCCTCTAGTGTCTAATCCAAACTTTTCCTGCTGCGATTTAATTTTATCCCTTTGTACTATTTACCAGGTGCATGTGGACAGATGGTTCCTTTCTTCTTTGCAACAGTCTTTCACACACCCGATGATCCACCATGTTCTTTCTTTCAGTCCTCTTTTTTTAGGTTAAGCCTTCTCAGTTTTTTCACCCTTTTTCGGAAGGTCACATCTTCTAGGCTTCTCATGGCTTTCGTTGCTTTCCTTTGGAGGTTCTCCAGTTCCTTCTCCTCTTTCATGGGCTGTGCTGCCCATCAGCATACACAGTCTCCCAGCTGAAGCCTCACCAATAGTTCTGCAAGCTATAAGCTTATTTAGACATTTCAGTAAAAGGTTTGTCTTTTCTGCAGCGATGCATTATTGTTGACTTACCCTTTGCAAAGGGTAGCAATTTATTCTCCTGGGGGGAAAATCAACTATCGCTTGACTCCAGCTGCTGAGATCCGCTCTGTGCAGCCTCTGATAAATTCACCCCTGCACAAGCCACATTCCTCTTCTTCAAGGTCCCACTTCTGCTAGCTCTGGATCAAAACCTGCTGCTGCTGTGATCCCAGTACTGTGCGGCATGTGGTACCCTGCAGCAGTCGGGAGCAGCAGTGCTTTCATGCCTCGTGGCGGTCGATGGGAAGGAAGGCTGCCCTGCGAAGAGGGACTGGAGAGCAGCTGCTGCCAGCGTCAAGGTGCAGCAGTGCCTTCCCTTGCTTCTGAGTATGTCCAGGAACAGAAAAAAGTCCTTGCGTTCCTTTGTGAGTAACCATAAGGTCGCCTAATTCGTTAAGACACAGCCAAACTCTGGTGCTTGTGCCATGTGCTCCAGAAATTGACTACTAAGCAAAAGGCCCCAAAGTTTCCTTCTGGAAGGCAGACATTGCTCTAGTTCTGTTGTGTTGCTGCTATTCGTTGCCTCGTACTACCCTAAGCAATTAGCCCAATCCGAACAGTCCCCAGATGATAATTCTGGAGCAAAGCAGATACTCATGTGGCAGAAGCTTTGCACAAAACCTCCCTGTAACTGGAACATGTTGAGGAAATAAGGAGGCACGAGGACATCTAGTCCTAAACGTGGAGACTGATGGGTTTTGCAGACCTGCCTCAGCAGTCTTTTCTCTTTTTCTCTAACAGCTGGACCAGAAGAGAGAATCTGATCCCACTTCTTTTTTCATGGAGGAAAACACATAGAAAAATAGCCTGTGGCTTCAGAATAATGATGTCCAGTTTTGCTAGAGACGAAGCTTTCTATCAGTTCAGGAAATGCAACCGATGCCATGGGGACATACACAACAAATACTTGAAATTAGTTTTTTCCTTCTGCCATGAATCAAAGCAAGGAGACAGGCATGGTTAGAGTAGGTCAGAAAAAATGTTACATGGCAGCTATATAGGCAAAATGCAGTCCACATGAAACCTTAGAAAACATTATTTGACACCAAGAGATGGGGTGATCTTTGCGCCTGCAGAACCTCCTTCACACGTCTCCCGTGGGAAATGCAGGGCACAGTCAGAAGTCACCCAGCTGTGCACCACAGCTGGCAGGCTGTGAAGGGCCACCAGAACATGAGATAACCGGCACAGCCAGCGGCTGAAACTCCAAGGGGTTTGCAAGAAACCCAAAGAGGTCACAGTCAGCCTCAGTTTCTTTATGCATACCCTTTTCCTGGAGGAAACCATGGAGCCTGAGACAAAGACCGAATCCCTAACATGTTCAGACGCTAACGAGCTATTTCTCGTTTCTGTCCAGACCTCGAGGGTCCACTCACCAGCATGCTCAGAGTCAGCTAAGTGAGTCTGCCACCTCTCTGATGCTCAAAAGCTAGCAGTCTGCCCAATTTCCTCTCAACGCGCTATAACCTTGCCATGGACAAATGTGTGTACAGTAAACCTTACAGCTATTGCCTGCAAGAAACGAAACCAACTCTGACCTTGTACAAAACCAACTCTGACCTTGTACATAACCACAACAGGTCATGTGTCAGCGAGATTTTTGTGTGTGTGTGTGTTGTGTCATTATTTATTGTTGTTCTTGTGCAAGTAGTGTTTTCTTTAGCGTTACTGCTTTGCTAACTCCAGTCATTATGGCTTTATTGATCTTAGTTAATAACATAACTATCTGAATTAAGCAAGGGCTCATCTATTTCCTCAGCATAACCACACCCCTGCTAATCTATCAGCTGTCACGGCACGCCACCACAACACTTGGTGGGAAGCACGTGGGCAGAAGGCATTGAAGGTCCCGAGACCTGGCGGTCCAGCTCCACGATGCCCCCTGAGATAGCGTGCAGCACACGGGCAGCACGAGGCAGCCCCACAACACCCGTGCTAACGCTGCTGCTCGTAACGATAACTCATTACGGGTGCTTCTCCGAGCAGGCTATCGGGGAAGAATGGTGCCGGTTAGAGGTACTGCCAACAAAAACAGTAAAATAAATGTCCTTTCTAGAGGGGAAAATCCAGAAGGAGGCAACTTGCTACCTCCAAGCAGCAAGTATGTAAGAGTAGCAAGTATATAAGAAGACGAGTAGACCAAGGCTTCCTTAAAAAAGCATCATGCATCAGCATGGGTCAGGAAGATTTAAAATACACGGAAAGTTCATTGGCTTAGAAGTCTCCTAAAAGTGTTGAAGTTCATGGAAATGCAAATTTCCTGGCAAACCAGAGGGAGTATATGAACTAAAACACATGGGAAACTAGGATACATGGGTTCTGCAGAGGGCCAGTTTTTGTACCTCAGCTTTTTGCTTCTTGCCTAATATGTATATGCAAAATGTGAAAACAAAATTAATCCCATTTATCCCACCTAAGTCAGGTGTCTCATACGGACATGGTGCATCTGCCAAAGGGCTTCCAAAACTTTCTGGAAGATGCTTGTCATAGAGGAAGGGAACATGTATGGTTTATTACAAGTAAACAATTAGAACAAAGTTAATCCAAACTAATTAAAATATAACAGACCTGTGACCATAGCGGTCCAACCCTCACTAGGTCTCCCCTTCCGTACGTAAGAGGAATTCGAGATGAGGCAGCAGCGCGATAGGGCAATGCTGCCTGAAACTGATAAACCGACGCTTCCTGCTCATAGCCCATTTTTAATTTTTAAGAAAGAAATCAATGAACGCAGATAAAACGCAGAGGGCTGTAATCCCCTGGAGTGATCTTGTCACAACATGTGTTACTGCAGTTCTACACTTTTACCTTTGCACTTTGTTGTATGTAACAGAGCAACATAATTAACCACTGGTAGGTAGTGTTTACGTTAGTTCTCAAAAGGTTAAGAAGCTGATTATAGCTAAAATCAGCTTTGCCTGGGGCTTCACTGGCTCTGTGTAATCAAATTAGACAAGCAGGGCACAGTGTCACCTAACACAAACCAGTGGCACTTTCTTCTCTGTTTTGACCTTTTTCATTAGATGAGCAAGCCAGGTTTTAGCTTATTCCAAACATTTTGAACAGATTAGTTCCCAATAAACTCTGAGTGATAAGCCAGGCATTCGTCCACATCATTTTCATGAGCGACTCAGCGAGACTGCACTCAAGAGGTCCTTCAGGAATAGCATCAACTTTGCTTTCCCCAGAAATAACCTCTTGCTTTAATTGTTTTTTTCTCTTTTTTGGGGGTGGAAAAGGTTTCAAAAGGTGAATAGCAATGACTTCAAATCCCAAAATATCTTTAGCTGCTGTCTTTGTCTTGGACATTTTATTGTTTTGATTCTAGAGCTGCAGAACGGTCCCTCCAATCCAACAGCAAACAGATAACTTCAGAAGCACGGTGGATAATGCATTACCATTTCTAAGAAACCACGGGTAACCCGCTCGGCAGAGTTGCGGCTCACCCCCTCTACGAACCATGCTACTCTCAAGGTGAATGGTATACCATGCAAGGTGAATGGTATAACGGAGGTATTTAAGGAAGTTTAATAATGTAGAGAGAGGAGCAAGCCAGCCCCACATCAGAAGAACGCCTTCTCCATGGCCATACCGTAACTAAATTTAAATGCAGGCCGCAGTGCTGGTGGCTTCCATAGTCTTGGTATCTTTAAATGTAAAGGGAACAAAAGATTAAACAGGCAAAGAATATACAAAGAAAAGTAATGGCAAATTTAATGGCAAAAACCTGCAAGTTAAGGAATGCACTATGCCTTCCTGAATTTTCTGTGCTAATCCAAAAAACCAGTAGCTAACTACATTTGTTGAATCTTTACATATTTGATCCTTAACTTCAACTCCAGCTCTGCCTGTGTACATACTGCGGCTAACTTACAGAGCCTTTACGTCATGAAAAGAAGCAAGCATATGAAACAATACCTTCTGCAGATGATTTGTGCTTATTTATTTACAGACAATAAAATCAAAACTTGTTATTTTAATCGATTAAGTCATAAATAAAGAGTTACAGAAGTCAAGTCTCCATACTTGCACAGCCCGGTGATTCCTGCTAATCCAGCAGTACTTAACAAATTCACATGTGGTTAGCCTGCCTTGCCATAGCTGTAGATCACATTTCTATGCTGCAAGCTGTGCAAAAAAATCAATATGCCAAGTTTAACATAAGGACAGGAAACACGATGTCCTCCTATATTTTCAATGAACTTCAAATGACTGTGCTGTTCCTAGTCTGCAGTTTATTTCAGAAAAATGCATTCTGTAAGAAGAAAAAGGAACTATCACACAGTGAAATACATAAACGCACTGGTGGAGTCACACTTGACTCTATAATAAAAATTTATTTCAAATAATCTGACATTTTGATTGCGTCATCAGCCAGTCAGGAAGCTCCCCTCTCCCCCTTTACATATTTAAAGCAGAGGCACGTTCTTCAGACAGAACATACACTAGCCATACGTATTTTACATTTAACAGTAAGTTCCTGCATGCTTTTTTCATACGTCAACTCTTTAAAAGACCATACTCCTTTTTTTTTTTCAACTGACCGCTATATTACATCAATAATTCATTTATTTACACCTAGTGGCAGCCGCCGTCTACGCAAAACAACCCGTTCACTGCCTCCGCGTTTCTGTATTGCAGAGCTACCATAGGTTTGCTAGAGAAGCACATAATTTGTGCAGGGGGGTGAGGATGAGACACCCCTCGATGGGGCAGGGGTGGCCATGGCCAGCAGGTCGGCACCGTCCGGGGCCACCTCCGCCGTCCCTCCCCGGCCGGGGGGGCTGCGCAGGGAGAAGCCACCAGTGCCCCCGCTGCTGCCAAACCCCTTCCTTGTAAAGGGAAAAAATAAAGGAAAAAGAAAAAAAGACTGGCTTCAAACACTCACAAAGGCATTTTCAAAATGTAAGACTATGCAGGGAAGCAGAGAAATTCTCCTTAACGGCTCTTTCAATGGTAATTTCTCTTCATTGCAATGAGCGGCTGTAAATGGATTAATGGCATTTAGCTCTAGAGAGCATGTCATTGATCTGTACTGAACATATAAACTGTTATATAAAACACACTCAAAGACCCACACTTGTTCCTAACTTTCTATTAATATGTCATTTGCAAGACAAATTTTATTCAGAGATTAATGTACCATTTTACAAACCCTAGGCATAAAACTCCCAATCAGAAAATAACAATGTAACAATTTTAAGTGTTGAACAATATTAATACTGCAATAAATTACGATTTCGGTACATTTTAGCCTTCTTATATCAGTTCAGAGAGTGTAGCACAGCCCTACACTACTACAAATGAGTTGTTTCAGGGACTCCCAAAATATCAAATATGCAAACTTTGCTTCCACAGTCTCTCCCACTAATGCAAAAGAATCAATAATATTGCAGCAATAAATGGTGATCATCACCCAGCCGTTCTGAGGCGCATGAACGGGCACCTTTGCAGATCAGAGGATGCGGATCGTCACTACACAACAGGGATGGGAACTGATTTCATGGTATGTGCTGTATACGTGAAGATATCCTGGACTCCCCAAGCATCTCTGCTTGTGCCGAGCTATAGGTAACATCTGGACCTAAATGCCTGAACATCAAGCCTAAACCATCAAGCCTAAACAGCTTGCTCACCTCTTTCAGGGGCTTTTATGCAGGGGTAACACTCAGTCAGGAAACTTCCCCAAAGCAGACGGCTTCATTAGAGTTAGCCAAATGAGGCTGTGCATATGTAAATCACCATTGAGTTTGTACTAAATCTTTAATGTCTTAATGCCTCCACTTGCTTTTTTTCCCCGACTTTGACATCCCTTCAGTGTGAACAGCTATATTTAATTTACAAGGGTTTTTTTTGTGGGTTTTTTTTTTTTTTTTCCCTACTCAAAATCAGAAGGCAGGAAGTAGATGGGTGTAACTTAAAGAGGCAGCTGAGATGAGCTGCTGGCAGGGTGAAGTGGTAGGTTTTAGTAATAGCTGGAAGCCGTAAGTGGTTCTAAGCTTTGAAGTCAGTGCAGCTTTGATGTGCTACTCCCATAGTTAATCGCAAGATAGTCTTGAAAGAAAAAGATTTCCCAAATACCATCCAAGTGTCGTTGCTTGTGAAATCCTTGTATGATTTTTTTTCCCCCTTGTTGCACTTTAAATCTAACATTGGGCTGCTCTCACTCCCTCTCGCTTGCTCTTACTCTCTTTTAAAGTGTTTTAATCGGTTAAAAGGACAATTAAGCCCATGCTTGGTTTGGTGCGGGCAAGCGTCTTGCTGCATGTTACTTTGCTTTGCTGAATCTATTTTGTCTTCTTCCCCAGATCCATGGGACCCAGACACCGGGATGGACCGCAGGGCGGGATGCTGGAGCAGCAAAAGGCAGAGGGTGGAAGCCAGAGCGCATCCCTGCCGGCGTACCTGGAGGGGTCCGCTCGCCCTCCCCCCGGGAACGGCCACGGCTCTGCCGAGGCAAGGCATCCACAGAGGGGAAGAGAAGGAAAGAAGGAAAGAGAAGGGAAGAGAAGGAAACCTCCCCTCTGCTCTGCCCATCGCTTTGGGACGGGCACCATCAAGGAGAAGCCGCGGCGTGATGCCCGGGAAAGAGGCAATGCATTTCAACGCTTCGCTACCGAAATCCACCCATGTACGCTGGGATTGATGGGAGAGATGCAATGCCGAGTCCGAGGGGGGAAAAAAATGCCAAAACCATCAGGAACAGGAGAGTTACCTTGACAGGTATTTGTCTCCCACACTGAAACACCGTAGAGGAATATCTACTGATTTTTCCGCAATATAAATTGCCCTTGAGTTGCACACTTTGACAGTAAGAGCTTTCATGCCTACTGAAAATATAAACAAAACTATCCTTGGACAGTTAGGTTTAAGAAAGCAACTCATAAACCCCTGATATTTAGTATCTTTTGAAAACAGTTGTACAATATCCAGTTTATTATAATAGCTAGATTTTAAACCTGAGCCTAATCTACATGTCAAACGTCATCCACAAACCACATGATGAACCACAGCACAACAACCATTTCCGATGAGTCCGAAGCTAACAGGGCAAGAGCATTAAAGCGGTTTAAACCACAGTCTTTATTCCACAACAAAAAGCTGTTTACCTGGACACACTTATATCTGAAAGGAAAAGGGAGACGCCGACCACAAAGACCCATGCCCGTCTAAATGGACAGAAATAAAGAAAATGGCATGTGACCGGTAAATTATGGGAGAGCAACACGTCAAGGTTAGAGGTCACTGAAGATTTCAACAAATCTCAGAAGATATGGGAACAGATTAAGCGAGGGGATAGACTGGCCTCCAACTTTAACCTGTTAAGACCTTTGAAGTCTTGTGGTGACCTCTATCCTGCTCTTTCATATTAGTTGTTAGTTACACTAATTACAGCCTAATAGTGCGCCGGAGCCAGACACTTTTTCTGAAGCCATCCAGAGGAGGAGTACGCATGAAATGGCCAAATCCTGCCCTGCACATCGCGGGCACTCGCCCCTGTAAGTGCTGTCCTGCGTCGTCTTGTACAGGTACAACCTGCAAGATGTTAATTACGCTCTGCACCTTCAAGAAGCTGCTGCAGTCTTTACTGGGGGAAGCCACAAGCTAAATAAGCCAAAGCCCAAACTCAGGTTTGTCGAAGTGGGGTCTGACAACAATGCTGAAACAAATTTAGTTCTAAAAACTGCTTTAAAGTGCACTGGCATAATGATAACCAAAGTAAGGATGTAAAGTGCAACCTCTCATAAATACTGCATATCCAGCACTGAAATCAAAGAAGTAACTTGCTGTTGCTGCCAGTGAACTTGAGTGAGGGAGTGTGGGATTAGATGTGGAGTCTATTTGCATTGATTTTGCATCAATATCCATATTAATGCTAACACAATATTGTATCATATTTGGGGACAGCACTCAGCTCACAGAGTATCTCTGGCAGATGAAATATCACTTGTAAAGCTTCAGTAAATCATTTACTAGCATTAAACGAAGTCAGGCACTAAATCAGAGGAAAAGTTTAGAAAAAGAGATGTAGCGCAGAAAAATCATACCAGAATTAACAAAATGTATAACAAAAGAGCCTGTGCATGGAAAGAATAACTATTCAAAATCAATTTCTATTTCCTCATTTATATGAGGAAGATTTTTTACATGGTTGATAAAGGCTTTGGATGATGACAAATCAACCCACCTGTGACTGCTGGTACCTCTGTTACCAAGATAACATTATTTATCTGTGGGTGCAAACTACAAGCTGTGAACACACTGCTGAAACTGTACAAATAAAATGTAGTTCCAGAGAAAATACAAATGAGCAGAAACCAGGACTTCCTTGCATCAGCGAGTAGCAGAGCTCTCAGAAAGCAAAACGAGACAACCTGACATCAAGTGATATAAATGCTCATACTTCTATTTCATCTGGAATTTCTAAACTTTTCATAAAACATCAGCTTTATGATCCACATGCAAAACAACAGGAAAGATCCTCACTTCTCTACTGAGCCCTGAGCTGCTCTGGAACAAAGATACAAGGATGTGGGGAGATACGGGAACTGACCTTCCCAAGCTTACGTGTGTGCTTCTACTGACATCGTCAGTAGCTTCTACGTCCTTCTACTGACATCGTACAACACGATGGAATCCCCAGTGGCATCTGCTTCCCAGTCCAACCAGGTTTCCCACGGGCTGAGTATACCGGTATTAATGCACAATTTGCATCTAATTTCCTTGATTTAGGGCATGCTCTTGCTGGGTGGGCTCAATGAGAGCAACCCACGGCGTTCGGCTGGTGGGAAAGCCCACTGCAGTTTGGTGCCATCTCCTCTGGATGTTTGTGGTTTCTCTTCACTTTGTCCTCGCCCAGAGGACATGAATGAATATGAAAACCAACCTCTTGGTTCTTCTTCTGTCTCTCACTGACTCCTCCACTCCTTATTGTACAAAAAATCCTAGTTAGCTTGAGTGAACATCTTGCCTCTCTGCCTGTGAGGCTACTCCATCCCATGATCTACTTTTTAAAAAAATGCATGGCATTTACAAGGCATTGGTAAAAATACTCATTAGCACAGACTGTCTGATTACAGCCATGGAGACTAGCAATGCCTTGAGTCCTGATGCCACAGTTGGCAAGCAATGAATGCTGTTCCTTGATAAAAACAAGCAGGAATCACACTTTTTTAGGATGGATGAGGAAAGGAGAGCCTTCACCTATATGATAGTGCAGTGGAGAGACCACTGACATTAGAAGCAACAACCAACTCCAGTTCCCATTTCAGTGGAAGGGGTCTCAAGCCAACATCTCAAAGGAAGGTGACCAAATTGCCAGTCAACAACTCAGGGTCCCTCTCGTGCTCTTTCAGCTCCCTGTCCCCTAAGGTTGCATCCCTTCCTCCACACAGGCAGGCAGCTGACACTTTCCTGGAGGACAGGAGATGTGTGCTCCAAGAATAACGGAGAGAATTATATCAGACAAAGCATGACACAAATGTTTAATAAGTTTCATCCGGGGCTATTAAAAGAAGGAAAAAAAAACACTCTTAAAAGATTGTCATTAGTTCACACTCAGCATTTGGCTTAAAATAGTGGTCTGCAGGGACAAAAGGACTGACTTGAGACCCACCAAAACCACTGGGAATCTTTAGTGGCAGCTGAATCAGGTCCCCAGCTGCCAAAAGAAATTTGCAAGATTCATAAGTTGTGCTGAATTTGCAAGCTGTACCTAATGTACGAGTCTAAGTTCTGCAATCAGTAGCAGGAAACTGTCAAAATCATAAACATCCAGAGCACTCCTGAAATAAAACAAATCCTATCTTGCAGCTCTGACATGCATTATTATCAGCGTCCAGCATAGTACTGCTTCAGGAAATCTTCAACCATCATCTTACATGTGTTTGATTTTATGGGATTTTATGTGAAATTTTTTATGCTGAAAAGGGAATAGATTTCACTGAATGGACCAAGTTGCATACGCAGATGTCTAGACCTCTGCCCCCAAATTACCCAAATAACAAACATTTTAATGTAACTACTCAGAGTAATGATGAGTCCTTGAGGTTGAATTACCCTAAAATTGCAGAGTGATGCCTGCTCCTGGGGCACAAGTGTTTTGAGATTTTGTTTATGTTCCCCATATGCACAGCTGCATCGGAAAACTCCGGTCGGAGCAGCCACAGCACGCACACCTTCTGGCAGGGCGGGGATGCTCCCTTTGGCACCAAGCATGGGTGATCAGGTACACGGGACAAGCCCTTGTAGTTTAACACTCAGTTCAGTACACAGTCTAAACTCTGACGTAATAGCACCGATCAGCTGGAGGCAAAGAGGGAAACAAAATACGACCCGTCTTGCCTAGCAATGCAAAGCCAGAGCTAAGGTCTGCCCCCATGCACGTGTGTAAAGTCTCTGTGGGACTCAAACGGATCCTCGTGTGAGTATCTGAGAGTCAAAAACTGGCCTTCAGATTTAAAATATACGTAGGTTTTATTTATATGTAATAAAAATCATATATATGCATGTTATATTTTATAACGTATCATTTCAGGTGCTATATTAACATAAAAATCTCAGATAAGATAAGATAAGATAAGATAAGATAAATCTCAGATAAGAACTTTTATACACAATGCCTCATTCGCACAAAGATTAAACTCCAAAAAAGACAACTCTTGTCCCTAAGAGTAATGATGGGCATTTAACTGAGTGCTTGTTCAAAAGTACATGACATTTGCCTTTGAACTGTCTACTGTATTCACAGCAGCAATAACGAACACCATCTGAAACAGCGTATTAACCATGCGGATTATTTCTCTGTTAAGCTGTTGTAGGCACGTCTTTTAAACCTACCTAAAATAAAAGGATTAATGTGGGGGGAAATGCCCTATTCCCTTCTTTCACATAAAAACTGGAATATAGTTTTAAAAATATTACTTATTAAATGTGGCTCACAATTAAAATATTTTTTGGAATACATAAGTATTCATAATATTGAGATATATATTATAAACAATTATCACATAGAGTATGGTTTTCATGTCATAAGGTAAGAATATAATATGTCTGCTTAAATTATCCTTGTCCTTAAGACTATTTGTGTAAACAATTAGCATCTGAACATTAGTTATAAGCAGTTGTTTGCTTTTGCTTTTAATAAATAGATAACAATCACAACGCATTTAAAACAAGTCACTTAGCTGTCCCCGTACATTAACATGACGAGATTAGTTGCTGACACTGGTTAGCAGAAAATTACAAGCCCTCTCAACAGAAAATTGGGCCTTCCAAATATAGGCATGTTCCTTGATAGGAGAAAGTTTAAAGTGCAAATATACTGTGAAAGGGGCCTCTAAAAATGGCATCGCGGAGCTCCATGTTTCTCATCTTTTGGTTATCTCACAGGTTGGGAAACTAATCTTCTCGGCTGAGAGCTAGCTCAGAGCTGGAGCAGCCAGAAAACTGTTAAATTAGCAACTTGAGGGCAGGGTGCTAAGAAGGCAAATACGATATAAATTTAACCTCCATGTGTTGCAAATAAATTTAATTTATGTGGCAAAGAAAAAGAAAAGGAATGTTAAAATCAATTCTATGCCACTGCCAGGAGTTTTTCCAGTTCTTGTTTGTTGTCCAATCACAGCCATGAGCAGGAATTTGATATAATTGGCATTACTGACAGCTGTTAAGATAATTTGTATGCCTGAAATATTAAAATGTCTGTTTATTACCTATTTAGAGTGATTCAAGTGAAGAAAAGTGGTGAGGATGTGGTGCTGTATTCTAAACCCACCGTTACTTATTCCAGCAATACTGGTAGAACTGAGCTTGGGTCTTCCGTGCATGTATGCTAGCATGATAAAGAAGCCCAGGAGGAGATCTTTGTGGGGACATTTGTGAGAGACTGCCTTGGCAAACCAGAGAATGGGGTAGGCTTGTCCCTAAGCACATCTCTGCAATGCATGGAGAGCTTCATCACCCTGGAAGGCATCAGTTCAGGAGATGGACGCTGGTGGTCATACACATTAAAAGTTTCTAGAAACGATGAATGATGATTTTCTAACACAAAAAGGTATAACGCTTCCCATGACTTTACCATTTTGGGCAGTGTTGTGATGGATAAAGACGAATGAGGTCACTGAGCAGGGTGGCTGCCTGGGGCCAGTGAACCTGACCCCATGGCATTGGGTGGGACTGAACAGAGGGAAGCCTCAGCCAGCAACACACACGCTCGGTGCTTCAAAAAGGCTATTTTCTTCAAGGTAGGAAAAAGATTAGCAAATTCAATCAAGATGAGATATTTAAACATAAATGAATGAAAGGTATTTTTAAAAAGTTTGTTGGATGACCAAAAAACCCAAGACAGAGCGTTCGTCCTCCAGGTTCAGTGAAAAAGTGAAATCAGTCAAGGAATATAGAAAAAGGTGGAAATAGCTTGTCATCGGCATAAAAAGATGATAAGGAAAGCTAAAGCTATCTAAGAAAAAACAATCTATGGCTGGCAAACTTAGCACAATGAAGAACTTCGTTTCATATACAAGCAACAAATTCAATCCGTAGCAAACATATGTCGATTTTCAGACGGAGATGGTGAAACTGTAAATAACAATGCAGAAGAAAGTACAAAATTGTTCAATATATGTTTCTGTTCTCTATTTGGAAAAAATGGCAAAGTGTTTGATGAAGTACATTCTTTCTCACTACTTATCAATATCTTCTCAGGGATAAATATTTCTAAATCGGCAGGCTTGCAGAGTTGGTATTCAAGAGTCATAAAGCAGCTAGCTGGCTACTGATGTTCATTTTAAATAAAACTTAAAATAGCTGAGAAGTTACAGAAGATAGGAAAAATCCTAATCCAACTTTCAGAAAAGACTATTTGTGCAGTTAGCCTGTAATAAATCTAAACAAAAATAATGGAAAAATGGATATATGGGTCCATAAATTCCTGCCCTAGGTACTGCGGACACAAAGAATAAGTTATCCTATTTTTTATTGAAACTTTTTACAAGTCTGCCTTCCTCTGTTGCTCTTCTTCCCAGAAAATCCACTCTTCTTTACGGAAAACATTCCCAATTCATTCAGATTTTCATTGCAAGTCGTCTGCCATAGAATTACAATCATTCTCAGTGCTTACCACTCTGTCCAACTGGCTGATGTATTTTTGGGGGTAACTGTTGCTTACCCAGCTGCTCCTGAACTTGTATGCATACACCAAGGAAGGTATGGGTAACTAAATCTGGGAGTTTGGAAGAGACTGCCCAGTGAGGATGTGTCATCACACAACACAAAGGAAAGAACCAGTGAGATGAGCATCTGTCAGGAAATGATGTAAGAACATTTGTTCTTGCCTTGGGCCGGGGGGTGAAGCTGATGCATGCTAAAAATGCCTTTCAGACCTACAATGCTGTGATATTGGAGACTATCAATGAAGGTACATTAATTAAGGCACAAAAATGTAATTAATTCAAGCCAATGCAACTTACAGGAAAATAAGTCCTAGGCAAATAAACTCAGTTTCACTCTTTGATGAATTAGCATGTTTAGCTGATAAGGATTTATATGCAAATAGAGTATACCCATTTTTTTGTCATGCATTTGATTTATTCCTCCAGAACTTTATGAGCAGCAGGACAAATTATGCCAGCTTTGCTATGCATTTTTAGAAAGTCCTTTGTCTCCCTTTTCTTTCCAGCAACTACTTTTTGCTGTTCCCAGGTTTCCCATGAAAGTTCTGGAAAAAAGACCCTCTATATTGTCATTACACTGGAGCCACCTACCTGCTACAGTTGGCTGGCTGGGACTGCTGCTTTGCTAGCCGTTTGTTTCCAGGCACCGTCTATAACACCTTGTTACTTCCCCTTGTCTTTCAAAGGAGACATTAAAAACTCTTCCTTTTATTAAGAAGATATATTCCTCATTTCTTCTTCTATGCTGTGAACTATTATCACAAAACCTGGCGAAACCTAATTAAAACTAAAACTTCAGATTAGGCAGAAATTGATCAATGTTTCGTAAATTCATGAGGGGACAAATAGCACAACTGTAGAATTCTTGTTTAGCCGTGAAAACATGTTAAAAATCAGTATTATTCAATATTTCTAAGAACTTGCAGACTAAGTAATCTGCAAATGTAGTTGTCATGGAGAAACCACTATTGAATAGAAACGTTACTGACAGAGTGTCCTAAGGCTATTCAACAACACAGGAAGCAAATATAAATTCACTGGTGGTAAAGCTTGTGTAAATGTGAAGATGGGCAGAAAGGTTATTAACAAGAAGGACAGCAGCCTTTTTTTTGTGTGTTCATCTGTTTGTTTGTTTGGCTTTTTTTAAAAAAGCTACCTGAAACATTTCATAACACTACTTTAGAACCAAGATGAAGAGCAGCAGCTCTAGACAGGGTATCAGGAGATGCTGGACAAGCTCCTCCCAAACTGATGGTGGTAAAAGTATGGTGAAAAAAGGGTCAAATGTGACCATTGGCTGATGAAATGGGAGAAAATCAGGTAGCGAAGATTTGAAGCCTATGCATTGCATTAGTGAGATGCACACAGGTCCGTTTCAAAGAAAAGGTGTTGAAAGACTGGAGACGCCACAGAAAAATGTATAAAAGCATTTGAAACCTGGAGAAATTAACTTGCAGTGAGACTTAAAGAACTCAATCTATTCCGTTTCTCAAAAGAAAACTGAGTGTTGACTTGATTCCAGTATGGAAACCAGTATGAATTTACATGGAGAAAAAGCAAATGTACTAACTGGCTCTTTAACTTAGAAAAAGGCACAGCAAGAACTACTGGCTGGAACCTGAAACCAGACAAAGCCAAACCAGAAATGAGCCACCTCTTAATAGTTTGACAAATTACAAAGGGAAGGAAGCAACGGACTCCCCACCTCTTGAATCCTTCCAGCCATGGCTGAATGACTTTCTGGAAGACACACTTTAACCCAATGCAAGTTACAACTTTCAGCATAACAACATCTGGTCACAAGTTAAAGACGTATATATAAAAGTGGAGAATAAGTGATCTAAATGTCTTTCCTGGCCTAAACTACATACATTTGTGAAAAAAGATCAAAAGTTTTCAACTGAAAGTGAAACTTTTGAAAAATTCTACCAAATCCAAATTTGGATTCTAACAGAAAATGCAAGCTGAAATGTAAATGATCTTTTTGATGTTATGTCAAGGCAAATAAAAATTTTGCTATTGAATTTTGGATTACATCTCTCAGGGAATACCTCCTTACAGATGCTGAGCTCTAGCAGAAACACAGCTTTTACAATTACACTGATGTACCAAATCCCATCTCTATAGATGTTCTGGCTTCATAGAGCTACTGAGGATGAAACACAGAAAATACTTTAAAAAAATTACTAACAGTAATATGGATGCAACTTGGAATACAAAGGCTAATGTTCAAGCTCAATCCCACAAAGTACTTAATGAAAACTTATTGAGACCCATGTGAAGAGACCCATGTGAAATACCTACTGGAGCCTGTAGGTATTTCAGAGGAGACGAAATGAGAGAGGACTATGGCCTTCTCTTCCACCCTATGGAAGACACACTTTAACCAGGCTTTAACCCACTAGTTAAGCAGTAAGGAGCAAGGTGCACTGTCTGATGTAGCATTGCCTATGTGCATTGAGAAGCTGGGAAGGCATTGGGTGTAAAAAGGTGGTGATGAGCCACCGTGTAAGGAAAGCTTTTGCTGCCATCACAAAAGCAGCAGGAGGTGGGAAAATACCTATTTCTGCTAAGGCGTATTCTGACATGCCCTGGAGGAAAAAGTCAGTTTGAGTCCCACCCTCACAGGATCATAGAATCATAGAATCATTTAGGTTGGGAAAGACCCTTAAGGTCGTCAAGTCCGACTGTTAACCCAGCACTGCCAAGTCCACCACTAAGCCATGTCCCTAAGCACCACATCTACACGGCTTTTAAATACCTCCAGGGATGGGGACTCCACCACTTCCCTGGGCAGCCTGTGCCAGTGCTTGACAACCCTTTCACTAAAGACATTTTTCCTAACACCCAATCTAAACCTCCCCTGGTGCAACTTGAGGCCATTTCCTCTGTCCCATCACTTGTTACCTGGGAGAAGAGACCGACCCCCACCTCTCTACACCCTCCTTCCAGGCAGTTGTAGAGAGCGATGAGGTCTCCCCTCAGCCTCCTTTTCTCCAGGCTGAACAACCCCAGGTCCCTCAGCTGCTCCCCATCAGCCTTGTGCTCCAGACCCTTCACCCTCACTTCCTTTTGAAAGATTTTCATGAGGTTAGAAGGCAAAGCATCACTTGTTCTAGTTTTTCCCCTTCAACAGACAAAACTAGTGTGGATTGAACTAATACTAGATTGGCTTTTTAGCAATAACTTAATTACACTTGACATAGTCTCTTTAAAGTGTCAGTCTAAACTGTCACTTGGATATCTGCAGTAAAGTTGCAACTGCCTACTCAAAACATGAATGTATTCATTATTTGTTGTACTGCTGTTGTGCCTGTAAGTGCTGTAAGGACTCACGGCACAAGCATTTCCACAACACGACCATGCAGAGGACTGGCTAAGCATCACCTGTTCTGGCTGGCACCTGCATGGGCCAAGATGAAGCACAAGCACCCAACAAAAAGTCCCTGAACTCAAGACTTTGCAGTCACACATTAGAGTAAGACTTCAGCCAACATGTAGACAGATATGGATATACAAAGAACTAATGAGACAGCATTAAGTAGTATCGGAAGCAGTGGTCATGGCAGTCTAACCATTGTCAAACACTTTGTAGGAAATATCTGGCTGTAATAATTTACATTATTCATTCTTACCACAATCAAAGACAGCCTTGGGGACTCTGAGGCAAACATACGTCACTCTAACTAGTTCACTTTACTCTAAAAAAATGCAATGATAAATAGATATGTGTGAGCACAAGAATAGTTTTTGATGAAGTAGCTTCTCTAGTATCAGTACTGCCTCAAATACGTGTAACTATTTTGTAGAACGGTACATGAATATGAGTGTTTTATCCTAAAAAATAACAGTACTGGTGGTATATTGAACACCTAGCTGGTCATATAAGAAGTTATAAAAATGCATTATAAAATTACATTTTTTAAATAAAATAAAAAAATAAATAAAATCTTATAAAATCGAACTCTCTGACCGCAGCAACAGCTGGTAATTTAAGTCACCACTTTCAAATTCACATTTTCATATCTACTTTTGAGGGTCTGGCGTTCTGGAACAGAATCTGCAATATCATTCAACAGGTCTTTATAGATTTTGTCCTTTCCAAAGCACTGTAAAGCTAAGCTACTCAAAACACAACATAGGAGCTCACATCCAACTAGGTATTATACATGAAATGAAAAGCTGCCTGCAACACCTGAGGCTGAGCAGGAGACTAAAAGCAGAAAGCCTTTGAAGAGTCGGGAGTAGGGAAAAAGCTACTTGCTTCTGTGCTAAGAGGACATCAGTTAAAGTTGGACTTAGTGCAGCAGCTGCCAGAGCTGTGGCTGACACAGGCTGATGCTTCAGAGTTCCCGTAATAATTTCCAGTTCCCGACGGACAATGTACAGCAGCAGAAATGGAAGTGCAGGGCCAACCCTTGCAGCGTGGGAGGATGCTGACATAGGGCTACGAAGCAACCTTCACACTGCAGGTTCCTGCATTTCTCCATTTCTGTTATTAATGTTGCAAGTACCTTAAAACAAATTAATACGCAGCTAAACACAGGAGCCTACCACCCTGACAAAACACTGCGGCGTTTAATCTTTTCTCCTAAGTGAAAAACTTTTATTGACAGAACTACATGCACATAAAGACATAAAATGCAAAGAGGTTTACAGTAAACACTGATTACTGTAATCTTAATCTGCGTGAATGACTAGTGAATGCAGAAATAACATTTTTAGCAAAATGGGTAAAGTGCCTAATCTGCCTTATTGTAAAAAGTGTGTGGTTTTGTACTTATTTCTTATATTGCTGGAGTTATTGGACACCTACCCCTAGTCACAAAATACTACTGTCAGGAAACAGCCCAGAATGGTCTTCACCAAATCGATTAAAGAGTGAAAAATGAGAAGCGTTGGTAAACTGGGCTAAAAGCCTCTAAGGGGATGAGCCAGGTATTGTCTCAGTGCGTAATACAGTTTATGGTTGTTTCTGCCTCATTTGTTATGAGCAAGATACATGAATGTGTAAGACTGGCAATTTAGTGTGGTGCAAATAAAGCTGAGAAAAAAAAAAACCCAGAGAGAAATAAGTCGGTCCTTCCCTATGGCTGTCACAAGCCTCACTCATGCCATTACCTCTGCGCACAGACCCTGCAGTGTTGCGGAGCCCATTTAACCTCCCTGGAGATCCTCCTGTTTGAACCCCAGGATCTGCTCAGCATGGGGTGCATCTGCAGCTAGACGAGGCTTTTCTATGGGAATACACAACTGAACTCTTAAAACAGCAGGCAGAAGTCACCTGTTAGGCAAAGCCAACAAAAAACACCACCTCTGTCATCTAATGGGTAATTTGTGGTTTCCCTGGTATCAACACAAGCTTTGCAACAAGGGCTTTATCCGACGAGTCGGTGCAAGCATGTCTGGGGGCCAGGCTGCATGCCTGCTCTTCCAGGGAAAGGCTCGCTGTGCAAGTGATACGCTCACTTTCTTGGATCAGTGCTTTTAAGCAGATCTAACAGTCCAGAATAACTTTACTTAAATTTACTGTAGCCCCATAGAAGGATTATTGATGCTATTCTATTACTTAGCACAAAACAGCAGTCTCGAGGGGACCGTTTAGGACCATATTCTTGTCTTGATATTAAATCAAGCTATGCCAAGGACTCAAAAACAGCAGGTAACAAGCTTTTCCCTGTTTTTCAGTGAGCTCTGCAGAATCTCATCTTTCATTTGTTTTGAACTGCAAGTCTCTTATGTGCATACAGAAAAATCTCTAAAAAAAACCCCCAAGCCTTAAAGTGCATAGTGTGTGTTTAACACATGCAGGAACGCTTTTGGCTGTGTTTTTACCAAGAGGCTCAATGGATGACAACCCTGCTCCTTGTTGGGACAAGCTCCATCAGAAACTACCACCAGCCGCCCCTCCCCTCTCCTGGTTAAAAGGATTTGAAGAGGCAAAGCAGGGAAACAACCGCTTTCCGAACCTCTGTGCCGTGTGAAGGACCTCCTTTTGGTAAAGCTGACTGCCTTACCTGAGTTTGGACAACCACCACTACCTCCACTCCATACTCACTCATGTACGGACTTAAACCCTACGCAACCATCCAGCACACCACACCAGACACGACTCTGTGGGGTCTTTTGGAAGTTAGGGCAAGTATACCAAGAAAAACCCCACAACCTTATGTGAATATTAAGTACTATGACCATGGTTTTTTTATTGACGTGCAGTGGAGCTTATGGAAAGCTGGGCATGGTCCTGGACAACGGGCTCCAGGTGGCCCTGCCTGACCAGATGACTTCCCGACGTCCCTTCACACCTCAACCATTCTGTGAAGCCATTTTTCCCCTTCTATTTATTTATCTGTAAAAAACCCCAAACACCTCCAGTAGCCTGTTAGAATTAATATTACTGATATTTTCTGAATTCAAAGGAAAAAAAAAAAAAAGTTCTGCTTGGCTTGCCTAAATTAAATGAAATGTTTTATATACCATACAGCGACAAGCTTGATGTTTGGTAGCAGGAAATACTACCTGAGGACTCACCCAGGATACTGTTCAGAGCACCACCAGCATGGGTCCCACCTGTCCCCCAAAATTAAGGGTTTGTTTTTCTTCTGCCAGCCTGAGATCACTTTATTCAGCCACATGAATTAATTCTTGCACTTTTTTTCCTTATTACAGAGACATATATTCAAGTCTAAGCTCTTCCGTGAATAGAGCTTTTCTTGATTACTGTCAATGTTTCATTCCATTGTGTCATCTTGTTTGTCTTTTGATGTTATAATTTCCTTATTTTACAATGTTTTAACTACATTGGCTGCAACTGTTAAAAGAATAACTAGTGATTTTGGGGGTCAACTAGAAAGGCTTTAAAAGGATTTGATTAGGCAATTCATTTCACTAATGTTACAATAACTTCTTTTTATTTGATTATGTAAATGAGTGTTGGTGCATATCCACTTCGGCAAAATACTGCAAAGTTTAATCTTCTCTCCTAAATAAAAAGCTTTCACTGGCAGAAACACATGAGCTAAGGAATGTATCTTACCCAGATACTAAGGTGCTCCCCATGAGGCGCTCCAAAATATTTGTATTCAGGAAAACAAAGGCCATGTTTACCTGGCAAAATTGACCACAATGCCTTTCCTGGGTAACGTTCAGGCCACTACCGTGAAATCCAAGGGATTTAATTCCTGAACAGCAATAGAGATGGACACAGATCCATGGATCTGCTTTCTCCCATCCTCACTTTCAGCTGTTCCCACCCAGCAGCTGCTCCAGTAGGATGGCTTCCCAAAGGGCTTGTGAACTCCCTGCTCCACAACTAGCAGAAATGTTAAGGTCTCAGAGACATGAGGTGAACTACAACTACGGTTAGCAGTTAACACGATACAACCTATCATTAAAACGTCTATCCTGTTGTCTGTGTCAAATTACAAGTTGACCTCCAATCTCCTAACCAGTAAGACTCCCACCCCTGCTCCATTTTATGTGATGATCTTTAATGTACGGACTGCTTTTAAAGTCCTCACCTTTCTCCACCCTACATTTGCTTATGTCTTAGATAGATAGGAAATGGATCCATCTCCTCTGAGACAGAAGAGAGGTCTTCTGGTTTGACTCCATTACGTAGGTGGATTAAGACTGAGGCAGAAGATGACCTCAGGTCTAACAGAAGTCCCTAATGAGGGCTGAAAGTGAAGGGGGTAGGAGATAAGTTTTTTTTAACATAGACTGAAGGCTGAAGACTGACAGAGGGGTCCTCCAGGCCAATGCGGTGGCAGTGCCACAGCTGAGGACCTTACCTGTGCAATGCTCCAGAGCTGGAAACCAGGGAGGGTTGTGAGCCAGAGAAGGAGCAGAGGGGGATGATGCTGGACAGCCGTGCCCGGCTGTCCTGGTTTCGGCTGGGATAGAGTTGATTTCCTTCCTAGTGGCTGGTGTAGTGCTGTGTTTTGGGTTTTAGTAATATTGATAAGACGCCGATGTTTTGGCTGTTGCTAAGCGGTATTTACACTTGTCAAGGACTTTTTTTCCCAGCTCCCCATGCTCTGCCAGGTGCCCAAGAAGCTGGGAGGGGACACAGTCAGGACAGCTGACCCCCACTGCCCCAAGGGACATCCCACACCGTATGGCGTCATGCTCAGTGTATAAAGCTGGGGAAGAAGGAGGAAGGGGGGACATTGGGAGTGATGGCGTTTGTCTTCCCAAGTCACCGTTAGGCGTGATGGAGCCCTGCTTTCCTGGAGATGGCTGAACACCTGCCTGCCCATGGGAAGCAGTGAAGGAATTCCTTGCTTTGCTTTACTCGCGCGCGCGACTTTTGCGTTCCCTATTAAACTGTCTTTATCTCAGCCCACGAGTGTTCTCACTTTTACTCTTCCGATTCTCTTCCCCATCCCACCGTGGGGGGAGTGAGTGAGCGGCTGGGTGGTGCTTAGTTGCCGTCTGGGGCTAAACCATGACACCGGCAAAAGATAAATGACAGAGGGAGAGTGGTGGACTCTCCTCTGCTGAGGAAGAATGCCTTGTTCTTGTTGGAAAAATATGGGAAGGGTAACAAGATGGGTAGTGTTGGACAGATAGCCTCAACAGGAGCTCCGGGTCTGATGGAAGATGTTTGAGCTGGGAGATATGTCTCTCAACACAGCATGAGAGGCTCTTTATGATTCCATATACCACATGGGACAACTGTGTTAAATAGGAAATTTTAGAGAACGATCCCTTCGGTGTGGTGATAACCTGTCGCAGGAAGATGTTAAACTATGACACTAGCATGCAACCAAATCCTTGAGATGTGGAGGAAAGACCATGAAGGTGGGACCTTCACAGCATCCCATCTCTTGCCACAAGGACAGAGAATGGATTTATTATGGCTTGCTTTTTCTGTATTGTTGTTCTCATGCCCACAATGTTTAATTATTAAAGTGTATTCATTCCTTTTTGTAACTGAGTAAGACATAAATGAATTATGGCAAACATTTTAATTACTTAATAATGCTCTAATCAAAAGCTTGAACAACTCTATCTGGAAATAGAAGTTGTTTTTCCAGTTTGATGGCCATTTATTTCTCCCTAGTGATTTTTAAGGGAAATGCGAGCAAGAGACTGACATAATCTGAAGTAGGCACTGCTCACAAACAAACTGGATTTGCCTGTAAACCCCAGCACGCTGAATGGCTGAGTATCAGACCCTTTTTGCAAAAGCTGGCTCATGAGATGTGACCGAGAAGCAGTTATTCCTGGATTCACTTCTCAGTGCACACACAGATAAAAGATGGGGTTCCAAGCAGAAAAGAGAAGTGAATCTTCCTTCTGCAAAAGGCTTATTTTAAAAAACCTCGTCTCGTTGCTCTGATTGCTCTCACTGCGATTCATTGAAATACCAAGGGCAATGCTGCCAGTATCTGAGTGTGGGCTATTTCAGTACTGCAATTCTCAGGAAACGAGTGAAATAAAATCTCTTACAGTAAACAATAATGCTCCTACATCTAGTAGCATTTCATAAATTTATTACAGATCACCCTAATGCAGGATTATGCCATTGCTCATATAAACACAGTGTAGGAATTATTCACTTGTTGCTCTGTAAATGTCTTGCAGTTGTCCATATAAGACATGAATACAAGAAATATAAACAAAAACATATGAGCAAATTAATAGTTCAGCAGTAATCACATAAAACGATACTATTTTAAACTGTCCTTATATTATAAAGAACCAAGCTGGAAAGAGTTAGCTTCCATTTAAATCATTGTCCAAAATCTCTGACAAGAACTTCTAAAACATCAGTAATCTTAATCTAGTGGCATTGTACGTATGCACGAAATACAAATAGCCAACTTCTACAACTTTTACTGGCTGAAATCCTAGCCCATTCAAATTCATTCTTCTGCCAAAGACTTCAGTGTAGCTGGGAGTTCATTAAGTGGAGTATAAACATTATGCCCACTATGACCCATCCTCAATAGAAATGTAAAATTAAGACTTATTCACACCCCTATTAAAGCATCAGTCTGTTTTTTAAATAACACTTAGGATTTCTCTTATGGAATACCTTTTACATTATTTACATAGGATGAATAGAAAGAAAGGGAAGAGAAGCTCAGACGGAGGATTTTCAGTATTGGCAAGGGTACTGTAAATACTGACGGGTTGCTATCCAAGCCCCTATTTACCTGACTAAATGACCTCTATAACATGCACTCTTGCACAACAGCAACACAGATGTCAGAGATTGAAACTTAATCCTGTTTTAAAGAATTCTACTACTGAACAATATTTTTCTTTTAAACGGCAGTACTCTCCCCTAAAGTAGCAAAAAGTTGGTAAACGAATGTTGAATCTATGAAAATTTTAGTAATATTTCATTTCCCTAAGCACTAAAGAGCAATGTCAATGCTATTGCACTGCGTCTGTACAGAGCCGATGATCTGCATGGTTAGATCCCTACCCACAGCAGAAATGTGATTACAGGTCTCTGGTTGTGAGCTCTCAAACAAAGTACCGTTAAATTTTCCAAGCCTTAAAAATATCCTGCAGTAAACCAAATTTCATCTGCAAGGTTAGGTCTCATTAACAACCTCACAAATCCAGACAGATATGAATCTCTAACTTGTCAAACGAACAACTGCGTCGCACAGAGCAAGGTCAAACACTGTTCCAGCTTTTAAATTAATATTGTATAGGCTGTGTCTTCCTTTGAACCTGATTTTATATTCTACAGAAATACGCTACCTACGGCTTTTAGGAAATCTGATAATCAAACATGAAAGTTCAGTAACAGCTTTATGTATTTTAGATTACTTTCCTACAGAGATTTGAGATTTTCCTGTTACATTGACAACTATGTCTACTTTCTGGAATTATTACACATTAACAAAAGTCTCTGTGTATTATTTCATGTGCTCCTTATGATTTATGATTCATGATTCATTAATGAAAGAGCGTAGCTGAGTATCTCCAAAACAACAGAAATCTCACATCAAGATTCTTGGACACCGTAAATAATTTGCTACGTAAACTAGACTTTTGTTGATCAGGATTCAGGTTAAGTGTCTTATTTCACTTAGTTTTACCTTTCATTAATGTACTTCTTTAAAACCTTCTTGCCTACATGAAGTTAGATATTTATTCAAGGATCTATGATAAATTTCCCAGTTTGCATCATCGCTATTATTTTTCTTAAGCTCCTACCCATAATGTCACTAATTACTTAAAGCCAAAGAGAAAAGAAGACTAGAAAAATATAAGCTACAACTAGACAAGAGAACTTAAAATCCCACACAGAGCAAAAGAAACCCAAAAAAACCCCAGCGGGCTGTATAAAATAGCAGCAGCCGTATGCTTTCAGCCATATCTTGCCGCAGAAGGGTTAAAATGCATTCAGAACGAAATGCGTTTTCAAATAACCAAGTTGCTCCTGGGCACAAACACGTCCACTGGCTGGCTGCAAGCAAACCAACATACCTGCAGAGACGCGGGGGCAGTCTGGCAGCATGGACTCCACCGAAGTGTCCAGGGGCTCGGAGCTGGACACCCAGTTGCAGCAGTTCTGTAAGAGCAGGCAGGCAATTTCTGGGTAAGCCAAAAACTCAGAGCAAAAATAAATACAGACTTTGTAAATAAGGATGACGATCACATCAAAATACTCAAACTAATTTACATAGCAGTCCCAACAGGGACTGGAAGGTAAACTACACTAGCTTATTCTCAATAACTGGCGATGAAACATCGTAGTTTCATTCTAAATAAGTAAAAAGAGTAAGACGGTAATCCGGGAGATTCGTAATGTGCTTAAATAGCATGTCTGGAAGTCCTACTTTGAGTGCCAGTGGACTGAAGTAGGTGCTTGGACCAACCAGTGCCTGAATTACCCGCCGCACATTTTAAGCTTTTCCTTTCTGTAGTTGTTAAATAGGTGTTGATATAAACACTGAGCCGGCTCGCTTGCCAACATTAAAAAATCAGAATTTTTCAGGGTGTTTTGATGGAGTACACTGCGGAAAGAATGGTTGTGAAATCACAAAACAACAGATCATAACTGAATGAAAGCCATCAAGAGCAGGTTAATATTCAAGTAATTGGAAATATAGCTGAGATGAGTTGGGCATGAACGTTTAAAAATGCGAATACTAGTCTTTGAGGAATTGTGTTCAGGAAGCATTTACATTTACCTTTCATTCCTGAACCTCTGAGTAGGATGAATTTACCATGAATTTTTCAAATGTGATGCTCCAAATGCTATCTATTCAGAGAATTCTATGAATTAAATAATAATGATTATTTTAAAATTAATAATAATAATAATAACTTTGTATTAAATAATAAGTATAATTAGTATTAAACAATATGCTTTTAATAAAATATGCTGAAACTACACCAAACCTACTGAATTGAAGATTTAATTATAAAGCAACTACATTTTTAATAGGATTGCCAGCTGAACTATGAGATCTGCATGGCTTCTCTTACTACAAATCTGAGTTTTCCCTTTCTGAAAAACTGATTAACTTCATTAAGGGGAAAATTAAAAAAAAAACCTGCACAACTTTTTGGAAAGACCTAACGAATTTTCTGACAGATTTCTAAAAAATCATCCCATCAATCATGGTTGTAAAAATGGATGATTGCTATTCTGGTAAACAAGCATGTATTGTGTATTTGTAGATGCTTGCTGCCCTAGTTGTGCACCATGGAGTCCGTCCTCACTGTGGAAAGATCCTTGACTGGTAGATCAAGTGTCTTATTGTATTTCCTTAATTCATTCTGTCTGGAAGAAGATGTCAGCTGTGTTGCAGTGAGGAGAGAATTTCAAAGGCTTCAGTCCCCACCAATAAAGGGCGAGGAATGGCTTTTGAATAGATTTGTCAAGGCAACCCTACTGTTCTGGGACCAGGGAGAGCAGGAACAACATAAAGGAAGGGTTGCTGTATGAGATTAGAAAGTGAAGTTCACAAAGCATGGCAGATTTTTGTAAGAAACAGTAGATCAATGAAACTATTGAACTCGATGGAAAAAAAAAAAAAAAAGAAAACAAACACACTACCCAGTAATGTAACTTTTTTAGTAAAAAATGGTTAAAATGGAAGTATTTCACAAAGGCTTTAAGGTTTAAAGTAGTAAAGCATTATACATTTTACAATTTGCATGTATAATTTTAATTAACAGCTGAATGTGAAATTGCAAATGTAAGATGGTAGAAATTATAAAAGAAGTAGAATTTTTATGAAGTATTACATTCATTTGAAATAAGTAAAATTAATATTAACTACTGATAGAACACTACATCAGAGAGCTGGAGATAATACAGAAGATTAGCACACAATTAACCAGCTTTTATATACAATGTGACACTTGCCTGTAAGAAGCAAGTATTCTCGAAAGCAGTGTCAAGATATGTAAATGGATGATTTGTTTTATCATTCATCACAGCTCCTAATAAATTCAAAAATCATGACTTCTATAGGTACTAAAAATAGGCCACCAATGATACAGGAGAGATAGCTCCAATGAAGAATTACTTTTTTAACAATTCATTCTTTCAATGACAGCAATTAGCCCTACAGACAGGCAGCGATTAGGTGTATATTTTAATTATTATTCATTTTACCAGTAGCCTTAAACCTGATTAAAGTAAGAGATATCCAGGTGATATGCTAGTCTTAATACCACTCAGCCATACTTCACATATGTAAAATTCTTCTTTCTTATAGGAGATTTTCAATGCTAATGTAAGTTATGACACTCCATCCACTTTTTAGGCCATTAATCATTTAACTTATTCTTTAAGATCTACTTTCTGCAAATGAAATTAAAGGTAATGCACTTGTCTTGTTCAGACTAAATGCTTAAAGAAAAATGGAGTTGTCAGATTCAAATTACAGGATTTAAAATTTCAGTTTTACTACATAACATATATTTTAAGGTTTTGATTTCCCATAAAGAAAATGGGGATTTTTCTGACAGAGCCTGTAGGGGTTACCATTCTTTATATTTTTAACATTTAAGTCAGAGCTGTCAGACTGCATCCCAGGTGATTCTCTATTCCCATCAGTCATGGCCTATAAAACTGTAAGGTTAAGTTGGGAATAGGCAGTCTATACACAAAGTTTCACTAAATCCTTGGGAAAAAGTCAAGTCTAACAAATAGTTCAGGGTACAACTAGCTTAAATTTGCCACGTGCACCTATTGTTTTAGCGTTCTGCAACGGGAACACAGAAAACATGGACATGAGCCTGAACTGGCGAGGAAGAGACTCATAAACCGACGTTTAGTTGGTCTCACTTTAAAAAATAGGATTTTTAAAATCTCAGCAGCCCCATACTTAAGTATTAAATGAATAAAGAATGCACGGCATCATCCTTCACCCAAGCGTGGAACTTGGTGCTTGCTGGCCATGAACCAACACCATCTTGGACCAACTCGCCGTCGGTAGGTGTACAGTAGCAAATACTCCGACTTTTCATCAGAAAACCTCGGAGCACTTCAGAAGTAATTACATCTCATAAAACTGCTGAGAGAAAGGATTTTTTGCCAGTTGTGCAAATCATCAAACTGAGTCACAAAGAGCTTAAAGGGGCTTTTCCACCATCGCCAGATCAAGCCCGGAGCGCTGGGTGCGCCCAGGACTTTGCTCCAGATATCAGGCAGTGTATGGGCTGCCTTGGTATATGTGTCTATATTGCTGTGCAGCAGGAAGAAACGCTGGACTTGATTCTTATTATTTTGACTGCTACCTCTGAAGTTCAGAAATGGCTTTAATCTCAGTTATTTTAGGGGCTGGTATGGGCACACAATTTCCACAGTCCTGTAATGTGCTGTCTTTCATACCTTAAAGAAAAGGAAGAGGTCAGCAGACAAAGACATGTTTATAGAGCCACATACAGACGTATATACCACAACCCTTTAAAAAAACCCGGCCTCACCTCTCGCATCCACTCTCGAATAGTTTTCCCAACTTCTTGATGCCACACATTGTGAACAGAGTCTGTCAACGCCACAGCAGTTACCTTATTCTTTACTTCTGCCTCTCGTTGAATCATCTGTTAAAAAATATTGGCTTTAAGTTCTTTCTTTCTATTGAATAGAGTCTGCTTAGTCACAGATAATGATCTTAAATTAAAAAAGAAAGAGCAATACAAGTTCAATACTTGACTTCACTTGTTTTAAAGTTTATACAAATCCTAACAGCTCCAGAAACACAGAAAGACCTAATATTTTTGATAAAAGAAATAATACTAACTTTTAACTGACTGAACTATTCAGTCCTATTATTTTCCATGTGGCTTGACAATTCTAGGATTAAAGGTATCATAGTGAAAAAATGGAAGATTCCCTGAGGACACCTTTTACAAGCTTCTCCAAGTTCCTATTTCTGTGCTTCAGGGAAGCTGGTACCCGTGGTTCACTGTAAGCTACTCATGACTATCATCTACTAATTTTCAGTAGATTGCTGTAGTTTTTCTGATGTACAATCTTACTTTGACTTGTATGGGTTTTTTTCTTTTTCCATCCAATTTAGCTACCTTGCACTCCCACCATGGTCCCAAAATTCTTTGTGGTCTCTCTTATACACATGCTTACCCAGCTAACGCTGGAGCCTCTCAACATTTTTAGGATATTAAAGAGCCTCTGTTGTTGCAAATGACACTATGACTAAATAATATTAGTTCTAAAACCAATTAAATGATTGCTGCAAATAACATGAGCGAACTGACAAAGATGCTGTGGAATTCAGCGCTGCTCTGCAAGATAAAAGGGACTGGGAAAGAATAGTTTGATATCAAAGAGAGACAAAAAGGTTTTAATCTCCTGACACGAGTGACCCTAATTTGTAACACTGGATCAAAGAAAGTATAATGAATCATACTTATAAAACCGGCATTTCGCAACTAGTGTCTTTATCACCGTGTATGCCTCACTAAAGTTAATGGGTTTTTTTCAGCTTCCTTTTAGATAAATGGCAACATATACAACATTGCTAAAACCTGGCATTCTTTGTTCATGCTCCAGTAACTGCGTATCAGCATACAGGCTGCACCTCCAAAAACACTGCTCTAAAAGAGACTTTTACAATGGGGATGTTAATTATATTTTGCATCAGAAACTTCAAAATAAACACCTTGACCCAAATTTTTGATGTGAAAGTAGCATTTTTCCATACCTTATGCAAACTATCTCCTAGTTTCTTCAAGATATCACACATCTAAACCCTTTTGACCAAACACTCTTACTTCCAGTTCTCCATAACCGCAGTATATTCTGAATTATCATGTCTTGCCTTTTTTTTTTTTTTTTTGTTTACATTATGTATATTTTAAAATCCGTGTAATGGAATTAGTATTCTAAGGGAAAAATATTAATCACTATTGGCCAGGTAATGCCAATGTGGAGCTCCCCGTTCCAGATGAAATCAGGTGCTCACCTTTCCCAGTACTCTGCCTTTGGTAATGTCAGTATTACATGACTCAGGAATTGAGCTGAGCTTAGGACATCTTGGGCAAGTGCGTATGAAGAAACTCTTAAGAGTAGTCTTTCTTCATGTGAAGCCTTTCTATACATACTGGTTTTTTTCATCATCTACCCTCCTGTGGGGCATATTTAATATCTAGAATTTTTGGAGGATGGGACATTAACAGGTAGTTGCATGGGTGACAAAATCACACATTTAGGACAAAACATCTTATCTATTGTAAGAAGGTGAGCTTCTTTCAGCTGTAACACAATACGGACATTTTCAGCCAAACATCTGATACAAACATCTGAATACTAAATTTCACTGTAAATATAAAGATGGCAAAACTTCCTCCATTGTGAAACTGTACGTAAGAACAGTGAATCTCTCAGGATGATCTTCAGGCCATTGTAGGAACCACCAGTGATTCTGCTAAACTGGGGATGAAACCCCTGAGCTCTGGAGGAAGGTGGAGCCTCAAAACAAAGGTTTTCCTTGACGATACAATCCCCCTCCCCAAACCTGTACGGACATCTCAACGACCGATGAATGCTTTGTCTCTCAAAGGGCTGAGTCACTCAGACCTTTGACCAGCCTGGTTCAGCAGAACTTGGACTCATAATGAGTATCTATCTCATCTGCAATATTCTATTCTATTCTATTCTATTCTATTCTATTCTATTCTATTCTATTCTATTCTATTCTATTCTATTCTATTCTAAAGTTCTTTACAATTACACCAGGCCCCAAATGTGGTTCAGATCTGCCAAACATCTGAAAATATTGGTTTTTAGACTGCAACTTTACCGTCCCCTTTATCAGGCAGAGCTACGTGCATGAGATGATCACCAAAGAGACGACCCTTTGATGGCAGGGGAAAGCCAGGGTGCTTTTCGGAAGGCTGTGGCTAGTCCTTTCTCTTACCAGCCATCACAACGATCCAACTGCTTTACCTCTACATAACAGGTAAGGTAGCATCACCCTCCTTCTCTAAACAGGACAGCATCTGCAGAAAGACCTTCTGCTGAAGGGCTGCAGGTCCTGCTAGGCTGTCAGGAGCTTGTGTTCCCAGGCTTCTCCTAAACCCAGCACCACATACAGTGTAGTTAAGGGACTGGACCCTCTGTTCCACATAAGAGCCACAAGACTGGCTCAGAAATCCTACCAGAAAAAAAGCTCTCTGAAAGAGATGGTACCTAAAAACAAGACCTGTAAGCCACACATGCCCAACTTGAACTAAATCTGCTGTATATTGAAAAAGCTTTAGAAATACGCCATACGTACTAATATTCCTGTACTAGTGCTGTTCTTTCCAGCATGCATTTGGCTGCACCGTCTTGCACAAAATGATGTGATTTAAACGGGCAAAGGCGCAAAAATGTCATTGTCCTTGAAGCGCATGTACCTACCAATTACTCGGAGTTATTACATGCTGGGGGAAGCTTAAAATCGTCACCAGCTCATTGTGTTCCAGCATGACTTCCTCCATGAAGGGCTGGTCTTCAGAAGCACTGCTAATGACCAGCAAGGGGAAAAAATACAGTCTGCTTTGGAAAAGCAGTCTTTTCTCAAGGGGTTGTGTCCCACATTTCGGTTTCAAAAACTAGCCACCCCGTTCATCTAAGAACATCATCGTTTTCTTCAAATCACAAGGAAATGAAGACATGCAGTTCCCTTCTCCCCTTCTAGACCTAGCTCAGGTTTGCTATTCTTGATTTCCCTATGCACACGGAAAACGTGGCAGCCATCGATCACCATCTCTTCCTACTCTTTCTTCACATGGTACATGCAGTCTTTGCTTTTCAGATCATATATGATATGGGGAACAGTATGCAATACCCAACATGCTGCTGGTGCTTGCTGCTCAGCTTTGTGGATGCCTGCAGAATGGTATTCTCTTCACAAAGATCAGCAAAGAGACTGAGGCTGACAATGTGAGGTTTTTTGATAACTCAGCCACAGTGCTGGGGTCAGGACAAGGGCTCACGGATGCAGCAGCAAAGAGGGATTGAAGGGATTAACTGAGATTCAGTTACAGATTTCTCTATGTCCAGCCCAGAAGAAATAAGTTTTGGTAGGCATCCATGCCCTTATGAGCCAACTTGGAAAGAAAACAGACAAAAACAATATATCAAGTGGAGAAAGGATCAAGGGTATAACCTTCACTTAAACAAGAAGTCTCATGTGTCCGTCTTTAAGTGACACAGGAAAGTCACTTCAGAGCGTGCCAAACCCAGGACACTTAGCTTCTACCATAACAGCTCAAGTTCTCTGCTACAACAGGACGTTAACTGATAATAATAAGCAAGGAGAACAGATCCAGGTGATGCTCAAGCAGCAGACCCTCTTATCAGGGATGACAATTTATCCTGCAAGAAGATACAAGAAGCCTATGTGCTTTTGGCTACAGAAGCTTCAATACTCAGTAAATGCTTCAGATTCAATGGACTGATAGCTCACAGTTGAAATATATTTATCTTTTCTAAAAATAGTTTTGAATTCACATACATTTTAAAAATTAAGTGAGCAGAATAAAATTGTTAGAGTAAAATATATTAACATTCTACACAAATGTAGCACCCAGCTGCCATTCAAATTTGATATAACTACAGAGTTGTACAAAATTCCAAGGGAAGGATGCTATGGGATGCCTGATTTACACTTCCCAGGACTAGTTTTATTCCATGCAGTCACTTAAAGTGGACATGCTAAAACTGAAGACATTTAATAGACCACAGACTATTTACAATACTACAAATTACATTTTTTTTTCCAGGGTAATGGTGTTTTTTACGGAAGCAACAATTGCAAACAAAGACCTAAGGATTTTGTCTAAAGTTCATTTTATGCCTTGCACTCTTGGTACATCAATAAATTCCATAGACAGGAAGATTTCACAGCCTAGGAATTACTTAATTTCCTGCTCGATGCTCATTTTCAATCTTAAATTATTCTTAGCTGAATAGATTTTGCAGGAAGCCATCTCTCTGCGCTTACAGTACATCTCATTGGACGGCTTATGGCTCTGCTCATTCTGTCCCTACATTCCTTCTTCTGCTTCCAATAATTCATTTATAGTCAGAAGTAGGTAAGTCAGCACTTCTCTGGTAGGTAAACGAGTTCTCATTTATTACCGAATCACTCAATACACCACTCTGGGTCCTCTAGACTTCCCAACCATCTTTTCTATTGAGGCATTTCCATTTTACCTTTGTCTTTGTGTTCCTTCTTTGTAGTCACAGTAACGTTTGGGTTTGTAATTTATTAACCATGTATCATCACTACTTTATACTTGATTCCCTTAGAATGGCAAGTCGTACACGAGTGTTCACTGCAACAAGTTAGAAAGCGTTCAGGCGTCTTTTTGAAAGTTGTCTCTATCTCAGTGGTTGAACATTTGTTCCTTCACTTTGCAAGGGAAAACGTCAATTATCTATTTGCACAAGTATTCAACTCTATCACTTACATAAGCAAGAACCTGAAATCCCCTAAAAATGCATTCATTAAATTCATATATATTAATTACCTATTTATTGGTCAACTTAATAAGTGTTCTACTGCTAAACTGTCTGTAAGGTTAGATGGCAATCCTCTGTAAGTTTATATTACACATTTATCATCATAACTTTATAATGACAAAAGGTTGATACCTTTATTATGTGTAGTATATGCATACAAAACAGTGTGTGATACATATATTACATACACAATATATTTAGTGTGTATGCATATATTTAGAATAGACGATAAAATACATCTTTGGTGTATATTTTATAGCATAGCACACTTCTCAAATGAAAGCATCAGTATGCTAAGAGGTGACTCAAAGGTCTGATCCTGCAAACACGAAAATCCATGAATATCCCAGTTAGACTTCAGGTAAATGGCTTCTGGGAGTAACTCTTTGCAGCATTGATTCCATACTCTTTATACCTATTGTAACAAATTTAAAATGGCTAAAAAAATCCAAAATTCTGAGAAAGGTAACAGGATGTTAAAACACGCCTCTTTTATTTTTATGGGCTCAGACAATCAAATCATCCTCCACCACTTTGGATGTGGTGTTTACTTACTTCTCTGAGTTGCTTGTAATTAGGTATGAGGAAAAATGGATTGAAAAAGAAATAAAAAATGCCCCCAAATTTTACTTCCTCTTGAACTTTTGAAAAAACCTTTCATCTACTTCCCCTGCCTTCTATCACAGTTTCAGTGGTGGTATGGTGTTCACATGGTATGCACTGGGCTTGAATGGGCATGACTACAATAAGAATTTGGCTTGGAGCAATATAATTTTGACGCAAGTCCTCCATTGTCTCCAGTAGTCTCATACTGGTTTGAGTCTCTAAGAGGTTTTGGCGTGTGCAAACTGAATTCCTTTCAGAGGAAACTGAACTGGAAGCCCCTGTCCAAATGTCCTCAATGATTTCCAGAAGTGAAACAACTTTGCAGTAGAAATTCTGGTGGATCAAAACGGGATCAGCTGGACTCTGAAACATTTGTAAAAGCGGCGGTAGACGGAAAGAGAGAAGAAATGATGTGCTGGGAATGGTGTGTGAGAGGGCAACTTGTATTTAACACTTTTGGAAGGATGTGCAGATTCTTTCTTAGTAACTTCATGTGCTCTCCTCGGAGCTTGGTGCATGTCTACGGTCATTCAAGATCCCCTTCAACTCCCCTTTCACTCAGTCTCATACAAACCAAGTAGCGCTAGCACTTGAGCTAATGCCTTTTTTCAGTTGAGAAAGAATTCTCTTCACCATGAAGCATATCATTCTGTTTGTTTGTAGTGTGAGTTTGTCAGTCTGGGATTCCCAAGACCTTTCACTGCTTCCTGGATAGAATTCCGGAATTTCTGAAATACTCTTAGTTTTTTGCACATCTTAAAATGGAGTTAGATTGCAAGTTTTGTAAAATATTATTCATTAGGGATTAGAATCACAGAGCAACTACGCTTGAACAGCACATAGCAAAAATAATAAATAATCCAAAGTTAAACTAGTTCCCATTTTCAATTAGCAAGAAGAATAATTTTCCCTAAATGAATTCACGGACATGTGATAAAATCCCTGCTTACAGTAGACAAAGCATCTGATACACACCAGTTTTTAAACAGGAGAAGAAAATATCTGGAGAGATACAATCATAGAATGACCATAGCCAAGTACTTTCCGATATTTTGTTCACAGATCTATTGGCTGTTACATCTACAATTGTGATAGCTTTCTACAGCAATAAGTCACACTGTAACAGTAATAATAATGCATGAACATATTCAAATAGATTGCTTTAGAGCATCTGGAGTCTAGGACTTGTCACAGTTCACACTGTAAGCCAATTCCTGTTGCAGAACTTCTACTGAAAATTTCCACACATGCCTTACATTGGGGGTATAAGTTCTTAAAATCAATCATGATTAGAAAAATATTTAATTCTAAAATAACTCAAGATTAAAAAAGCATAGGGGTCATCTCCCTTATGCATAGCGCAGTAAAAAACCAACAAAAAAACGGTACACAAAATTCCGCTGGTAATATTATGTGAACAGTGCAAACAAAACTCATGGCTCTCTAGTATAAAAGCCTCAGGCTTCAGCTTTATTAAAACTTTAAACTTAATAATGCAATTCTCCCACTTCTCTTGTCCCCAGTGTCTTATGACAGAGAGCTTACAGAAGAAAAGCCTTCAAGGACCTGTAATAACGTGGAGAACACCAAGTTCCCAAACACGGGTGGTTGTGCTAATAGGTGCAACAGGTCCACGGGTAGGGATGCTGGCCCACCTCGCTTACAAACCTCCCAGCAATTTGTCTAGTACGAACGAAGCCTAACAGTTCAATAGAAAGCCCATCACATAACATAAACTCTTATGGTACTGTGTGGGTAAAAATCTTTGAATGGGTCCACTACATCTCACCCACAACAGCTCAAACCAAAACACATGGGTGGAAGGGGCATCCTCCACGGACTGGAGCACAAAATGTTGGCATTCTGCACATAGTTTCCTTGCAGACCAAAAATGTACTTTGGACAAGAAGGCTTGGTCAAGCTCTTCCCATCAAAAGCTCCACTCAAGCGAACAAAAGCCAACCCCTTTTTTAATGCATCTCAAGATATTTCAGTGGTGAAGGTTGCTGAGATATTTGCCTTTGGGCTGCTGGAATAGGACTGCAGTGATAGCCGGGAAAGGAGGTCTGGAGCAGCTGGGTCTAGCTGGAGTCAGTCAGTTGGTACTCCCTCCCGACAGCAGCAGTCTGCCGTCCCAAAACTGGAGATCCGTGCCAGGGAAATCTCTGTACGTCTCATTGACATGAAAATAAAGTTCTGAAGCATCAACAACTTCCACCTATCTCAACCAGGAACAGAGAGTGAAGCCTGATCAGTTTAAGTGTTAACGTTCCTATGCTGCTGACTGCAGCAGGGAGATGTTGGCTTGCCTCTAATATAAGAGCTCAAAAATGGTCCGCTCTTAGGAATGTGGAGCTCCACAAGGGCCAATTCATGCTGCCAGGAAGCAGCCTAAATTAGCAGTGCAGTATTTGGCACAACTAATGCTGAAGAGCATCTGATACTTGAGCCAGGTTGTTTAAAGGTAGCTTGGGTATGTCCAGCGCAGTACGTGAGCCCCAGGAAAATCGTATTTGAAAAATCCACATAGTTTGCTAAACTGTATTTTGTTTTGTATTCACGGTTATTTTGGACTTGGGTAGTGGAAGACGTTGTGAGCGCATGATCACACCTAAACCTCCGCCACAGCAGAAGATCCTTCTCTGCTCTGGCTTTACCATGTGTCTGTGTCAGCAGCATCCCCTTAATAGAGATGCAGGAGTTTTTCTGGCAGGAGGCTGCATCACCTCTCCAAATGACATGAGCTCAGCCAGCAAGAGCATTCCTCTGTTAGAACAGCTATGCAAAACCTGCACTAGAGGTTTTGCTAACATAGTTATCTTGGCTGGGGTGGTGAAGGATTCTTTCAAGCTCTTAGCTGATACATCTTTGCCAGTAAAACCTTATGTTGTAGGTCACAGCTTTGCTTTTTCTTGGTTTACCTGGATTTCTGAGGCACTGCATAGCTATTTCAGCGCCATGCCTAGTTTGAAATGAAATAATAAAGTAGAATAAAATAAAATAAAATAAAATTAAAAACAAAAAAAACCTATTAGTAAACTGCCTTAATCAGAACCATCTAGACCCATACCCACTGAAAGTTCAAAGTGCTGTAGCATCAAGAAAGGTCAAGATCTAGGTGGACTAGGAAGCAGAGGCATCTCTGCTTGAAACTGGGAGCGCTGTCAGCCTCTTGCCCCAAACTTGCTAGCCCGGTCTCAGTTTTTCACAAAGACTTTCACAGCCCTAGTCAGCCCTGAGCACGGGCAAATCACAAGCCATAATTTTGAATGTTTCCTTGTTTCAACGTACGTTGGGTGCCAGACTTTTAGCCTCATCTTGCAGCCATTAGGGACAGTTTAACATCATTTAAGAGGAGCAGTCGGTGCATGGTTGACCCCTAGCAGTGATGCACAGCTGACATTCTATCAGAGGTGCCCCGTCGTACCCGAGCGGGGTGCTGAACGCTCCCCGAGACCTATCGCTGAGCAAATATGAGTGAGTTTTCAAACCCCGCCAGTTTTCTTGCTGTTGACGGGAGCTGTAGGAAGCTCCAGACTAGGGAGGAGCAGGGTCTCGGGGTGCAGACAGATGATTGAGTTACGGTGACTCCTCCAGTCGCCGCCTGTCAGACTCGCCGCGGTAGCTCGCAGCTTGTACGGGCTCCGCTGAAGGGTGGCAGCAGATAGAAGCTGGGTTGTTGATGCTGCTACCAACCTCGGCCATCTGGTCTACCCATCTGAGGGATGCGACTGCTCCAGGGCAGAGACACTCATCTGCTCCCCAGTCAGGCACCGTGCCGCCACCGTTTTCAGCCCCGGGGATTTGAGCCTGGTCAACATCTCTGAGGTTGTTACTTTGGGTGAGTTCAAATTGATTAGGAAGTGGGGCTGCGCAGAAATAAACCCTTCTCACACCAGAAGAAAAGTTCTTCCTAAGGCACTTGCTTGAGCTGAACATCTTTTAAATTACAGTGGACCAGCCTTGCTGTATCTAAACAACCAGTACGCATATAAAACGGATCAATAAAACAAGTAATTTACTCTCAGCCTGTCTTGCTGGGCTCCTCCTTTGCATCATGTGGGGTGAAAACTTCTAAAAAGCCTTGAACCAGAATATGCGGGTTCTTGGAATTCTATTTACTCAGATAAAGTTAAATAAAACACAGTGATCTTAAATCTTTGTGGTGACAAATTAGTTGAAATAAACTGCTCCTGAAAATCAGTGTGTAACAAAACCATTAATACACAAGGCTTGAAAATGAAATGATACAAGATGTTGGAGGTTTTTTTTGATGTTTTACCATCACGAAGGTAATGGTTCATATCTAATGAAAAACGTGGCCTGAAGTAAGTTATGGAAATAATTTTCTCGTGTTTTAATAAATGTGTAAATCCAGAACTCAGTCTACAAGTGAACAATCATATTAGTGAAATGAATGTGAAACAATCAAGTAAATAACTGTTTTTACATGTTAAGTATCAAATACAACAGGGTAAAATGGCATTACTTCTTCATTGCTTCTGTCTGAATGGTACATGGAAAACTTTCATTACAGCTTTATGCAAATCTCACACTGGTGCATTTTTCAATGAAATAGTCAGTTTCCTTATATTTCATTTTATAGCTAGAGAAATAGAGAGAATTGTACTGGTTTAACATCAAGCAGGTCAAACCCTCCACAGATTTCTGGATGTTGGCTATTTAAGAAGTTGCCCCTATTTTATCATACGTTCACACAAACATGTCAGCCTATCTTTTAATTTCTATTAAAAGGCCAGACTTAAAAAAAAAGAAAAGAAAATGAGAAAAGCTGAGCGTTAAGCTCAGCACCTCACAGATGGACGTGGAGTCTGACGCCCTTGTTATTTAAACACAGACAGCTGGATTTCCACTTCAGCCAGAGGATAAGACAACACTCACTCTTCCTGTCCTTTGAAGCCTCAGCTTCGACTCTTGCAACCTCTGAGTAACTTCAGGAAGGAAAAGTGTCTCCACAGGCAAGGTCTCTGAGCAAGAGGGTATGTAAACTGAAACTTTTGGGGTCACACAAACTCACGGAGATAACTCTTTTCGCAGTTAGGGAATGGGAAATTGTGATTTATTATTGCAGACAACCAAAAGAGAGGAGCAGCAGCTTCCTCCTTCTTCCCACTAAAATGCTCCTCCCGCATGCACACCGCATGCACGCTCCTTCGCCAAAAAAGTATGTGCACGTGTGGCAGAAAACCAAATTACACCAAGCGGAGCACAATATGACTGACTCCTTCAAAGTCTGAAAAAAACAGAAAAGCAGAAGGGGAAATACTGGATAATTCTTTATCGGGGCTCTTTATCTGACATTGGACATGCCATCAGATATCAGGCAAAGTTTTCCACCCAGTCGTGAGGTGGGGAAGTAGCAGCAAGGCTAAGAAGGCTCCATGGAGGAGAAAATTTTTCATACGCAGAAGGGCTTCGTGAAGCAGCCTGAAGGATGTATAACTAATCTACGATGACAAATGATTCAGATAAAGATCTTCCAATTCAGAGTACAGAACAGACTCTTATAAACAGTACACATTCATAATTAAATGTCTGGTCCATGCCCTGCGCCGGTAGGCACCAGGCACAGCTGTACTGGCAAAGGAAGCTGAGATCCTCCACCCTCACCCTCTGGAGACACTGGGCATGGACCTGCTCTCCAGCAGGTCTGGAGAGCCATAGCACTGCCACAACGCACAACTTGCACCTCAGCATCCCTGGACATGGAAATGGGGTGGGAGACCAGGATGCTGTCTCACTGCCATGAAGTCTTTCCTTGTTGATCCTCCTGGCCTGCTGAGTGATCTTGGACCAGCCTGGTCATCAGCTTGCTCATATCATTTATTGCTGTGTAATGCTACAGGAGACCCACGCGCTACTCGCTCTGCATCGCCCTCAGCCTGAGCCTGCTAGTCAAATACCAAAAATCACCCTCGAGTACTTATGACACCAGTCAGAAAAGTGATGCCAGGTAGCGATGAGTCAACAGGAGAACGAGGAGTGTCATTTCTTAGCGTAACGAGTACTGTTGTGCCCACACGTCAGGCCAATGGATGCTGCACAAAAGCACTGAAAAATCCCCGCTTCCCATGCAGGAAGGTACTCATTTATCACATGCAGTTCTTCTTTAGTGAAATAACCTAAGCTCTTGTACTCACAAGCCTCAAAGAGAGACTCTGGCACGTTAAGAGCGGCCCATGTTTATTTTCATGGCTGTTAGGAAATGGAGAAATCATCCTGAAAATTTTGGATTGGACTCTGCCTTTGGTGGTTGCACTCAGGCTGCCAGACCAAGACTTTCCCGTAAACGCCAGCCAAGGCACACTGGCTGGCTCCTGAAACCAGGCTACACCAGTGGGCAAGCTGGGATGGCATGGAGAGCACTGGGCAACCCTCCCCTCTCACTGCAGGAGGAGCCAGCCGGGCAGCGCTGCTGCGGCGAATGTCCCTGGGCCACCGGGTAGGACCTGAAGAAACAGCAGCCTCGTCCTGTGACCATGGGATCTCCGGGGAGCTCGTCAGGATGCTGCAGGACCGTGAAGATCAGCCAGCCCTGCACTAAAGCACAAGCGACGTCTGCTAAACTTTCTCCGCTCTCCAAAGTTTCTGGTCTACTTTGAAAAAAGGCCTGCTGTGGGTTTAACTACTTAACCATCTTTTTAAGCTAAGAGCTCATCATTTTCAACTTAAGAAGTCCCACTTCAAAAAAAAAAAAAATTCACAGATATCGTGGAAGGCAAAAGACACTGTGTGAAATCTGCAAATTCTGGCCCTCATCAATAAAAATTCAAAATGTTAAAAACATGGGATAAGGTAGAAAGTCAGCCCCCCTTTCCCACAGCATTTCATGCCTGCTTTGTGTTATATATCTACCAAATGATAAGCTCCTTGAAAGAGAACCATTTTCCTTTTGTTTGGTCCTGAACACACAGTTGGAAGTTCAAGCATCTAGCACACAGAGAAGCATTCCTGTATGCTCTTTGCCTAATTTTAAAGTAAGTTAAATAGAATATACATAATAGCCATTTAGTTAGACCAAAGGCAGCTGGAGCCACCCCTGGTGTTTATTTCCAAACCATTACACATCACTAGCAAGATATTCTCCACGACCCTCTGATCTTATAAGGTTCATAAGGAACACTAAAACCAAAAGCAACCGCAAGCTTTACTTCTGCTCCTATTCCTCCAAAGTCCTCTTCGGTGTTCCATCACTGGATGAGGTGAGGAAACATCACACCTGGATAGGTTTCCCATGTCTTTATTTCACCACCAGCACCACCGCCACAGCTTCCCCCCGGCAGAACAACCTGGCGAGCAACCCCCTACCATAAGGATGTATCCTACCATCGGTTGAAAGTCATCATTTAACTGGACCACGACACCAAATACTGTTCACAGCTCCCGTCTCTGGGAGCCTCGATACCCAGATTCGTCCTCTTAAAGGATGAGACCTCTATAAAGACGAGAGCCCAGTCACATCTCCAGTACTTGGATAGATAAGCCGACTCACCAGACATGCATACCTGAAGGCTTCTGCACACTTTGGGAGGGAGGTGTACCAACGGAGTGTATCAGTTTATAACACACTTTGGAAACACATACAGTGCTAAATCACAGTTCAGTCTGTATGCACGCACTTACAGCCATAGGTGCTTTTAAGCTGCACCAAGAAGCATCGTTACACCAGGACATATGCCTTGTTGGGAGGTTACCTCAGTTTAACTAAATTCCTTTCTAAACTAATGATTAAAGTCTCAAAACCCCTTAAGTATAGACAGACCTTACTCTGCTGAACCCATCCTGAGTCTGCCTACTCCTAAAGCACTCTGGTGCAGCCTCGGAGCAGAGGACCTGAGCTAACTGCTGGAACAAAATCAGCTTCCCCCGTGGACAGGGAGCGAAGGTTCATACCAGACTTGAAAGGAAGCTTTCCCGAGCTTAACAACAGCTGTGCCGCCAATGTTTTCAGTTTAATTTTTTTTTTTTTCCCCTGTAACCTTTGTGTGAACTTCTGAAATGAATGGCTTTGGCTTATAAACCTGCACTCCTGGACCAAACAGCCCCGTGAAGCTGGCAGTCCTTCACCCTCACCCCTTGTATTGCTAACCTTAGATCACACCCCCCCCCCCTCCCCCCGCTAACGGGGAGGGAGATGCAGGTGCAAATAAGCTTGAGCAAAACATTGTGAGCAGCTCATGAAACAGCCTGGTGCTAGGACATGGAGAGACACGGCTCCTGCAGGAGCTGGGACAGCCTGAGCTTTCTGGTGGGACACAGCGGCTGCTCCGAGTCCCGTGGATCTCCGAGACATCGGGTATCAAAGCATTATTAGATGCAGATGGTGTGTTTTGGATCATAAATACATCATTTGGGATTTTTTTTTTTTTTTTCTGCACTTGCTGTGGTTTCCAGAGGGGATCGCATTGCATCACACGCCAGCTAGCTTGGCCGTTGAAGGCCAAGTGTGAAAATAGTGGCAATCAATCCCACCCGAGCCATTCTTGCAAAACATGGATAATGAACACATGTTGTGGTACACAGGTTTTATCGGCACACTTTTTCAGCTTCGGTTTCAAAGGTGAAGCCGTAAGTGTGTTAGGCAGATCACTCCGAACACCGGGAGCTGGAGAGGAGCTCTCGGAGAGCAAAGACCTGTGCCGGCCCCGCGCCAGATGCGTGTCCCCCTTGCTGGTATCCCAGATGTGTGTCCCCCTTGCTGGTACCCCACCAAGCTCTCCTCAGCATGTGCACGTGTTTTATTTTCCCAGGTTGAGGTGTTATCAGCAAACTCCAAAGTTTATGTAAGTAAAGAAGGAGCTGGCTGATGTGATCCGTTTGATCCAACAAGGCTTGGATTGATGAAATATTACTTAGGATTGATGAAATATCTAGGTCTGTGCAAAAACATCTACTGCAACATATATGGGGCATGCCTGCTGTCTCGAAAGAAATACAGTTTTCCTTTGGTTGGTTTTGGGGAAAAAGTAATTGTTTTATAATGGGTTGTATGCACCCCTATGGACATAAACAGACCTCTAAAATTGTCAAAGCGATTTCCATAGAAATGTACAGAAAACACATATAGCAGACAGTCATCGTTTCAGGTTCATATATTAATGAACCAGAAATTACATTCCCTTTATAGCAAGTGTCCTCTAGCACTCCCCTACCTTAAGGAAAATAGCACTTCAAAACGCTGACAAGAGCAAAGTCTATAAACCCACCATTTAAATACCTGACAGTAAGCACCAGTAAGAGATGGCACTAGAAAACGTACACTCGAAAGGGCTCTTTTGCAGGTACTGTGGAATTTTCTCTGTTTTCCCTTGTTTTCAGTATTTCATTTTATAAAGCTCTTCCAACATTTATCTGAGCACACGGTAGTGGTATTAGTCACGTATACCACGAGAGCCTACCGAAGTTGCAGTCTCATAGCTTCCACAGCGTTACTGCAGCACTAAAACCATCAATAAAAATGTTTTCACACTCTATATGTCAAAATCAATTTTACTAATAAGTACGATATTTCTTCTAAGATGAACAAATTTAGTAATTTTCTTTTTACTTCTCATTTTTCTTGCAATTATGATTTTATCTATTCTAGCCTAATATGGAAGTAAATTGGAGTGATACCATGCGGCTCAAATTAAGAGATATCAGTCCAATTCTTAAGTAGGCTAGTAACAATTTTTTATGAAGCAATGCTAGTGGAAAGTGATGGCGGCAGTGCTGGGAAGCAGGGTCTGCTGTGGAAGCCCAGAGCAGCTGTGACAGTGCAGATTCAGCTGCACTGCTCCGCTAACTTCTTAAAATTATTTTCTGGAAAATAAACCACCAAACCCTTCAATGCGTGATCAGGTCGTTTATTCCTACTTAAAGGGTCTGAGTTGAGACTCCCAGTGCAACGGCTAGGAGCGATTTTCAGCAGACACTGGATATAGATCACTAATGCATTGCACAAAGGCTACTGAAAAGCCATCAGCTGGGAACAGCTTTTGGTCACTACTAAACAGGGGGCAGATTTGAACCAGTGACCTAGAAGTGAAAGACTTTGTAATCTGATTACCAATCCCTTGAGCCATCCCATCCCTCCCCTTTTCTTTTTTACTGATAAGAGAAAAAGAGTCTTATTACCTAAGCAACTTTTGTAGCCTGTTAGCAATGCAAAAGCTTTCATTTAGTGCTTAAAAAGGAAAGTCTCATGGGCACGCTTATTAGCCCATCTCAAGCACAGGCTCTGTATTATTTTTCCCTATTAATTTCAAAATAAATGTATTGGTATAAAAGTGTAGCACAATGCTTTTTCTGATAATGATTTATAGTAAAGTTCTTGCTGATTAAAATAGGTGCTGATGAGAGGTTTTTACATAGCTGTGGAGTCAACAGATCCCTCACTGGCAAACGAAGAGACAACACTCTCCTTTTGTCAGCAAATACTCCAAAGAATATAAACGCATTACCGAGGTATGGTGTGTATTGCAGATGATAAGCATCTAAATCGCTTGTTTTTCATACATAAATCATACTTTTAACCAACCACGAAGATGCATTTTCTCATTCAGAAGCAGGAGACGGTTTGGTAAGTGTTATAATCTCATCATCAAATATTATTTTAATGCACAAACAGGATCTCCCAAGTATGCCAAGACCCATTTAAATAGCCTTTAAGAGACAATGAAGCTATTGTTTCTCCTTTTCCTTCTCGGTCCTCTTCTCAAGACCCTCAGGAAGAAATCTGGGAGACCTTTTCTGCCAGTTTCCTACCTCTTTTTTGCAGACATTGTGGCCTGCACATTAACACTGCTTCCTTTGGCTGGAGGTAATAAACGATTAGCTACAGCATAGCAGTGCGGTGTTCATGTTATTCTTTGCTGTACTATACTCAGCCAATGTCTCAAAAATTAATGCAAGTGTATCAGGATCTGAAATTAACTTTTTATAGCCATAAGCAACATCCCGCTAGGAGGGGGAAAATCCTATTATAGCAGTTCTGGCATCTCACTGCTTGTAGACTGTTAGTACGCACAAAATAAGATTTCAAATTATAAAATGGTGAATGCAAAAAGAGTTGTTCCGTATTGATTAAACATATTTTTTTTTTTTTTTTTTTGCTTATGAACCGATAAAGCAAACCAAGGTGATGCTCGCTCTTGTTAAATGACAGATCTATTACTAAAGATCAGGTGGGAGACCAGACTGTCCAAGACTACTACGTGATTGTACAGAAACAATTAGAAACCCTACATATTTATAATAAACGTGCGATACTATCCTCCGGAGTTGTGCCATAACTTCCAGGAGGATTTTTCAGAAATTTACGTATTCACTGCACTGTTTAAAAATACATTGCTAAGAACTACAATGGCTCAAAATCACTTTGACATTTGCAAGCGATTATGCTGGACTAAAATAAAATACTTTCAATTCACCCTGCACAAAATATAACCTATTGTTATACTGGCTTGCCTTTTAATGGCCATGAGTTCTGGTTAGGACAATATTTTAGAAGTTTATTAAAAAATTACTTTTCCTATGTAAGAAAATCGTTAAGTTTCAAACAGCTGAAAATTAGAACTTACACGTGGTAAAACCCATTGCCTCGACTAACAGGTCATTTGCAGGGATCAGACAAACCAGCCGTTAACTACACACGTTTATCAATACCTGGTGTGAGAAAATTTACACACTTGCTCAAAGTCAGCAACAGTTAACCAGAAAGAAATATTTTGGCTAAACACCAGAGAGGTAGAACAAAAGAACAGACCAGATTTGATATAGGGCCCGATCTCAAATCGCAGCTTAAGCAATGAACAGTGCTTTAAACCACGGGATTTAATCTCTTGAACTTGAGTGCTGGAATTTCATAGCAAAGACAAACGCAGCACGCAGCACTCGTTACAGCCCTTTGCTGACTGCAGAAGACACGGACGAGCTAACAGCAACGCTTGGCGTCTTCACATTGAACTGGGACGTTATTATTTTGATAAAATGTCTAATATCGGTATTAATTTTCCGATGTTCGTGAAATGACACCTGATTTTATTAATCCGATTAACCTGACTATTCAACCTCTTTTGTAAATCCCATCCAAACAACACTACTGAAAGAGCCCATGAATGGAAGAAACATTTGAACTTGGAACAGCAGCTCAGGTGATTTAGCGTTCTGTAATTAAGAAACATCTTTCCAAGGGTAATGTAAGTGATACGCGTTTTACACATGCCGAAGATGCACTCTTTAAACTTCCTATTCTTGTCCTCTGCTTATCTTTCTCTTGACCTTTGCTGAAATAAGTCACCCTGACTCCTCAGTACCCTCCCGACGTGTTTCTAACGCTGTGCATCGCGCTCGCTGGCTGGAAGCACAGCTGGCAAGGGATCTAAACCCCATCGCAGGGCAAACTCAGCCTTCTGGCTTTGCCAAGAACGTCATTTCGAGTGTTTTTTTGGGGGGAAAAAAAAATAAATAAATTGTTACTGTACGGGACGCTTGACTCCGTATTGGTTTGCGAGTACTGACGGCTCCCCCCGTTACAGCAACCCAAGGGTAAAACCGAAACAGCGGCGAATCAAGCAGCCTAGAATTTCTTAACAAGAATTCAGTCCTTCATCACGGTAGGATTGCGGAATTCAGCCCAGTTCTGCTCGCCGTCCCAGAAGGAAGCTGCAACCGAGGACAAGCAGTGCCCTCTAGTGTCACCGGCTGCCGAGACCCCCCCGCAGCACCGCGGGGACCGGCCGCGGGCCAGGGAGCGTCCCCACCCGGGGACACGCGTGGGAGCGGGCAGTGCCCACGGACGGCTGGGGCACGGCCGCGGCCAGGCGTCACGGCCGGCGAGCGCGCATCGCGAGGCGGCCACGCAACGGCAGCGCGCCCGGCGTACTTACACGCAGCGGCCGAGCGCGCGTGCGCATCGTCGTGCGTTATTATCCTGGGGCCGTGTATATGCACACGTATGCCTGCACGCGCACAGGTCCACGCACGGAGCCCGACGCGGCCGAGACGTCTTTAACGCGGCGGGCAGCTCAGGGAAACGTCTCGGCGCGGAGCAGCAGGCCATGCGTGAAAGCGGGTGTCAGAAAGCCCAGCAGAATCGCTCGCTGTGAAGATGTCTAATAGGAACTGCTGAATACACAATACGGCGAGCAGGGGCTGAATGGCTAAATTGGAGCGGCCAGAACGCAGTCAGAAGGTTTTGAATCAATCAGAAATTATAATTAAACCTGTAATGAGTGTTTTGACATCTTCCCCCCTTTTTTTGTTAATTGGAGGTTAACACTATTTAGACTTTATTACGGTCCAGTATCAACAATTTTGTAATATAACTTCTATGCCTTTTAGCAAATTACCTCAAACTTTACTCTTTGGATATAAAAAATAGCCCCTTAGGCACTCTCAAAAATTCCCCTCTGACGGGAAAAATTCTACAAAACTTCAGTACGCGTTGTATTTAAGCTGAAATTTACAACGGAGTCACGCTAGGTTTGTTTAATTTTTCATTTTACTGCATAAACATTTGACAAAGAGAGAAAGCTATCTGTTCATCTTGTGAATGATGGTATACGTCATATGTTCATTAGCATTCACGTCTTCCGTGAAGTACAGGCAATAAAATAAGGAAACAAAGACAAAAGGTATAAAAGAACGATACAAGATGGCACCAGTTACAGGTGCATGGAACAAGCCTTGAACGTTACAAAAAGACATATATGAGATGTCAAATAAGCCATTCTTATAATAGTGTAAAAAAAAAAAAAGAAAAAAAATTGAAGCCTGACAGTGCTGCCCAATTTCATTTGCATAAAAAGTGCAAGTGACTATTTATAAATATATTCAGATCACAAGATGTTTGTATTCTGTTCTTCCACGTAAAGCATTAATAGACATTTATTCCCATCCTTGCATTTTAAAAAGCAATGTACATAATTAGGCTTTTACGAAAAGATTACAATGTGCATTATAAATTGATTCCTGTTTAAAGTGAAGGTGGCAAATATGCATTAGTTTAAGAGACAAATGGCTGGAAACGCAGTGTTCAGAATGACAGTAGATACGTATTTAGACACCTTACAATAACTATTAGGGTACAATTGCTGATGAAACTTTAATTGCATAAGATTCATTAAAATCTCTAAATGGCATATACACATTTAGGCTCAATTTGAGAACTTAGCCATAAAAATGGATTTGGAAGTTTTTGTCGTTAGATTTTAGCAGTAATTTAGCATTCTGAAAAAGTTAGCAACAGCAACTGAAATAATTCAACTGCATGCTACAGCAGATGATACCGCATCTATGGCTATTACCAATAAATATTTTTTCAGGAGACTTACGGTGCTGCCGCCCGGGGAAGCCAGCCCAAAGCCTGGCACGGTTCAGCCCAGCACAGAACGGTTTGGGAGGCAGGAGGTGAAAGCTCAGTTGCATATTACAGACGTTCAGAAAGTTTTTATTATTTTCCCCTTTCACGCACAAGGATGCTAACGGCTATTTTAAGGAAGAGAAGAAAAGACAAGGTCGCTCACTGTAGCACCGCTTGATCCCTTGTGCCCGAGGATGTCAACCTACTGCAGAAAACGTGACACGGGCTTACACTTTAGGCTGGCCGAGAAAAGTTAATTTTGCAGAGGAAAGCAGTTGTTATTTACCCCAAGTTCAGGCCGCGCGCTGTTCATTTGAGGACAGGGAGCGCACGCACAAGGCGCAGCCCCGCGCGGGCATGTACGTGGCGTGAATGACACCAGCAAAAGAAAAAAGGACGCCGAGGACTGACGTCCTCTCAGCGTTACTCATTATCTCTGCATTGCACGGAGGGTTAAAATCAAAATGGAGGCTTTTTTGGGACCTGGGCACTTCTGCTGTTCGGAGCGCGCGGCTGGGGCGCGCTGGCTTAGCAGAAAGGGGAGGAAAGGGATGCACGCTGCCGTGCAAGGGTGTGCGGCGAGTGTTTGCTGCTGACAGGCTGGAAAGTTTTGCTTGGGATACAGCTGGGTGGAAGAGGAATGATTGAAGGGGAGTGTGTCGATGTGCGAGAGGTCAGGGGGAAACAGGGAAGGACTGAAACACACCTCCTGCATTACCAGCATCAATAGGTCTTTGATGCTATAGAAATTACTCTGCTAAAACTTACTACGAATTTTATACCAATAATATGCACTACGTGTAATCGCGTGTGAAGATGTACACGGGCAGGGAGATGCACAGAACAGCAAACTGTGGCATATGCCTGTATGCATTTGGCTTACCGAATGCAAGAGGATGCTTTTTCCTACGGGATGCGTCTCCTGAACTACCTGATTTAGAAATATTTGTTTAAACTGCGAAAAGTTACTTTAGCATGTACGAAAGAGAAGCAGAAGGCAGAAAGATTTTTTCTTTCAAAATAAGGTATCTCGAGGAATGTGCATTATATAACTAATTTTAATTTTGTGCAGTTACAAACTATAGACTTGCTATCCCTTTCCACAGATTCATGCGAATCTACCAAATATAGTGACATTGAAATTTCAAATTTCTTTTTTCTATAGCACTTGCTTCACAATTAGAGTAAAAAACTTCACTTAGATTGTACTTAGCAGAATGCTGCAAAATATAAAAATGTATTGAGTACATACAAAAGAAGTGCAATCCAAAGCAATGCAAATAATAACTTAACATCATTATTTCTTATGCCATGCAATAAAAATCAGTTTTGTCCAGCCAAATAAGGATTTAGCCTCCACTTAAATAGGACAATTGCCTTTTTTTTTTTTTTTTTTTTTTTTTCCTGGAGAAAGAGAGGTGGTGGGAAGCAACATGAGAGTCTGCAGAGCAGGACGATTCTAATTGTTTTGTCTTTATTACACATTATTCTTACGAACGCCACCACCTATTACCCTTTCAGCAATAAAGTAGGGCTCAAACGGTGACCCCACTAAATCTGGTGCTAAGCAGTCTGTATCGCACCCCGAGCGGCCTCTCCTCAAAATACAAACATGACAGAAAATCAGCATTTCTGGAGTGAGACGGGGAGGCTCTATCAATTCCCTCCTCAGACTGCTGCACCAGATCACAAGTGTCGAGGAGTTCTTGATCAAGTCTTTGTTGTTTAAACACCCCATTTTACCTCAAAAGAAAAAAAAGAAAAGGGCAGAAATAAACTTTAATGTCTTTTAAAAAATGCGCTAGAGTATCTTGCATGTGATGGAAGTCTGCCAGTTAGATCATCAAAAGGTTTCGAGTGAAGGGCAGATACCACGTACGTACAATGCATGGAGAGTAAAAATGTTTAGGTGGGAATGAAGTAGTGGAAAACATTTTTAATTGCCGCATGGTATCTGCCACATTAGCAGTACCTGGACTTTGAAAAGATCTCCCTAGCAAAACAACAGAGAACCACCTCTTATCTTCGGTAACATGCTTGTAAAATGAAAATGTCTCAGTGACACGGGAGAGGGATGACACTTCAGGCATCCTCTGTAATTTTTCCAGTCTCTAAATACTACGGCTTTACACACTAAAAATAAAAAACCCACAGACTTTGGAATTTCATTCTTTATATACTTATTTTGAAAACATTTGCCCTGCATCTGAAAAATAGCACTTTTTGCTGTGGAAGTTATATCTTTCACAGGAAAACTTAAAAATGTGGTTTTTTACATTGTGCTGCTCTATTTTACTCAGACCTTATCAGCAAAAGGACTCACTCGTATGCCTGATGCTGAAGATGCCCAGCAATCAAGCAATTATTAAACCCCATTCAAAGCACTTGTTTCAACACATCCAGAACATCACTGGGGGCTGCAAATATCTGCTGAGAAAAATCTCAATATACAACATCCATGGAGGGTATCAGAAGCTCTGGATGTACCTATATACATCTCCATCACGTTTTTCTACGGCATCTGCTTTGTTTAACAGCACAATGCTATGCACGCTACGGATACTTTTTTTCCAGAGAGTATTTCTACCTGAAGTAAGAGATTAGATTTCTTTTCTTCATTTTAATTGCGTATAAACAATTGTTCCCCACCCTTTCTTTTTCAAAACTGAAGCTGTTTGCAAAAGACCTCTTTTGCTACCAGAAATTTTTCGGGTCTTGTTGCCCTGCATCGTTCAGGCATATAAGCAAGTCCAGCATTTTTCTTCAACTGAATAACACAGATAATGGGCTGCTACGAGATACTCAGACTCTTCTTTTATTTCAGAATTAAAAGCAAGTTCCACTCCCCACTTAAGAGATTAGCTCATATTTAGCCCGTGCCCATCTTCTGTGTTCATTGACTCAAATATCAGCAAAAGACAGCTTAAAATAAGTGAAAAGTGTTGCAGATGCACAATCTGTGCACAATGCAGAGACACAATATATATAACGCTCGCATAGGATATCGCTACGTATAGCAAAATAGTTATCGGTATAAATATGCACCGATTTCATTTATACACTGAAACACAACAGAACAGATTTTCAGTTACTATCCAACTTTTTTTTTCCCTGCAGATTTTTGAAATCTGTATTTGCATGTTCATCCTCTATGCTACGGAAAGCTCAGAATTCATCATCGATGCAAAAATCAGAAAAGATCCTCTGTACCAATAGGTCAACACATTCTTTTGCGATTTTAATAATGGCCTGTCCTATTACATTTGTTATTCATATAGAATAAGGATAGACAATTTTTAGGTATTATATAGCTTTCTTCTGGAATATTAGCTTTGTGGCTTTGAGAGGCCATTTTCTAAAGATCCTAATAGTCAAATGACATCTTGGGAAATGTTACATTCTCACTGCATTTGCATGATAATGAAGATGAAATTTCATATACGCTACCTGAATTATACTTATCTAAGTTTTGTTTTACTGAATGACCAAAGGAATATGTTCCCTAAGCCAAAGTATTGCAATACAATGCAATACATTATTGCTGCTGTGAAAGACATGAAACTATAATCCAAGCGATAAAAAAAACGCTGCGTAATTTATGTAATAGCGTTAATATGATCTCAGCTGCGTATCGCTGAATACTTATTTCCTTTGAAGAAAATTCTACAGCACCCACAAAAATATCCATAGTCAATTTTTAAAAAATGATGAAGAAACGGCTCTGCGATGCTCGGTGCTCTGTAGGACAGGAACGCTATCGTAACATTTCATTTTTCACCAACATGCAGTACTATCACGCGCTTGGTACAGTTCACATGTCAGCTTATTCACTCGGTATGAGCCGCCCTTTGGGTATAACCGCGTTTCACCTGTACCTACGGGAAAGTCCATGTGTCACATCATTTTCTGACCACAGAAAGAGGTTTGGTGAACAATAGTAATGGGCATCTTTCCCATAATTATGCATGTAGGCAAATATATGGCTCTCAGAAATTGCAGCGGTGGATTTCGGAGCTCCTGAATGTGGGTTGTTATTGCAGGAGACATTGAAAAGCTCCATCCCCTACAAGGGTGAGCCAAGAACCCGGCTGCCAAACCTGGGTTTCGAAAGCCAGCCCCTGACATACCACGTCGGTAACAGCAAGGACACTGTAAGGAAGTATTTGTCTTCTCTGATCAACACAGAGCTGATCAATCATCCGTCTGCTCAGCAATTTACCTGCGCGATTCATTTTGAAGGACAGCTCCAGAAAGCCAAAATCCAACTGCAGATTTATTCCGAGGATGCCATTTTTTAATATTTTCGTAAGACAGAAGAAAATTTAGTACAAATCACGAAAGTTACAAACTGACAGCATTAATCTAAACAAAGACACCAGCACACACAGTCTTAGATTAAGTCTCCACTTATAATTGCAAACTCTTTGAAGAGAGAGTAGTTTTGATTTTTGCTGGAAGCTATAGGCATTGTTTTAAAAAAAAAACAACACAGCATGGAATAAATGGTGTACATAATGGCGATTTTATTTAACATAGCTTTTCAGTATGCTCTGGTCTATGCTGTGCTATAACTGCGGAAACACATCCAAATTAAAAAAAAAAAAAAAAAATTACTTATCCTGAAAAAAAAAAAAAAAAAAAAAAAGAAAGGAAAGGCCTATACTCGAAGGAACATCTGAATAAAATTGAGACATCTGCAGTAAAGTTTTCCCTTCTCCCCAGAATGTTTGAGATGAACTCGGCGTAACACTGCCTTCCAAGAAAAGACAGGGTGATCAATGCAGGAGCACATCAGGCTCCCTTGGACAGGCCAATCAATGCAAGAAAGAACCTTGCCCAGGGCCTTATGCAAATAGAAGCACGTCCTGCAACCCGGGGAGGGAACATGCGCAATAGATCAATGGCATCTGAAAAACCTTACAGCTATATCAGCCTCAGACAGTAAATATATAATGATGAATCCCTCACGTTCAGCCGTGAACTCTTTAAACTAGGTTATTTTCAACAGCTGGTTTTAAAAAATCTGCCGGGGCTGTAGACAGCAACGGCAGCGAAGTGAAATAAGATTACTGAGGGTTAAATTAACAATGCTTTTTTTTAAGGCTGAGAAAATATAATCTCTGTACTTTAACACCTTGTAAAATGCTGGAAGTTATGTGCCCGCCGGGGTAGGGATGAGAGGGGGTGGCTGGGGTTTTGTGTCATTGTTTTGATATTTTGAATTTTTTTTTTTTTTAAACCTACTCAGTAAAGTACTCGGTGATGTAGGAAAAAAATAAAAGGTTTATCATTTACAAGAACTACAATACCAGAGAGCTAACATCACAATCATCACTCTGTTGATTGAAATTCATTCTGTCAATGAATATTGTAATTATATTTTTTGTACCCTCGACTGTTTTAGACTATGTTTTAAAAGAATTCAAGAAAATACTAAGGCTCCTAAGCAAAGCAGCTGGCTTATAACGTTAATACTTCAAAAGCACTCCAAATTGGAATAGAACTCAGTAAGGCGCACAAAGCAATATTGATGACCACAGGACCATACAGGTTCACCAACTACTTGGTAACTACATCAAAATTGCTAAAATAACAAGTCTTCCCACGCAGACTTGTGGGGAATGATTTCCTAAACATTATTCATCATCTGTTCTTGGGGAGAGAAAGGAGGAGGATGAAGGAACAAGCAAAAAGCCTACAAAAACTTTTCCTCTGAAGAAACTCCGCTTTTAAAGATCACTAGAGGCTCCTAACTTCATAGCACAAAGGTATAATACTCCTGTCAGACAGCTAGAGCCACCCCAGGACAAAATATAATCCAGATATCGACAAGCAAATAAAATGCCTTGGCTTAATCAAGCTTGTAAAAACCTCATGCACTTTGTATCCTGATACTGCAGGATACTGAGATTCACTATTACATTTAATTTGCCTTGGAAAATGGAAAAGACAGACAAATAACTAATTAAACTATTTATTTTTCATGTATTTCTGAGGAAATTATACTCCCACGTTTTGACACTTTGCATTAAAATATCAGTTCAGTTCTGCAGTGTTAAAAGCACAATTTTCTCAATGAATATATGTGCAAAATCTACTTACATATTTTCACTTCATATCACATTCAAGCAAAGCCCTTAAATAGGATTATTTTAACATTTAAACACTGGTAGTCATGCTATTATTAATATTAAAATACTTCACTAATATACTGAGAGAGCTATGTAACACATCTTTGCTAGATTAAAGAAAGGAAAGTTCTAGGATAAAATGCAAATTCCAGCTGCTTCTTATAGTACCACAGTTTTAGAGCTCCCTTCACCAGAGTGTGTTTGGATTCCTTTTACTCTACCTGGATTTGCAATGCCTAATATATTATTAACTTGCAGTTCCCCTGGTTGATCCACTAAACTGGGTCTTAAAGTCTTATAAAATCTCTACTGTTCCACACAAAAGCCATACATATACTTTTCACCATAATTAACTTCTAAATTAACAGTAACACAATACACTTGTGTAGTCTTATCGGCATAAGATCATGTCACAGAAATGGGAAAAAGTAAGAAATAACAGTGAGGCAACTTTGTTTTTTTAATGGTTTTTCCATTTAAAAAAACCCGGCAGAATTTAAAACAGCCTAATATTTCAGATAAAATAATCTGAATGCACTACAAAACCTGTCAGGGAATAATACGTGTGATTTTCCCACTTTCTTCATTGTATAAGCAAATCCAAAACTCCTACTTTTCTTCTTTATTAGTGTTCATATATACCTTCAAAAAGAACCGCAATCCCTTTAGACTGTGATGATGCCATACATTGTAAAATCTTTAGTATTAAGCTGCTCTCCAAACCAATCTAGAGAGATAAGTGACAACCTAGAAAGCTAAATAAAATGCCAGGGTTTTTCATACTGTACCTGCTGGGAACAGCCCCCCCGCCCCAGTACTCATGCTGTTTGAACCTCCAGTCAGTCCAACGCATGGCCATTTATAGATGCAATGACCACATCTACATAAAGTGGCGTTCTAAAAATGTCATTTTTCTGCCCTGATGCACCGCTGCCAGAAAAAGAAGCATCTGCAGAGGATGAGGAAAACTGGAGGGTACAATACCACAGCAGAAAGATGCACCTGCTGGTAAGATGCAGAAATACGTGGATTAAATAAAATAAAAAAGAAGATGTGCATTCACAGAAGATAAATAAAATAAAAAGATGTGCATTTACAGTCTGAAGAGCAACCTGAATGGGGTGAAGCGCTAGTAGGTCTGTCCAGGAAAACAGGAGATGGGACTTTTTATTTACGCAGCAGGACTCAGAGGGCAGGTGCACCAGCATCTCAGGAATTCACCTCGGGGAGCCAAAAAAGAGATGGACTGAAATAGTTTACATCAAAGAGAAGGCAAAGACGCTCAATGTCAGCAACTTTTCTCAGAGTTTTAGGACAGAAGACTCGTCTCCTGTTACTGCTGATGAATTTCCCCAATGTCTGGAGGAGCTCTGGTGAGTATGAGATGGTTCAGACAGAAAAGACCTCTACGGAGGAGCACGTCTAGAGATGACGACTTGTAATGTCTGGGAAGCTTGGGCAACCAGCGAGGAAATTAATAGCTAGGCAAGAAACTACGGAAAACGGGTTGTCCTGGGTCCTGGAGTTAACTGTTGGGATCCACGGTGTACTCCACACGTTTTAAGGAGATGGCTGCACACAGACGTTGCCCCATCAGCTTTGATAGGCTCAAGGGCTGAAGTTTATCCGCACAACTGAAAGGATGAGCGACGTGTTCTTTGAACACGGTCCTGTGCTTTGGCTTTTTTTTTTTTTTTTCTTTCAAAGCTAGGATTTGAAATGAAAAATAAACTGACTGATAAGTACACTGGCTCACAGAATTTAAAACAGTTGAAACAATGCAGGAAAGGATACTAATACAAAGGAATTTATTGAGCCAGAAGGAAGTTTCTAGTCAGATATAGGGATAGATGCCAAATATGGTTTTATTTAACATCTTCATTAATGATCTGGAATTAATTAAATTTGCAGGTGACATTAAAGCTGGAGAAACTGCCAAGAGAAGTAAGGCATGAAATAAATACAAAATGAGCTTCCAAGATTCATAGACCTGTAGCACAAAAGGGATCGTTATGACAATCCAGTTTGTCATCCTGCGCAACAAGGGCCACAACGCAGCTAGACTTAATGTGGAAGAACATGAGATAATGTGTTGACATGAGAACTTGCTGGGGGGGGAAATCATCTACTACTTTCAGTACCACTGGGGAAAGGGCAATTCAGAGCACTAAAATACTCTGAGGGATGCATGAACATCAGCGGGTACCCAATTCAAACAAAGTTTGGGAAAAAAAAAATCTAGTACCATTTTGGCTGCATTGACCAAAATGTTGCACAGCTGAACAAAGGTCCTGAAGTTCACCTTGAGCTAACTATAGTAACTGCACTTAAAATACAGAGTTCAGTTCTCAGCATACTACCAGAGAAATGTTGACAAATAGTACTGAATTCAGACAGGAATACAAAGAAAACCGAAAAAAAAAAAAAAGAAGACCTAGTTATATATAGTTGGGCAACAAGAGAACAAGGGAATGGAAGTACGAGAACAATTGCTGAAGATCAGAAAGCTCTTCATACCAAAATCTAAAAATAAATATTCACTGTGTAGTGCACGGAATTTAAAACAATGCAAAGGAATTATAAAAATATACAACTAGTGAGAAGACGCCAACTCTAGAAAAGTCTCTGCAAAGAAATGCAGAAAGTGCCATGCCTTCGACCTCCAAATCGCAAAGGATACAAACACGTATTTCCACGTAACTGGATTTCCAAGTAATGCTAACTTTCACCCATCTCTCGTTCTTGGTTCATTTTATAATTAGCAATCCAACTTTGGTGTCAAACTAGAAAATTAATACGAACAGGCCAATGAGATGTAAAGTAATGATGGGTGGTGCTGGCAATTAGTACTCGGTATATCGTTCCAGTCCATGAAACACTGCCCTTCTCCTTTTGGAAGAAGCGGGGAAGGGGCATACGTATGGCTAGCCTCAGACCACGGACTGAGCTGAGTGAAGCATGAGATATTACATTAGCAAATGATTAAGAGGAAGCAAAAAGTAATGAGACTGAGCAAGTTATCTGGAGCAAGGTAACGAGGAGGAATGAATATTCAAAACAGGAGCCCGTTCCGGAAGCGGCCAACGCTCGGGCTTTCATTGCAGCCATCTTCTTTCATCCAGTAGCAAGGCTGAAAGGGCTGGGGATGAACTGAGGAAGGGGATGCCTACACGGCATTTAAACTAAAACACCAAAAAATGAAAAAGGACATGCGGCTATGGTGCTCTGAACTGCTTGGTAATCGTTCATCATTCCTCTGTCTCTTCCTGTTAGATGATCCTTCCGGACTGCAAGTTCTTCAGGACAAGGCACTACTATGTGATTGCTACCGCAGTGCAAATGGATAATAACCATAAATGGTAGCAACTGAAATAATGATGCCAGTGTACACTTGTCAGGTTATTTATTTAGGCTGAGAGTGGCCTAAAATGTTTATCTGCTCTGTGTTAAAATGAGCAAGATATGCATATAAATATATATGTGTGTATACACACACACACACACACACACACACACTCTTTTTGTATGTATATATCAGTAAAAGCCAAATGTGATCGAGAAGTTGCTCCCAGTACAGCAGGCAGTGACACGTATTAAGATACTTTAGTATTTTTTGCTCAATCCATCATTTAATTTCCTTACTGCTGCAACCCCTCACCACGGGATCTGCGATCCCTGTTGCTTTCTACCGCAAGCTGAAGCTTGTGCATTTCAGAAAGCATTAGCAAAAACGAGTCCACTACTTCCAAAAACAAGTAAGGAGGGAAAAAAGTTGTTTGCAAACATTGGTGTTTGGGGGTTTGACCTGGTTTTGGTTCAAACTCAGCGCTTCCAGCAGAGTGAGCCTGGAGTCAGAGAGGCACCGACTCCAGAAAAATTAATCCAAACTGGGTCCAATTTTTTGTGGCTGAAAACACGCACCTGCACACGCTGTCTTTCACAGGAACACGGACTCCTGGGTCATACCAAGGGCCAACAGTCCCAGCCAATTACTCACGTAACTCTTGCCATGTGTGGGTCATGCTGCGTAGCAGCTTTGCCCCAGTCCTCCTGTTCCCAAACAGGCTTTCCTCATCCAATGGTGAGAAACCTAATTCCACCCTAAATTTATTCATGACCAGTTTTAATCCATTTGTTCCTGTGCCAACATTGTTCTTTGGCTTACAGGGCTCTCCCTCCCCGTTGTTTACTCTCCCGATGTATTTGCAGAGTGCTACCAATCCCTCTAAGCTTTCCTTCGCCAGGCGGAACAAGCCATGCTTTTTAAACTCTGCTTCTGTAGCAAATACAGAATAGACGCCGAACCTTCTTTTTCTTCAATAGCCACCAAAGTTAACGTAAGAGCATTAGCAGATTACACAGCTCTTATTAGACTGATAAGCCCAGAGAGTGTGTGTACTGTTTCTATGGCTATATTGATTCTGGTGCTCATGGTAGGTAGGACATCTCCGTGTGGCACCACGTCACAGCACCTCCGTGTAGCCTTCATGGTTTCTAGTAAAACAGGCTCTCCATTGCTCTGAGCGTACTGACACCTCTTCCCCATACCTCTTCCAGGCTGAGTTAGTCTTCCCCAGTGTCTCAAATTATCTCAGATTAATCTCACCAGCATGCTGGCCGGCATTAATATTTCCCTTCCTGGGATGGAAAGAGCGAGCAAATCACAGGATCACATTTGGCTCTTCTGTTGCGTTACCGGGTCATTCATTTGCAGCCATCAGCGATGAAGCCGCATGTCCAAGGGCTTCTCCATCCCTGCTGCTCCCTGTTGATGAGATCACTCTTCATACACAAATGCAGATGACTAGCCAGCCAATGCCCAAGTGTCTGGAAGTTTGTATTCTTTCCTTTAATTTCTATTACTGCAGAAATTCTACCTCTGAATACCAACGGTGACTTCACCACCACCCCACGCCAGGAGCCAATTTCATTAGCGCATACTTACTTTGTGTGCCCATGTCAGTAACAGAAATACTAAAGAAATTTGCCCCAAGGCTGGTGACCCTAGTCCTGTCCAACCCTTTTTACACAACCCACTGCTGTTTCTCCATTACCTCCTCTTGCCCACCCTCATTTCTCCTTTGCCCTTTTTCAGATGAATGAACATTTTTCCAAGAAGCCCAACAAAGTACAGTTGAAATAAATAACCAAACGGAATTAAGATCCCGCTTTTACTTGTAGACTTATTTTTCTGAGTGTCCCTACCTAAGTCAGACCTGACTCAAAGAGGTGCTGATGTAAGCGTACAACACAGAAAAAGGTGAGACCTAAAACAGGTAGAGTCGGGTGAGATGATTTGTCCAAAGACTGGACGTATAACCCAAGTCCCTATAAACCTACAAGACAGCATCCCATACTGCTCTCCCAGTTGACACTTGACATTTAAAGATTCTCTTCTTTTTTTTTTAGTTTAATGCTCACAAAGCCTTGAAGCACAGTGATATTTTGCTTTGTTTCTTCACAATATGGATCATGGTCACTGAGGTGTTTTACTTCTCAGCTCTCTACTTCCAGCTCTCTCCTGTGCTTCCTACAACCATCACAGATCTCGTGTTATTTCTGCAACACATCAGTAGATGTATTTCGATTTAATATGTCAGCCAGGGGAATTAGGAGTTGCATATCCACAGTACTTGCTCTATGCTCATCAATTCTTGAGCCAAACTAAATATAAAAAATAAGCAGATAGATATATTGATGTAAGTATATATAAATAAAAAGCCAAATACAACAAACGATTCAATCTGAAATTTCAGGAAATTAAATTAATGAAAAGCTAATGACAGGTTCACAGCCCAGTCATTAAGGCACTTAAATTGCATTTTGCCTGTGCCAGAATACTGATGCAGCCTCAGAGACTCCCAGGTAGCTCAGCAGGTGTCCGTTTATCATCGTTATTATTATGGCACCTATCAGCTCTAGCCAGGGTCAGGTCCTCGCCGTACTCAGCACAATACAACAAAATGAAGTGGCAGCATATTGCAGAGCATATCTCAAAATGATGGATCTAAAATGATTTCAAATGGACAAAATTGGCTGATTTTGATGGAATTAGGACGCTACAGTGGATACAGTAATTCGAACAGTGTGTTTTAAGGGCTCTCATTTTAACAAAGCTGCCTAAAAATACACACACACACTTTTATCTACACCTTTGTGCAAATTGTCAACATATACATCCAACATTTTAGCCAACAAAGACTATAATGAATAGTTTCTCATCTGCTCAAAGACAATGAACCTGCTTTCCTTCTCCTAATTTAATTATATTACATTCCCCCGTGCGCTTTGTATTTTTACAGCAGTATGAATGCTGTAAGCTGGAGATACCACTACTGATTCTCACAATTTTGTCACGATTCCCATGATATTTGGTATTTTTTTTCTTAAAGATATTATTTAACTAAAATTAAAACAAAAAAGCTACACTTCTGGTTCATAAGGTGCTGAGAAAACCCTTGAAAACGCAAAGCCTAAGGTCTCAGGAATATAGGAGGCAAACAGGAGACATCTTCCACAAAATCTTTTTTTTTTAAAAAAATCTCAGGATACTGAATACCTAATTGACAATTTTGAAAGCTTAGATTTAACAATTCTTCTCGTGATTCCGAAATGAGTAGTTGTCATGTGTTTTTTACAGTGACGGACATGGCTAGTTTTGCATGTCACCCAGCATCCTAGGACCACCCTTTCGGTCCCCTCTACACGCAGCCAGGCCGTGATGCTGAAATCAGATCTGCAGGGGATGGCCACAGCACTCAGGTAGGCACGAGGGCACAACATATCTTTTCTCCTGCACTGGTCTTTCATGCAGGCAATGACAAGGGAAAACATTCTTTTTAAAGCAAAATAATTGTAAACCCACAAAATTTGGCAGAAAAACTCAAAGGAGGCGTTGTACCAGAAACTTATTTTCTGTAAACTAAATATAAAATTGACTCCATCAACTTGAAATTCTCACTTTCTGTTAAATTTCATAAAATTATTATAAGCTAGGAGTTGGGAAAGTTCCACAATTTACCGTCAACTACAGCAAGCTGCTTCTGAAAATAAATCCCCGACTACACTGTGTAAGGGATAACAGAAGTAAGAAGCTGAGATGCGTTCATGAATCACGGCTTGAGTTCTTAAAAATCAGTAATTAGCAGAACACAGTGACCCAACAACTATTTTTAGTGCTGTGTATTCAAAAAGGAATTTACGTGTAGATATTATTAGATGCACATTTAATTTCAAACCACAATTACACAAAGTTTTAATTACTAAATATTAAGATACATTTTAGCATATGGTTTATGATTAGCATTTGTAATTCAAGCTATAAACAATACAACTAATTACGTTTATTGGTGGAACTTTACTTCCCACACATGTTCAATCACTTTCAATTACTCCCCTAGTAATCTATGACCCAGCAAGGTACAGAAATTGCGTGCCTACGTTGCAGTAACTGGGTAACAGTTTCTGTGCATTCAAGCACAATATTACAGACTCACCCTGTTTTTCCTAACATCTCGCAATCACAGACATGCAAAAATGTAGATTAAAAAGCTGCAAAGACCAATAAAAACGTTAGATGCTGTGGCATGTATTTGAAAATTGCAGCCAAGTTTTACTGGTTCGTTTAATGAAGGACCTCCAAACCACAGCCTGGTTTTTACGGCGAGATAAAATTTGGAACGAAGACCAGGTCTGGCCACCAAAGGTTTGTAAACAAAAATGCTCCTCCTTCTATACCGATTTCACATGCGATGGCCCTATTTGCTCTCTTTTCACTTCGAGCTTCCCACCAAAATGCATGCCCACATCCCCGCGCTGGACCTGAGAAACCTGCAGAGCAACGGGACGAGGTGGAGCAGAGCTGCTTTTCCTGCGGCAGCTGCAAGCACAGGGCACCGGGACGCGTCCTGCGCCCGCAAGGCTGAACGCTTCCCCGCGCTGCGCCGGGAGAGCAGCAGCTTTTCCCACGTGATGGTACGAACAACCACGAACGAGTCTTTGCTTAATATTAGGCTTCGTTGGGTTTCTCTGCTTAACGGCAGAGCGACAGGTTTTCATCGAGAGCCTTGCACCGTGATGAAGCGATGAGCTGGGGATCTCTGTGACGGAGACGACTGCAAATGGTTGGGGACAGACCTCGCAGCACGGAGCATGCACAGTGAATATATTCATTGAAAACGCAAATGTTTTTGGACCTTTTTGCTTGTTTTCCTTTTCCCTGAGGGCACAATAAAATGCAGAGGGCCCAGGCAGAAACCTTCACTCCAAATTAAAGCCGTGTGCTTCACACTGCTCTCCTGTAAGAGGCACGGATGCACAAGGAGCAGCTGTGCAACAGGTCTCCATAACTACTGTAACCTACAATTTTATGAATCAGTTGACCCCAAATTCTTGCACAGCGAGTGTAGAGGAGGTACGGTTGCTATAGGGTGTAGCTGCTCTATCACCCTCATCGTCTCCCCCACACAAAGCAGGAAAGACAGTGAAGTGTTCGAATGTGTATTTGTCATAAGGCAGTAATTGCCCATCAGCTGCTCCATTTCTTTTTTTTGAGCTCTTTGCAATTACTAAGTACCATATGGATATAAAGTTGAGGAGAAAGGCGATCATAACAAAATAAAACCTTACAGATTAATATTGTGGTAAAATAGTTCAGGGCTTATTTCAATGATATCTCCTCCAGTGCATGCATTATTTAATTAAATTGCTTTCTGTGGAGCTCAGATATCAAACCACCTCTACCAAAATCAGGTGTTAATATCCTTTGATTTTTTAAAAAACAATCGGGCTACATTAAATATACTTCTCAGGTTTAGTTTTGCATGACAGATATGTGATGTGCCAATGGTTATATATTATATTCTTCCTCTCAGGCATGCATCTCCTGCAGAGACAGCAGACTACAGAAGCTGACCCTTACTGAGACCATCTTGTCTCTCTGACAAAGCTCCTTTTTAACTTCTTACTTACTGGTTGCTTCCTGCGACGGATAAAAACTTTAGCTCAGCTTGTGATAATTTCACAGGCCCTGAGCACCCTGACCCTGGAAGCCCCAAGGTCAGAAGTCAAGTCTTGTTCTGAAACATCTGTGTGCTTCATATTAAAGTAGAACAAAAGTGAAGAAATATCCACCAGTGTGACAAGAGAAACAGGCAAAATGGGAATGACACGTTGGTCATCTGTTACCCATGCCACCTCAAGCCATTGACTGAAATGCGATGGAAAAACTCTCCAAGCCTCCTTCCAGTAAGCACTTTGTTTAGGAAACACTGAGAAAGGTCTCCAGTTGAATTTTATTCCCACCCTGTGCTAAGCATATGTATCTGTAGGCATCCGGCGACCCAAACAACGTGGCCTTACAAAACCTACGGAAATTCTGCTAACGCTTCACTTTGGACAGACGAGGCACACTGGAATAACCTGGGCTGAAACGCAGGGCAGCAGAAAACCACAGCTCAGGAAAGCCAAGACAGAAGAGATGCTCCCTACCCTTCATTGCATCCGAGGAGCAACAGGCACACGCAATGCAACCCGTTTCTTGCCCAAAGTTGCGGTTATTGAAGGAATTATTCACCTTCCCTAATCTGGTCTCTTAAACATTTAGTTTTTGAGACTATTTATTGAGCTGGTAATAAAATACCTGTGGAAAATGATCAGCTGAACTATACTCAAGTCTCAAATCTGTACACATCATACTTATTTTAAAAATACTCTTCCGGAAGCACAGGGAAAATCAAAATGGCCTTAATTTCTACAAATGAAAAGGGTTGACAAAAATCTTAAGTTCTTAAAATAATACAAGTGGTCCCGCTCTGGATTCTTCTTGCTACTTAGAGCAGCACAAGATTAAAAACAAAACAGTCATGCATGCTTTTTCTTAACTAAGGCACTCATGTTCAGGCAGGAATCACTTTTACTAACTTTCAGTTAGACTGAACGCATGTGTTATAGACAAAAGATGTACGTATACTTCTGCTGATTCCTGTGTCTATAAAACCAATTGCAATGTGTTGCAATTTACAATTCCACAATAAATGGGACTTTTTTGTTTGTTTGTTTTCTTCAGTAAAACATGTCCTGATTACACCAGCATTTCACAATTAAGTGGGGAGTCTATAGCTACACTCAAAGAATGGTATACAAGTTCAACAGGCAACTTCGTATACTAGATGGGGTCAACAAATTTGCCTTTAGAGAAAAGGGTGAAAGACTGGCAAACTGGATGCTCAGCAGTCCCAGCATCAGGGGTAGGGCAGCTTTACACTGAGCAGAGTCCTCCCCACCTTACATCAGGGTTTATCCAGAGCCTGATAAATGGCAAAAAAGTCTTCCCAGCAACTTCTGCAGACCTTTGTGGAAAACCTGCAAAATTGGGTAAAACCCCCAAATCTCCCCTCATGATCAGTTCCAATCTATATACAAAAAGGTGCATTTGTTAATGTGACTTTGCTTTAAAACTGTTCTTTTATGTTCTCAGTCTTCACCTCCCGTCTTTCTGCCCAGGGCAGAAACTCACTGAGTGCTGCCTTTCGGTCCATAGCGTGGACAAGGAGGATCCAATGCGTTTTGTTTTCCCACAGTCTTTCGGGTTCGTGCACGCTTGGGACCTTATTGTCTAATACAAAACCAGAGAAAAATGCAGTGACCTTCCAGTTGCAAAGAAATCCTCACAGATCTGTATCTGACCATTGGTTCAAAGTTGTTCTTAAATGGCTGCTTTCAAGAAGATGATCACAAAGAATTTAGGAAATCTGTGAAAGACTTCAGGAGAGAAGGCAATGGAGAAGTCACACTTACCAACTCTACAAAGGCAAGTCCACCATAACTGTGAGCAACAAAAAACACGTTCTCTGCAGCTGACTGGGAAATAAAATGGTCCCAAACATAAATTGCATGTTCTTCAGGAGATCCATTATCCTGCAGAAAGAAATTACGTTTGCAACAATTACCTTCTAAAAACTGGCAATTCTGTCTAAAAGCAACGTGTTCCTATATGTTAAAATGTTTTCTTAAAACAAACCTCAAATGAATATACTCTAGTGTCAAAAAAAGAACAGATTCATTTGTTTAAATAAAAGAAATTTAAGATTGCAATTTAAAGGCAGTAAAACTGTTGCTTTATTGTGGCTTATTTTAATAAATACAACAAAAATTATGCATCTGCAAAATTTTGTCTAAATACCATGATGGCAATTCAGCCAAACAGAGGCATTCAAGGAAATTATGAGCCACTGCTCTGAATTTCATTCTTTTGACAACTCTTTGTCAAATGTTTGTTCACTGACGGTTTGTTTGAAGTAGTTAAGCCCTAGTCTGATAAAACAATAAAAACAAGTAGGAACAATATAAATACAATTCCAGCCTTTACAATTTTTTCGTATTATGTGCCAACAGAAATCTGCCAAAGATTAAAATTATGGTATTTGCAACTACTCTGTTAAATGCTACTTTTTGCAACCGCAGACTATGAGATAGAGTGCAGATAAAACACCTCTTGACTGCTTACACGTTAGCCATTACTTTGGAGTCTCTGGTGGTGAGGGGAGTGCTTTTTCTTATTACTGAACAAGAATTTGTGAAGGCCCGTCGAAGTAAGAGTCACTGAAGGCACTGGAGTGATTTACACTGATTTTAGTGCACTCTCCTCAAACATCGGGCTTGTGCACTCCCACCTCTACCTCAGGGGCTCTCGGAAAGCCCTGTACCCCTCTATATTTTACTTATTTCTCCGGTTGTCTATGTTATAGCTAACATCTGTCTAGTCTCAGGTGACAAGAGGAGGATGCTCTGCTCGCTCCCGGGCCCCTCCAGGATTTCACACCTCTCCAGCAGAACACTGCAGGCTCTTTCCAGGCTCTCTTGTGCCAGAAAGAGCTGCTCAGTCAAGGTCACGTCACTTCCTAAAATCTGCATCCCTTTCCCCTGTGCTCTGCTCTGCTCCACCAACAACTTCATACCCCTAGGTGACCCAGATGCAGACCACAAAAGCCTCGGTTCCTTGGGGAAAATAAAGCACAAACCAGCGAAAGCCACTGGCAATCGGAAGATCCTAATTACAGTGTGAATCACTGTAACTTTACCAAGAACACTGAAGTGATTTAGGTCTTAGACCCATGCTGAAACACAGTTTTGGGAATTTAAGCTCTTACGAGTGTCTAAAATCAATGGGAAGACAGACAGCTAAATAATGTGGTGGATTTAGGCTTTTACTTCTATTCTCACGCCCGGTTTCCTAAATAAGACTGAAATGGCTACAAATCTTTATGGATCTGGACCCAAAGCTTTTAAAACAATTATGTGCTTTTAAAATTTTTTTCTCTAAGGCAGCAGCGATTAAAACATATTTATCAAATTTGCCAAAAAGCACTGAAGGTATTCTTCTTAATCCTGGACAGATTCTGCTCTTGATTGACTATGACAGAACATAGTTTTAACTAATTATGTATCAACTATTGTAAACCACCTCAGCATGAGAAAGGGCTTATTTTCTTTCAATCCTGTTTTGAAATTTGATTGTAGAGATAGGTAAAGGAGGTAAAGACTCCTCCCTTTGTGAGGAAAGAGGGAACTTTTTCAAAAGAAATTTCATAAAGAAAATATGATTGACAGACCAGTTATTAAGATAAAGCTGAAGGACAACTTGAACTGGAGTTTCCTACAGAAAAGTGATGTACTCTAATTATGATACGTATGGAAAAGGCACATTAAAACACCAGGAGAGTTTTAAAATGAGTAGCTTATCTAAAAGATTTATTTTAGTTAAATATTCAGAAGATATTTGTTTTTAAATAATAATGTTACCATTAATTCTCCTAACAGCAATTTTTGTACAGGTACTTAACCCTGGTTTAACGTTCTGACAAAAAGAAGAGGTTGTTTCTGGTTAATATTGCATTTTCAGGTACTTTCTATTTATTATTCTACACGTTGCTGGGAAAAGCACATAATTTTAGGGCTTCCAAAGAATAAGACAGCAGCAAGAAGCTTCTGAAGGATTCAGAAACTCAGCCCGAAAAACCTTTCACCAATTAAAGCATAACCACTGGTCTAGTAAACTGAATCATTAACCGCACAGCTTCACAATCCAGTACAAAGACTCAATAGGATTTTATAAAAGCATGAGCTAGAACGAGTTAGATGCAGACCGTAACTACAGTCTCCTTTGTTACTGGTGAAAAAAACCCATAAAATGTCAGGATAAACTGTGTTGCTGTACATACTCTGCTAAACCCTAAACAAGGTAAGAAACGCACATATGTGTGAGAAGGAGTTCAGAGGAGTCGTGTATGTTTAGAAGAAAAGCTCTCTCTTCAGAGCATCTGCTTATTTTTTCCCCTCGTAACAAGCCCGTATTTTAAACAACTCGGACGGTGAATAAACCGGCGCCGTGTCCGTACACGAAACATCTGGCTGCGGGAGCGGGCACTGCCGACTGCAGAATACGGCCGGTCTCCTTAGGATTTCAAATTGCGCTGGGCCCATGAGGATCCGGGGATTAACCTCCTCTGCCTGGCCTGGGTTAAATTATGAGGCTGGATACTGCAGTTTCAGTATGAAAGGTGACAGTTTCAGGCAGCTGTTGCTTTCCTTCTTTTCATTGCAGCTAAGTACAATGCACTTACGTACCACCTTGTTAAATTATTTCGTAAAGTGCGGGCCTCTTGGTCATGCTTTACCTAATTATCTATATGATCGTACAGAAAGGAATGGAGAAATCACGCTATGCAGCTCCGAAGGCAGCTGAGGCTGAATGCATTCTCGTTTGTGAAACAGACTGGGAGGGAAAGGTGCTGGGAAAGCTGAACTTAAATTTCCAGCTGCTGAAAGTTGGTCATCTGTAACTGGTAATTCTATGTCTAAATTAGCAGTCTGGTTTTTTGGAGGTGTGGAAGTCATAGCTGTGGATCTTCATCCCTCTGAAAACCCCCCCTCCCCCCAATGTATATAATTAGCAATAAACCAAAAAAAAAAAAAAAATTGAGAATGACGTTACGTGGAAAGGCCTCCGTGTGATGCTAAACCAATGCAAAGTAACACAAAACCAGGCAACTGTCGGGTTGCTGCAGACCAGGCACCTCCTGACCCTGCTCCCGCACCCCAGCTCCCCGCTGCCGGGTGGGGAACGGGGCAGAGGCTCTCGGCACAGAGGCAGAGGCGAAGGTTGTGCCCCCATCGTGCAGAATCTCACCTGCCTCCGGTTTTAATGGCATGCTACCGGTAAGATTTACCCCTTAATTCGCTAGTAAATGAAAAGCCGTCTTTTTCCTAATAACTATTGTGTTTTAGCCCTTTTCACGGACAAAAACAGAGCGAATATACCTCATTTGCCATCAGTGACTACCAATGCTACGGAGACTATCAGATATTGAACACCTGTCATACTCGCGCGCAGCAAATCCCGCTGAAGATTGCCTTGGAGATAAAGGTGGTTAAAATCATTTAACACAAGTATTGCTGAGGTATTTTAGATTGCTGATGTTATATTTATTCCTTTTCCTGAATGCTAGAGGAGGCACACGTTTCTGGAAGCTGCTATAAAAGGAGCATCCATAAAGGTAATATAGAATATAAGTAGCCAGATACTAGGTTCCGATTCAGTTAATGACGGCTACGTGGGGCTAATCAAAGAGATGCTCTTGCCGCATGGACATACTCCTTTTGAATGAGAAATGACCATCAGGCATTTGCAAATAGAACGAAATTTTATTTCATTTGGAAGAGATGAGGATTCGCAAACACTGGTTTAAGAACAGATTCCTTTTTCTAGTGATAAAAGACTTTTTTTTTTCCAGTATATTTTAAAGACTATCTCTTAACTATGTATAAAAAATGCCTCACTTTTTAAACCAAAACAGCAATTGCTCAAAAAATGATCATAAATGGTTAATATGGAGCTTTTCATTTTAATATCAAAAGTTTAATCATATAGTTTAATAGTACAGTCTATGAAAATAATATGACAATGATTAATAAATTCATGTTTCTCATATATATGAAGCCATTTAATATCCCAGGGCCAGAACCTCTCCTGCAGCTCCTCGACGCAGCAGCTTGTGGCAGGGAAGCGGTTGCCGGTTGCCGATCTGCTCGGCCTCGACTCAAGTCCTGGCATGGGTTAGGGACGTCCTGGGCTGCTCCAGCCTAGGCCAGCTGGGCTTGGTTTTGGGGGGACCTCACACCAAGAACGGTAGCCCATGACTGCGTTGTCTCAGGGTCTATGCAACACTAACAGAAACGTGCTGGTATAAAATGCTGCTCCTCGTCTCGTTTAAATAAGAGGTTTTGCTTCGAGAAAACCAGCTTGCAGATTTAAAATTCTCCCTGTAGCAGTTTTTAAGTCCCTGAAAACTCAAAATGATTGTGGGTAAATTCTTGGGCCATCCGTTGTGGAAAAAAGTGGAGTAAGAGAGCACAGATTCCGGTCTGTCGTTTTTTCCAATATTGCTAGCGTTAGGAGTTGAGAGGTATGCAACATTTTAATGGCTGGAGCCATTAGGAATACGCAGATAAGCAGTGCGCACACAGTGAATACGGTGTTACGTTCTGTTGCATTCAAAAAACGGGTTGAATTTACTAATGTAATATCACAGTCATTCATTGTTAAATACCAAGCTGAAGTGATGCAGCAACCGAAGCCTTATCAACTATGCCAGATTCTAACACCTAGACATTGCAAGGTCTGCAGTTATGATGGACTACCTGAGTTGATAACACATGGAATTATCTAAACAGCATTTGCATATTTGTGTAATTATTTCCTAAGGTTAATTAGCTCCTGCAAAGCAGCTTGCCCTTTGAGACTGCTTACTGTGACAGGTTCACATATTTCCTGTTTCAATGCCAAATTTTACTTTTTTTTGTTGTTGTTTTTTGTTTTTTTTAAAGTAACCTGTTGCTGGAAAGTTACAGATGGGGCAAGAGCTGGAGGCCTTGAACTGTGATAGAGTTTACTGTGGCACAGCAGCTCACATCCTATATTAAACTTCTAATTCATCAAACTCAAAAAAATCAAATCAAGAAAATCAAATTAGTTTTAAGCTCCGGTGACAGCTCTCTCCTTTTGCTTTGTTTTTTTAAATCAAGGAGTTGGAATCACATTTTTTTGCGACAAGTGAAAAGTGAAATGCATACAAATAGGGAAATATGCCATACAACTGAATAGCTTTTTAACAATTTACTTGAAGGTGGTTTCTATAATTACCGCTTATCACAGCAAAACAATTTCTCCTTCTAGCTCGATGAGCTACTGTAAACAAGTATGGTACATGTGTTAAATATGGGAGAACAGAACCACACACTGGCTGGGAGGCAGAGAGATGGAGAAGGCTCAGGTCTCCTCTCTCCAGTCCTTCCCTGGAGATGTTAGATCCTTCCCCATCAGCATGACCTTTGCAGTTGTGTACAGCTAGTCCCATTGCCTCAGTCAGCCTTGGGGCAGGCAAACTTTTGCAATTCCCCCAATCCTTCCGAAAAATCATTAAATTAAAATTAATGTATAATGTAAACATAACAATATAAAAATATAACCTAGAAGTAGCAGTCTGTCACCGAAACAATCCAGGATGAAATAGTGTTTTCAGTGGCGACTGGCTAACACTGGTATCTTCTGTACAATAAAAGATGTATTTTTCTGTACAGAAAACTCTGCTCTATTAAAAGAAAATCGTATGTTTAAAGGTCTGAAATGAACAGTGAAGGAATACAGTTTGTTCCCTGCCAGTACACAGTTCTTGATTATCATAACCTGACTCACGCCAGCACCACATTTTGCAGCGCTCTTAGGTAATGGACCCAGTAAAAATTAAATGGATTTCACTGGAAACTTTCTAGAAAGCAACACTTTCAAAAGCAAGTTAATATATGTATGTATGTATATGTATGTATGTGTATATAGCAACCAGAAGGCATGGGTGGTGAATGTTGAAGACAAGTGAATGGGGAAGATTTTAATCCACACTCTTGCCATGGCAGGATTTGTGAAGCTCTGGCCTAATTAGGTACCCAATAACTCAGGAGGAACTTTGCCGCTTGCTTTAATACCAGCAGAGTTAAAAACAACTCTTCAGCCCTTTGAAGAACCCAACAGCCCAGAGACGGGCACTTGGGGTTTGCCACCACTGGGATACCCCGTCTTGCCCCTCACAGCTCTGGCGTCCTCCCACCACCGCACGCCCTTCTCCTCTGTGCTTGCATTTACACTTCACTCCTCTTTATACACTTCCCCTCCTTTCACAACCCTCAAATTAAAAAAAAAAAAGGTGACATCAAGTCTCTTTTGCCCCTTCTACTGCACTGCCTCCTGTTCTGGCATGACCCTTTTCCATCAGCTCCCCTCTCTTCTTTCCCCCAACAGCACCCTTATGAGCACTAAACGATGCTCATCACTTGCTGCATTTTCCTCACTCCTTTTGCAAATATTTGCCTTACATAAGACAAAAACTGATTCATTACGGTGGAACATAATGAAACCATATGATAGTTTATTATCACCAGAACAGCTCCAAAACCTCAGTGCAGGACAAGGTCTAAGAGGCTTTGAAGGCAAGAAAGCTGGAACAGAAGCCAAAAAAACAGCCAGCATGTGATTTTTTTTCCCCAAAGACAGCAGTTATGGTATTACAACCAGAGAAGAGGAGGAAAGTAAGGAAAGGATAGAAATGGAAAACAGGAAAAAAGTGGAAGCAAAGATCTCATATTAATAATTTTCTGCAGCACGAGTACCTGAAGACAAGACTTAAAAGTGTCTAGCTCAGGCCTTTTAACAAGATTTGATCTGTAATGGAGAGATTCCAGTGTATTGGGAAGCACCCCATCTACCTGAAAATCTTTTTTACTGTTTTAATCACAGAGTTGGGAGAACTCTTGCACAGATATTTATGGAATGTTCCCTACCCAAGCCCAAGAGGTGATCCCAGGAGGCAGCAGGACATTTTTTACTAGCAGTAGGAATTGTATTTCTGCTTTACTTACTGAAATGGGTAACACTAGTCTGTATGCTACATATATGGAGATACACATACATGAAGATGGGTTGGCTCTTGCAGAACTCCTAAATAACTGGATTTTCAGGAAGGATGGTGATGGACTGCCTCCTACACTGGGGCGAGTCCAGCTGTATGAAACAAGACAAAAGGAGGCTGCAGAAGAGAGCAGATGAGGGTAACAACATCCAGATCATCTCAGCAGTAAAGCAGCCATGACTGGGGAGAAGACACAGGAGCAAAAGTGATGTTGGAGGCAAATTTGTAACAGATCTTCAATCTGACAACATGCATCTGAAATTCGGTTTAGCAGGTCCTGCTAGGAGCACTGGGAAGCAAGGACAATGAAGACTGAGCAGTGGGGGTCAAGGGAGCTACTTTAGTTGCTGCGTCCTGAGTTGTGTGAGAAAGATGACTTGAAAGAAAACAAGACGGGAAGAGATAAAATCAGAGAATCGTAGAATTGCTTAGGTTGGGAAAGACCTTTAAGATCATCGAGTCCGACTGTTAGCACTGCCAAGTCCACCACTACACCATGTCCCCAAGCACCACATCTACACGGCTTTTAAATACCTCCAGGGATGGGGACTCCACCACTTCCCTGGGCAGCCTGTGCCAGTGCTTGACAACCCTTTCACTAAAGACATTTTTCCTAACACCCAATCTAAACCTCCCCTGGTACAACTTGAGGCCATTTCCTCTCGTCCTATCACTTGTTACCTGGGAGAAGAGACCGACCCCACCTCTCTACAGCCTCCTTTCAGGCAGCTGTAGAGAGCGATGAGGTCTCCCCTCAGCCTCCTTTTCTCCAGGCTGAACAACCCCAGGTCCCTCAGCCGCTCCCCATCAGCCTTGTGCTCCAGACCCTTCCCCAGCTCCGTTGCCCTTCTCTGGACACGCTCCAGCCCCTCAATGTCTCTCTGGGAGTGAGGGGCCCAACACTGAACACAGCATTCGAGGTGCGGCCTCACCAGTGCCCAGTACAGGACACGATCACTGCTCTACTCCTGCTGGCCACAGTATTCCTGGTACAAGCCAGGATGCCATTGGCTTTCTTGGCCACCTGGGCACACTGCTGGCTCATATTCAGCCAGCTGTTGATCAACACCCCCAGGTCCTTTTCCGCTGGGCACTTTCCAGCCACTCTTCCCCAAGCCTGCAGCGTTGCATGGGGTTGTTGTGACCCAAGTGCAGGACCTGGCACTTTGACAACTGATGCTTTGGCCTTGAAAGTTTGAATGGAGGACACATTTCTTTCCTCCCTTCTTCTATGGGCTCTGTATGGATTTTATTTGCATACTTTGCCACATTAAAACAACAAAAGCTAGCAGGATTTGATCAGCGGTGTAGGTGGCAGAGCAGGTTCATGGTCACCAGCGTCTGGTGTAGCTCCATGGAAACACAGAGCATTGAATCTGCAAAGGTTCAACACTAAAATAATGTAAATGCATTATTGGTGAGCGATGCTATTTTATTCAGCAACTGTGTTCATATGCATTTAGAAACAGTCACGTATTTTTCCTTACTTATCACCTTAGCAGGGATTAAACCAAGAGCCTTTGGATGTAAAAATGCCAGCCTCTTCCACTTATCTTGCAGGAATAATTGGGGAAATAAAAAGACTGTATTATCTTTTAAGGGCACTTTCTGAGATGGGGGCAAGATATATACTCTGGCAGTAGGTAGCAGCTGCTTTTGAGACAGAAGGAGAGACCAGGTATCACAATAGCTAAGTCTGGTCATTTGTGGAGTCGCAGATATAAATAGCATAGCCAAGGTTATTATTTGGCACATGCCTTTGGAAAGCAATATGGCAAAGTGACTTAAGGTTGCATTTTTCATATTACAGATCTCAGCCTTATTCCCAGATCTATTTGAGGTGATTCTGTGTAATTTCTTGTGCCTATTTTATTTCTGAAGTGGGCCAGTGATGGAAGTGTTCCCAGTATTGCTTATGAAGCCCTAGTAATAAAGATGTTGTGTGTATACAGTCAGCAGCAGAAAGGAAGACCAGAAGCCTTACATATCGCAGTTAAATACACATCGTATTAAATTAGAGAGTAGTCCCACCTCCAAAACTCATGACAATTTATCAGGAAAGCAGGCAATCTCGACAGACCTGCTAAACGAATAAGTATTACATGAAATGTGCAATATCTGGCATATCTAATAGCCAAATAAAAGACGTAAAACAAAAATGCATTTGGCAGACTGAGACAATATTTAAACTGTCACCATCAGTGCAAAGGGGACGAAGGGCTGGCTTGGGAGGAGGTGGCGATACCCACGCTTTGCTACGGCACGACTGCTGAGATTAGGTTTAAAATGACAAGTTTTAGCTAATGCAGGACGGACACTGTCTAGCCAGGTTTTTTACGTTTCGTATTTTGGCTCCTCCCCGGGGCCCCTGTTCTCCCCAGCTCCCACCGCAATTACCATCCAAGACGACTTCGGATCCTGTCCCACTTTTCCCACTTCAGATGCGAGCTGGGCTTTCCCTGGTGATGGTGGTCAGGAAATAAAATCCAGAGCTATGCTATATATATGTGGGAATGGAGGGAGTCGGATCCTAACCTCCCCTGGGGCAGCAAGAGGGAGTTACTTTTCGCCTTTATATCCAGCTTTATTGCACACAAGAGAAAAAAGGAAGCAAATCCAAGCCATAGAAGAGTTTTCCCAGCTAAGCCCTCAACCAATACAGTTCCCAACCAATAACCTAGAGCTACTTCTGAATCAAAAAAAACCCCAAAACCACTCTCCTCCTGTCTCCAAAGTGCCCCAACCACCTCTGCTCAGTGCAGAACAAGCTGACCCTGGAAATCAAAACCCTCTTTCCAGCCTCTCGGCCACAGGACCTGCCTCCAAGCCCTCTTTTATTATACTGCAACAGGCAAACAATGGCCTGAAAACACGGAGTGAAGTCGTCAGCACCCACAGCTATTCTTCAGAGAGGTGCCAGCGGTCTCAGCTGCATTAATGCATTGCTGACCTAATACTATATTTCAGTTTTGGCAAACACGGGTTTTCGCAGGAGGTCTTCAGAGCGCCGCCGTGTCAGGACCTCACAGATGTTACAAGAATATATGAGCGTTTTTAAAACGTTTGTGTTGCAGGTGAAATTTCTCTAGATTTGCATTTGAACTGAAAGTCGAGCATGGTGAGTTTGGCTGCAGATCCGTGCAAAAATAAACAAAGAAAGCGGCAAACGTTACCCACGTTGTTCAATCCCCAATGATTCCACACAGCAAAGACTCAGCCTTTTCGCACGGTGCATATTTTCTGCTGCAAGGTTGCTGTGTTCAAATGCCCTCCCTATTTCTTCAGCTTTTTATTAGGCACTATGTAACTTGAAGGGGTTTGCTGTTTATAAAGTAAAACCCAGATCTCGGGCTAAATTAATCCTCAGAAGTTATTACAGCATCATCTCCTTGGTTAAAGTATCTGCTTGTCAGCCAGGGTAAGACAACTTTGTCAGGTTGTTATTCCAGTCTGGATTTTCCTGTTATTACTTTTGCTGGAGTCTGGCATGTCCTGTCATCACCACCCAACCGTCTTCTGGTAAAGTGCAGGAAAGGAGACCGAAAAGAAGAAAAATTCAGACAAAATCAGTTTCTCAATGGCTCTTAATTATCATCCCCAGCAAAAGCTTGAGGATTGGTATTTTAAATGACTCGTTGGATTTTTTTTTAGTGGCCAGTTGCTCCCTGTTGAGCTGGAGAGTAGTGAAAAGCCTTCCCTCAAAACAGATCTTGCCCCTGAATATCTGCAGTATCCTTTTTGTTTAAATTGTTTCCAAATTGACAGATGTGGTAGGAGTCACCTAAGCTAATTATTTTGTCATTAAGACAAGAATGTAAATAAACACAAATATGACATTTGTCTTTTTTAGTCTGGGGACAAGAACATTGCTGACTCACTGGGAGGAAAGAGGTGCAGGAGAAGAGAATAGGAGGAAGGAGGGAAATGAATCAAAGGAAGTTTTACTTTAGAAAAAAATAACCAGTTTCCCTTTTAGCTCTCTGACAGACTTCAGGATTTTTGCTTTTTTGATATTTTTTCCCCTTTCCATATAATTTGCAGGGTTCCAGGTGAAGGAAGCCTGCATTTGAAGCAGCACCTTCTGGCAAACAGCTTGGAAATCCTGCATGGGGAAACTCGTCAGACAGGAGTTGTAACAACAACTCCTCAGACCAGCCCTGTCCACGCAGTCGTGCCGTGGCTACTGACAAATACCTGTGCAGCTCACGTGAAAACCCCCATGCCGTGATGCTTCAAGCATGGTATCTGCCAGCCTCTGCGGGTGGACTTACATATTCTAATTTTAATAACAACTACAGCAGTTTGGCCAACGAGACTCCAGTTGGTAAAAACACCCAAAGGCTGGGGCAGTTACGTTTCAGTACAACTCTACTGATACGTATCCCTACATTTTACACGGATCTTTTTTATTTCTCCTCATACTTTTTTCTTTCCAAACTACGTAATCTCAGGGAACAAGATTCTGCCCACAACGTATTTCTGCCTAACGTAACGAACATCACCAAAGACGGCCTTTTGTGTGATCAAATTATGGGAACAAAAGAGCGTTTCTAAAACAAACCATCAGGTTGTATCTTCGCAGCTGTCTTCCCTACCAGTCGTGTTTCTGGCAATTAATAGATTAATTGTGGGGACAAGTAAATAAAAATGAATACAATACTTTTACAAAAAGAATTATCTTCGCAAGACACAAAGAGAGATCACGCCAGTTGTTTAAATGATTACATGCATTTTTCTAAACACTAAAAATTTCTTTTGAAATGAATGCATCTGAAACATTTAAAAACTCCTAATGGAAGTCATGCAGAAGTGTTATTTTTCTATTTCCTAAAGTACTTAAAGACTATTTTACTTTCCAGTTCTTTCAATCTGTTTATATGTTGTAATGAGAAACAGACTTTTTTTTTTAACCATGCTATTGCAAGAAAAATAGTATTTTGGCCAAGAAAAATGCAGATTTCCCCACCACAGGAAACAATGAATCTAACAAACTTCAACACATTTAAGTAAAACAACAACTTAGTATTTTCATTAACAGCTATGGTTTCAGAACAAAGCTCAGCTGTAAAGTCTCTGTTACAGAGTTTATATCTCTTACACAAGTTAAACTAAATAGAATAGCTTCGCCCTGTATTTTTCTTCTTGACGTCTCTGTCTCTACTTATTACATACACTCAAGAGCAGTTATTTAAGTGAAAGAAAGATTTAACAGGCTCAAAGCTATTTGATTTCTCCTAATAAAGAGAGCAAAGTGCTCAGTGCTTTAAGTAAACTGATACACTATTTATTTAATGTACTGTTATAAAGATTTGCTGAAGTGCCTTAATATGTAGCGTGCTATAATTAATTAATTGTATTTGAAGTAACTGCCATTAGCTTATAAAATAATTATCTAAACAGATGACAAACAGAATCTGAAATTGATTTGCGTTTTCTGTTGGTTCCCATTTCAATAATCTGAAAAGTTGAATGTTGAGCTATTCAAGCCTTAATTCTGCTTCTCAATTTTCCCGTCCAGACCCACCTCCGTTATTTTTGTTTTGCAATAGCGTAAGCGAGGAAATGATCTTTAATCCTGATGAGTCGCTAAACGACCTCAGGACTTGCTCGTTTTACCTCTGGCTTGAACCCTGCGACTCCCTCGCGCTGACCATTTTATTAAAGCAGGCTCTTTTCCGCTCAGATTAGCGAGGGCGTTGGCGTTGCAGCAGCGGTGCATCGCTGCCACCGAAGATCATTAGACATTAGATCACTAGCAATTTTCTTCTAACGCAATGCCATTTTTTAACAACTCAAAACATCCAACTACATAACAGACAGCTTGGCTGTATTTTAAATTAGCACAAATGCTAAAGCCAGGAAATGTAATTCTCAGGATATCGGAACAAAAGGTTCAGAGAAAAAAGAATTCTTATATACCATAAGATTATCAGGACTAGACTGTCACACCGTGACCTTGCTGGCGTCTAGCTAATCTGACAATATTTGGCAGAGCATTGTTTCAAATCAATAACTAATTAACAAAGTACAAAAGAAGTTGTACTGTTTTTGAGGCTCCTTGTTAAAAATGGCTTTTGGTTGCACATGGGCAGAAAGGTCGCTTTTATGACATCTTCATGAGTCTTTCAACATCTTGCCACTGTCAGATTAAATTACTTTTAGCAATTAATTGTCATAAGTTAAAACAGAAGCACATTTGTTACAGCAGGTTGTCATAATGACATGGTGAGCAGTTGTTTTGATATGAATTTCTTCCACTGACCCTCTATCATATCTTAATTTTTTTGGTTGACCTAACTGGAAAATTGGGAGCAACCTTCTAACTCAGGCAGCACAGGCCAAACATTGGGGGTCTTATTGAGATTATAGACTGAACAATAACGGAACAGAAATTCCAGAGATAACTGAAGATCTTGAGAATAATATATATAGTCTATAGAATATGTAACCTATGATGTCTTTGCTGGTGGGTGGGATAAAAAAAATAAACCCTCCAAAAACCACAGGGATGTAGCTTTTGTTACTGCTAAAAATAGTCCCTGATGCCATTTTAGTCCTTTACTAGCCAACACCATTTGTTTGACCTGTTTTAAAACAAGGATTAAGTGGATTCAAATCTGCAACCTGCACTCATTCAAACCGTTACTTAGTTTTGGAGGCTTGGACCTTATTGTGCTGTACTTAAAAATACACCTTTAATTTCCTTTTGGTAAACTTCTCTGTATCGTGATGCACACATATTGTCTGTCTTACAGATTACTCTTCCAACATTTCTTGTCAAAGTTTTTATGAGTTTGCTATAAAACATTACATCAGGATGAAAATAGACAAGAACCCTAACAAACCCTCCCTCTATTTATTTGACAAATGCTAAATCCCGTTTCAGCTGTTTGCTGGGCTTTGCCATGCCACCCTATTACCAGAGCCTCTCTGAAAAAAAATCCAGTTTGCTCATCAACGACGGTGCAAACCCAACAAAATTTATCAGAAAAAGATAAAAGCATTATTGATTAAGCACCTCCTCCTGCTTAATATCTCAGGTCTTTCTTCTGTGAGGTGGAGCAGATATCCACTCGCACCTGTGGAGGACCCCACGCTGGAGCAGGGGAAGAGTGCGAGGAGGAAGGAGCGGCAGAGACAACGTGTGATGAACTGACCACAACCCCCATTCCCTGTCCCCCTCTGCTGCTCCGGGGGAGGAGGTAGAGAAATTGGGAGTGAAGTTGAGCCCGGGAAGGATGGGGGGGAAAGTGTTTTAAGATTGTTCTTATTTCTCGTTACTCTGCTCTGTTGTTAATTGGCAATAAATTAAATTAATTTCCCCGGAAAAGTCTGTTTTGCCTATGATGGTAATTGCTGAGTGATCTCCCTGTCCTTATTTTGACCCAGAAGCCTTTTGTTGTATTTTCTCTCCCCTGTCCAGCTGAGGAGGAGTGTGATAGAGCTGCTGGGTGGGCACCTGACATCCAGCCAAGGTCAACCCACCACATCCCCATATTGCCACAAAATGTCCTGTGCTTGGTGACAGGGAATACAGTGCAGATAAACAGGAAAGCAGAAGCAGGACTGACTCCGTCCTGCACTGGAGAAGAAAGAGATTGTGCAGAAGAACAGACCTGGGCAACTGCAGGATCTATCCATAATGGTGGCAGCAGAAAAGCTGTAACCCCAAGAACGGTCTGGGTAAGTTGTCTCTGGGCCTGGATGTCCTGCAGGAGCTGATTAACCAGATCTTCAGGCTAACTGAGACTTTGGAAGAGCTCTGATAGCTCGTATGTTTAACAACAGTTGAACACAATCCATGTTTAACGTATTTTGCTATTTTTGTAGTTTAGCTCTGTTAGTGCAAATATTTCTATGCGACCATATTTTAAATCTTAAATCTTGTTTAGCAATAAAGCTGACAATGAGCATTAAGAACTGATAGCTACCAGGTACCAGATGTCCTGGAAATCCCCCAAACTGCGATCACATTCACTGTGCCCGATATCCCCATGCAACGCCAGAATACCCAAAACTGCCTCTCCACCAAGCAGCACAGATTAGTTTTGGAGGTGGGAACGCAGGTGTCTGCATGAGCAGACTTCTTCCACTGAACAGCATTCACAGAAAACTGGACAGGAGTATCTCAAATAGTTCATAACCCTTTATGAACATGGGCACAGGTTTAACAGATGAAGAGAAACTGCGGGCCTGTCCAAGAGCTTCAAGGCAACCTGTAGTTAATGCATTGGCCTGCAGCTGAGATATAGATTCAGGTCTCACTTTGAAATTAACAGTGTAGACAAAATCTTCGAAGAAGCGGTTGTGCACAGGCTTAATTAAGCTGCTGTTCACTAAAGCTTTAATAAAGTTGCAGCCTTTTTAATTCTGCCATGTCTATTCTCTTCTAAACACACACTTGGCAAATAATCAATTTGAATGTCACAGGGTATTTTTTCTCTTCCCGAAACTCAAGAACTGCTTTGTAGTTTAAAATGAAAGTTTGTGGACTCAAATTAACAATGTAGACAATTCCCTTTTTTGCTGAAGAAATAACAAAGGAGAGGGAGTAGGAAGGACATGGACAGTACTTGTATCCTTCCCATTATTCAAAAATGGGCATGCCAATAACATCTGGAGAACATCTGTGAAAAAACTCCCACTGCTGTACTGCTCTAAGGTCCTTCAGCAAATTTAAGCAGATGATCTGGCTTGGGGAATTTCTTGATCTCTGAAGAAATCATGAATGTTCTGCTCAATACGCCCGTGTTAAAAATGCCAAGAAACACCACTGCCTGTCTGGAGGGGCTTATATCTTTCAAGGCACATTTCTGTAGCAGTACTTGTGCAAGACCACGTGGTATTAACCATGCTAATAGCTAGATAGGCTTCCCAGTCTCAATCACCAGAGCCTGCTCTTTGTTAAGTGGATGACCAACCACAACGTCAGTGGTACCAAATGTTCTGAGACAGGGAAATTCGCCTCTCTCCACAATGTCCAAAAGCCTATCCATAACTTAAATATTTCTTTGAGGGCTGAGGTGGAACTTAGTAATGTAGAACCATTGAACCACATCAGCTGGAGAGCACCTCTGCAGGTCATCTAGTCCAACACCATGCTCAAAGCAGTGTCAGCCACGACTGGTCACAAGTGCTGTGCCTGATACTTTCAATCAAAAGCAAAAAGAGTGAGCTCTGTAGTTCCAGTGTCACAGAAGTGTAAAAACGTATGTTGTGGAAGTTCCCCAAACCTTGAACCACATGCCTTTGAGACAGAGTGACTTTGAACACCCTCCGGAGAGGTCCTGCAGATGACTACCACTGCGGACACGAAATCATGTACAATATTTCCATGTCATAACCTTTTCTTTCCAACTTTTGTATGCTTTGTGGAGCCCCAGCACAACTGAGGCAGTGGTCACCTTTTGCAACTGCAGTCTGTTTTTGCTGACTCTACCAGGTCTGAATTTTGCCCGGTCACTTTATCTTCGGGTTGAAATACGCATTACTTCATAGCATTGTTAGAAAATCGTGTTATGGTTATTTACCATAACTGTAACAGAGTAACAACAGTATCTGAACTTCCACTCCAGTGACCATACTGTCTGGTGCCCACCAGGATAAAAATCCATTTAAGTATCAGCCAAGGTCTGTCAGTCAGCTGGGGTATTTCAAAACAGAAAGGGAAAGGGAACGGTAAAGGAACATAATGAACAAACAGCCAACAGCAGCAGAAAGGTATTTAAGACAGGTGGACTCCATGATCAAATCAGACGCTGCTATTTTAAGATCTATCACAGCAATAACTCATTTGCCCACTTAAGGCAAAGCAGTCAGAGCCTTAAAACAGCAAGCAGCGTCTGAAAGCTTGACATATCTCAACGAGGAAGATTTCGTACACGACCAAGGTCTTCACTGGTAAGGGATTTAAAAATAAGCAACAGCCATTAAATATAAGCCTACCCTTTTTTGGCAGCCAGTGCAAAGGACACACGATGAATAACATGATCCTGTCATCAAATGCGTTTGTTCATTTTTCAAACAACAGGAAAACTGGAGTACCCAGAGGCTCAGAGAGGTGTACTGCAAGGTGGAATGTGTGAGGGCAGTGACTTACCAAAGGATAAGACCACAAAGTTAACTGCAGAACCCAGAAATCTTTCAAAACTACTTACGCAGCCTAAGCTTTGCTAAATTTCTTCATTATTTAATTCGCTAACTTCAAAAGAATTCCTCAGCAAACCAGATCCCTAAAAGAAATAAATATCTGTCTTCTTAACGTCTACATGCAATTAAGGCTTCTGTTTTCCCAGGTTAAGAACAGAGTGGCTGTGACACAATTAGGTGATAATGTCAATTGCCCACTTTTCTAGGATACAGGCTGAACTTGCAAGATCCATGAAATCAGATTATTCAGTTACACAGCAGGTGGAAAAGATAGGAGATAGGAATGAAAAACCATCCTGGAAGGAAACACCAGTCTGAAAGAGCAAACACGCTGCAGATGCTTATGAAGCACCAGGCGTATTGTCTGAATTAACTACATTTTAAATTTCTTGCTGTACTATATGGCTGGATGTACTGATTAAATCTTTGCTTTTGGTAAAAGGGAAACTTTCCAGTCTTATGTATCCTATGCCTGCACGCATTATGTCAGAGCCCACCTCCGGCAGAGTCTGCAGGACGCTGAACGTGCAAGGACACGTGTAGGTTTTGTGTGCGTTAGTGTAGGTAAGTGCCTGTGTGCACACACATGCACACGCACTCGTGTGTGTGTAAGGGGAACTGCCCCATGTCATTCACACTGCATTATAGGTGTAACGACTGACTCAAACCTAAGCGATCCTAGACAACGTGTAAGTTGTAAAGTAAGTCTTTTGGGACAGAGCAACTCTTCCACTCACTCCCTAATTCAATAAGGACACGACAAAACCAGATGTAGTATTTTTGCTGGATTTTTCAGAGGTGTAGAGGCTTAGCAACCCCAGGAGCAGTATTTTATTAAAGAACTAAAAAATTGACATTCGGCTGGATGCAGGGCAAATTATTTCAGCACATCCTGATGGCGAACTAAGGATTCCTCCTGCTATACGATCTAGCAGCAGAATAGCAACTGGAGCCCGTGCGACCCTGATGTGCAATCCCTGTAATTACTCACATAGCTTGCCAGTAATAGAAGAAGTGTGATTATGTTTGTCAAATGCTACTAACCCAGAGACGTCCCCTCCTTCCTGAAGAACCTTTTCAATATAGTTGTGATATTTTTCTCACCCTACGCTTTTGCCAAAAGTGCCATACTAGAACCTCCCAAACTGTTGCTTCAGAGCTCAGAAAAACTTAAGGCTCCTCAACAAATACAACTCTTGGTAACTCTATATGAAGCTCGGTCTTATTTTATTCAGTAGTTTCTCTCCAAGCAGTGCCATCTATTGGGAAAACTAACTAAAATTCAAGTATTACTTGATAATAAAGAAAATATACCTCATTGTGTATTGACAAATTCAGTTTTGCCAAGTACTGATCAAAAAAATATAGAGAAAGAGAATGAAAATCAACTGTTAAATAACAAAGTGTAGAACAGTGCAGCTGAACAGCATGCAGCCCATTCAGGGGAGAAAACCTGCTACTGACACCACCAACCACAAAAGACAAAAAGCATTTTTGATCAGTTTAGCATCCCCTTTTAGCCAGGGAGAGAAGGATAAAACAAGGATTCAGCCAAGAGAGGAATGGGAAGATTTCTCAAAATTTAGATGAGTTCATGGCTGGAGACACCATAAAACAGACTACTTTAGGAAAGACTTCTGTCTGGACACGATGAAAATGAAGTTAACAGCTCTGAAGTTGGTAAAGGGTAGTTCTCAGGGCATACTGATCAGCTACGGAGTTCACTAAGGCATAGCAAGAATGGAGGTCACGACTCCGTTCCCCTCAGAGCTCACAATAAGGCATATATCTTTGCCTGTATGGGGATGACAACATGCTGATTAAAAAGATAAACCTTGTTCTCAAGAGGCAAATAATTCAAAATAACATCACGCAGTAAGTAAATTCACAAAAAGTAAGTTTTTTAGTTAGTAAAATCCTTCACTCATAAGGATTTTAAAATGTAACAAATGAAAGTGCTATAATAATTGTTTAAATGGTCAGCCACCTATGAATTGCAGGGTAGGAACTGAAGTCTTTTCTGGGCATCTTATTCCACATTCCTCCATGCCACCATTTCCTCCACTACTTCTAGCCCCTTTGGCAGCCGTCACTGCTGCAGGCAGCCAAGCAGACTAAAGAGGAACTACCAGATTTATCTCAATCCTAAAAGCTAGATTTTTTTTTTTGTATTTTTTCCTGAATTTTCACTTTGTTTTCTGTAGCTGATGAGGTGAAAACAACATCCTTGAACGTACTGTGCATCCTGTGCCCCAGTTCCCTGTCTGCTGACTCCACAAATGTTTTCCTGACCTCCGTGCATCGCAGTACAGTCCTCATATCCCCGTACCCAAAATCCACAAATATTTCTAGGAGTGGGGTGGGGTAGAGGGTCCCCACAGGAGGAGTTTATTTTGCAACAGCACAGTTCATCTCAGGATCTCAGAAATTAATTTTCATCATCTCTCACTATATCAAGGCTCTTACAGCTGACTGGTCCCCAAGAAAAAAACATGTAAAGAACCTCCAAGTTTTGCAAAAAGGTGTATGAGCTTGAGCCCCTGCTAAATTTTTTCTGCCAGTTTTCCCAAACACACTGATATCTAGCATCAAAATGTGCAATTGCATGCAGTAGGTTAGAGGATATTACCCTTGTTTTGGATATCAGCTAAAAGCATATTATCCCTTGATTCTGTAAGATAAATGATAAAGGATACTCGCAGAGAGCAATCTGTAATGGCAGGAGGATGGACCAAATGACCCACGAGGGTTTTTCAGTCCTTAACTGCAATCTCTCTACAATCAAAGACAGGCAGTATCCGAGTACAAGAAGTTTGAATAATTTTATTCACCTTTGCCTTCGACAAGTAGGTCCGCTTTCTGCTGAGCTAGTTTTCTTTACCATTAGCTCACTAACTGGCCAGGTTTACCAAGCCTGAATCCCATCTGAAAGGAAGGAGGACTCATCTGACCTGTGAGAGACGGTCTTTTTTAGCACAACGGGAGCACCACGCAGCTCGTGGTGGGAGGAGAGATGCAAGCTGGTTCTTTCTTTTGGAAACTCACACGGCTTGCCTCACGTTTTAGGAGCCGGACCTAACAATGCACAATTTGTTGGCATCATGTAATGAATGTCTGAAAGACACCAAAGCTAGATAGCCCCGATTTATTCCTTTTCTTTGATTAAACCATACTTGTGAAACGCAGAACAAAGAGAGGGTATGGCAGAATGAAGAGCCAGTGGTGCTCTTGGAGAGATGCAAAATCTTCCTTCAGTGATTATTTGCGTCTCTGATTTCTCACTTGCTCAAGGAAAAGAAGGCAAATATAACTTTTTGAGACTACTAGACACAAAACATACCATAAGATGTCTTTACAATCTCATGATTTTTTAAAATACCTAATTTAACTGCACAAGCTAAATAGCCTATGTATAAATCATTGAATACTACTATAGTTTAAACTCTACATTCTTGTCGTGGTTTAACCCCAGCCATCAACCAAGCCCCCCCCAGCCGCTCGCTCACTCCCCCCCGCTGGGATGGGGGAGAGAATGGGAAGGGTAAAAGTGAGAAAACTCGTGGGTTGAGATAAAGGCAGTTTAATAGGGAAAGCAAAAGCCGCGCACGCAAGCAAAGCCAAGGAAGGAATTCCTTCACCGCTTCCCATGGGCAGGCAGGTGTTCAGCCATCTCCAGGACAGCAGGGCTCCATCACGCCTAATGGTGACTTGGGAAGACAAACACCATCACTCCCAATGTCCCCCCTTCCTCCTTCTTCCCCAGCTTTATACACTGAGCATGACGCCATATGGTGTGGGATGTCCCTTTGGTCAGTGTGGGTCAGCCGTCCCAGCCGTGTCCCCTCCCAGCTCCTTGTGCCCCCCAGCCCCCTCGCTGGTGGGGTGGGGTGAGGAGCAGACCAGGCCTTGACTGTGTGTCAGCACTGCTCAGCAGGAACCACAACAGCCCTGGGCGATCAACACTGTTTCCAGCACAAACCCAAAACACAGCCCCACGCTAGCTACTACGGAGAAAATTAACGCTATCCCAGGCAAAACCAGCACAATACTTTAGCTATTTAATGTAAGATGCCTGTTCACTGTAGTATCTATAGAATGAAATATGACACACACATATTTTTCCTGTTATATAGATATTACTAGAGGAACCTAAAGCTTATCTGACCCTTTAGAAATGATGCAGAGGCCTAACCGTAGGTGCTCAGTGCCATTTTAGATGCCTTAGAGTCCTCTGCTTGGCTTCCAGCTGCTGGGCCAGGGTGGTGCAGGCCTCTGCTGATGCAGGTCCTACAAGACATCGGCCAGACCTCTCCAGGACACCCAGAACGTCACTACACATTTACATCCCAGCACCTGAACTGCAGTCTTGTTTAACCCTGAACACCCCGTGGAACGCCCAGGGGCAAGAAAAATAAAGGCATGGTCGTTTCTAAGCAGTTCTTGAGTTTTCCATTGCCTGCATGATTTTGCCGCTGCTTAGAAGCGAAAGAGATTTCACAGGAACAGAAGGAAGTAATGGGCTTTGAAAGTTAATACAGACAAAGTAAAACCATGTGTTATTTCAGATGTATAGGTACAGTAACTCTGGAAGTTTAAGTGGGGAAAAAAAGGTACTGCAATATAAACGTCGGGCTGAGACTTTCGATGATCTTAAAGGTCTTTTCCAACTTAAACGATTCTGTGATTCTGTGATTCTGTGACTTTGGAGGTTTGGGTCCTCATGCCCAGGTCTGCCACAGACTTTCTCTGTGCTGGAGCATGTCCCTTACCTCTTGGGAGCTGTCTGCCTAGCGCTTGTCATTTTGTCTCTTCTGGTGGAATAAAGGGCTTATTAGCTTGGTCTCAGCAGCACGCTAATGCAGTCACACAGGCTCTGGACGAGAGCAGGCGCGCACCTTGCCAAGTCACAGGGTAGGCAGAGGGAGCCTGCATCTGCCCAGGGACGGCCACGGGGCCAGACCCGCGCAGCTGGTGGGACGGCGGCTATGCCGGGAAACGGCCCCATCTCCAACGCGAAATAAATCTGCTGCACCGAAAGGTCACCCTGCACAAGCGGACACTCTGCGGTGACCTTCAGTCAGGCGATACCTCATGTCAGCCGTACCGAACAATAAGCAGAAATGGCACAACTGTGCTTACACGCTTGCCAGGATTTCCTGCCCACCAGCAGTCGCTGCGTACTTAACCTTATATTAATAAACCTGCCTTTTACCACTTTCTCCTAAATACTGGCACAAATTATCCTGATGCATCCATTTTTAGAAAAACAAATTAATTAGTTGCACGTGATCTTTTTCTATTTAATCTCTTGCAGAAAATGGGAAAAATTATTTACGAAAAGTATGTTACATCAAAAATGAATTTAATTTCATTGATATGCTGTTAGTATAAATAGCGCTGTTATAGATTGTGCTATAGTAAAAATAATATTTGCAGTAAGAATTATTAAAGCAGCTAAGCTCGGTGGAAAAAACAGGACAAAATTCCTAGCATACAAGCCTAGGAAAGGTTTATCCCTTTTGCCCAGAAAACCTGACCCCATCAGTTGGTCTGATAAAAGGTACTACTTCTTCCTACTTCTTCCTTCTTTGCCTCTTTGATATCCTTTGACTATTGTGGCAACAACATTATTGCAAATTACTATTATTATAAAATTACACGATTTATACTTTTTTCTTTAATAACATTTCAGAATCCATTCAGTATACTTGTTTAAGTGGTGAATGCTATTTAGAAGGGGATAAATACTGATTTACATTTCTAAGTGTCTTTTAACATAGAGAAGACACTGTCAATGTGAAAATCTGTAGGGAGTGGGAGATGGCTTGGAGGATGGAGGGAATAATCATGTCACATTTAAGCCTGTATGATCTGTTTCCATAGAAAAAGGTTAGAGATCAACAAATTCTCAGTTTAGTTCAGTAATAAATGAAGGTTGGCCAGGGTATTAAGTTTCTGGGGGGGAAGCATTAGCCAATATGTACAGCAGCAGCCTCTGGTGGTCTAAGAAAAAATGGTAGTATCTATAAGTAAGGATAGAAATATGTTTTTTAAAAGGATGTATGTACATATTTAGCTATTTGACTCAATCCTCCATTCAACACATTAAAAAACAGATGCTTTTAAAATGATCTGCTGGCAATATGCTTGTTAAAATCTGAACAGTAAGAGTATTAAAATTCATATGCATTCATTAGCATGTTATATAAAAGTAAAATGCTTTTGTTTAATCATTCCATAAAGTATTATAGTCAATGCTGATTATCAAGAAGTTTTTTCCTTGGTTTGCATCGCCAAAAAAGAAACCAAATTTATAAGATTGTTACTGAATTGATGACATTTTCTGTCTTCACTCGTGAATTCAGTTGGCAGATGTTTTCAAGAACAAAAAATTCTGTCTTATTACAAAACATATTAAGCAGGTTTCTCTGCCATAACGTTTGACATGATGTTTATTGCCCAGACCAAATCAGTCCCTTTAACAAGCTATAATGTATGCCAGAAAGTACCTTATTTCATAGTTAAGGAAACTTCCAGCATGAAACAATAAGTACTTTGATCTTTCAAGCACTATGCTTAATGCACCACACACTCCCATAGTCATTTTTATTTATACTCATTTTGTACAAAAATACAGTGCAATTTGAGATTTTGTATTTTAAGACTCTGCTTTTACATATTCTTGAGTATCCTAGCTATTTGGTTTTTTCTATGAAAATAAGTAAAATACGTAAAGAAATTTACCATGGAAGAGTTCCATTTTTCCAATTCTTGGAAAAATCTAACTGCACAAGTGGGAGCACCATCCAGACAGCTTTAATTTGTTCAAATGGCATTTCCTCATCGGATCACAACAGATCTCAATGACCCTATGAGAACATAACCTGGGATATTTATTCCTACTGCTTAACAGTCTGAAACAATTTCTCCACCATATTTGACACAAACAAATTTTCCTTCAACATCAGATGCAGTTGATGCCTTCTTGTGAGGATATTTTTAACCTAGTGTCTCTGTACCAGTTTGCCCTGCTTGGCAAAGATGATGTAAGGCTTACTCAGGTTTTTCAAAATTCTTTGATGAGATCATTATGAAGCATATACCATCCTTAAATATTTCTGCGGAGTGACAATATGTTTTATTTCAAGACCCCAGTGAGTCAAAGGTATGCTATACTACACAGTAAGCAAAGGTCATACCTAAATTGCTCTTTGAGATTACCCCAAACCAGCTCCAACACCGTACCCCCTACCAGCTCGAGGTTGTGGTAAGCCTGGCAGCAAGTCCCAGGGTGCAAACGAACGGTGATTCTTGTAGCACACGTAATCCTACGGACCCAAGCACGGGAGGCAAGAAATACATTGCAAATATGGCACTGCACCATTTTGTTTGCATCGTGCGATGCTTGGACAGACTGACAACCGTGTCTGTGGCCAAGAAGATGGAGCAGAGCACGTTATGTTCACAGCTCCTCTTGCCACCTCTGAAGTTTTTACAGACTTAGCAGTTCTGCTCAACAGAGTAAATGGCACCCTATTGGTGGTCCAGGATGTTGGACTGCCCATAGGCAAGTAAATTGCAGTAATTTATCGTGCCACACACACCAAAGCAGGGACATTTTTCATTCTGCTTCAAAAAACTCTCTGTATTAGAGCCTATTAAAGAAAAAAACCAAAGAATTCTTTCAGAATAAAAAAGCAACTGCATCAGAAAACCTGATTTCAGTTAATTCACCCAGGAAAGGAGACCACCACCCACACTTTCACTAAACCTTATGCTACTTCCTTCCTTAGTTTGAAGAAATTCAAATAAAGGCAATGTCAACAGTCATATTGAGGCACAGGGCTGCACAAAAAAGAAAATGGGATGGAGTCATGCATTTTATGTTTTGGGGGTCAAACGTCTTGAAGCCAAATTTCATGCCTCATCAAGCAAAAGAGCCACAAGAAGGTGGAACTGCTAAAAAGGTATCAGAAAAGGTTCACTTTCAGCAAGGGGACACTGGACCAGCATGCTGACTGAACGCCTTTCTGGACAATATAACAACATGGGTCCACTGGCTTCTGATGGAACTTGAGACAAGCCTGGTCACCCCTCTTCAGAAGCAGGGTCTGGCTGGTGGGCAGAATGGCATCTCTCATAAAAAGCAGCGGGTAGAAAAAGCAGTGCCCTGTTGGTGACTTTGAATATGCATATGCATCCTTTTGTTTCCCACACTCAGTAGCAAGGTATTTCTCAAAACACACAGTAGAATTTATGGTATTGGTGATAAGCTCACATCCAGGTTACAAACCCTTTTAACTAGCCAGTACAGCTGTATTTCTCCTACAAACACTGTTATGCTAAATCACAATTAATAGGAACTTGTTAAAATTTAAGGTGATTCCAACATCCCTTTTGCTGGATTTCTCTGTTTCACACCAGAAAGGCATATACATTTTTACTGTTTTAACTACACTGTGGCATTTTTGACATGTTTTACCGTTGAATGAAAATGCTAACTTTCATAATAAAGGCTCTGGAAATTGCATGACTCAGTCTCGAATGTATAATGCATAGTATGTATATGAAGCAGAATGTGTCAAAGTGCAAATAATATTGTTTGTGCCCCCTGCAGAATTAGAAATCCTCGGGTAGCACCGTTATAACGATCCCATGCTGGTAGCATTACAAAGTGCAAAGGTTCACTGAGTAAGAAAAGAGCAAGGGACAGAGTTTCCTCATTACACCATTCTCGAACTATTCTAGCTTAAATATTTATTAAGATATTAATAACTCTCCTCCTTTATCTGCCTTCAGAAGTTCAGTTGAAACACAATGGATGGCTGCTCATATGAAAACAATACATTATAGGGTAAATCTGCTACCACACAAGATGAACACCAGTATTTTCCACAATACATTATTAATTCAGCAGGTAATATGTTAAAAAACTATCAGGCTATAAGTACTGCCTCCCCAATATAAGACAATATAATACAATAAATGCACGCATGGCATGCGAAGCTAATATGTTGCCTAAGCTGCACAAGAAAGTGTTTCTTATATACACCTCTGTTTATAAAATAATTTTTACAAAGTCTTCCTTAAATCATTCTCTTTCTTGATAGCACGAGCGAGTTCCTCTGGGGTTTATTTGAAGTTCCCCTTTGAAATTAGAAAGGAATGTTTTGTAACTCTTCCAAAACTTCACATTCAATATGTGACAAAAAATATCAATAGAATAAAGAGCCAGGAACTCTGTATGAACTCTTGAATGCCATCTCCGTAATGTGTTTGTTTTTAAAAAAGCATGCTGTTTATTAGCCAATATGGACAGTAAACATATCTATACATCATTAAAGAAGGGCAAACAAAACCAAAAGAAACTTACTCTAATATATATCTGCATAGTTTCTTTTTCTTTTTGTGGATTTCGATACTTTTCGTAGAAGTCACGTCGCTTCTTTGTTTCCTTCTGGATTTTATCTTTTCTTTCCCTCTTTTCTGCAGGTTCATCTGAGCTATCAGAAGACAGCTGTACTTGGGCTTTTGTCTTCTCCACTTCAATATAGTTCTCATTGGGATTCAGTACTATTACTCCATAGCCTTCCTGTTTTTGAAGAGAGACACACACGCACACAAAAAGAAGAAATATGAAAAGGGAGATTTAATGCTTGAAAATGCCTTGCATTTACTTTAATGCTCTTAAAAACTTTTATATTTATTTCAGTAAGTTCACCCAACATAATTTATAGAAGGGTGTTTTAAGAATATTCTGTTTGTTTCATTTCTGTCATTAAAGGGATATTGATGTGTGAATATGTGTCTGTGTGTGCACTTATGCTCATACACATCCTTCAGCGTCAGAAAAGTTGCCTGTTTTACCTTTAAAATAATTTAATATGTTGTTTTATTCATAAGCACTTTATATGACTTTTTCAGAAAACAGTACGAGAACTAAAAGCAAAATATTATTTTAAGAACTCTACATAATGATGAATAAAAAGCTTTATACCCAGCTAATAAAAACCTTTAAAATAAAAAGGATGGAGGGATTTCATATATATATATATATATGTGTGTGTATATTAAAGAAAGCGTGTGAAAATTATTCACTGCAGTTTAAAATAGTAAAACCTTTTGTCTAGCTGACAACAAGCATACCATGCAGAAGCCAATCGCGGCAGTAACAATGAATCAATACCAAAGCTGATTCAGTGGTATTGCTTACCAGTCAACTCTTTTACTGTGGGGATGACTTTTAAGTACATCTTTAAATCTGCTCTAAAACTTCACTGGGATTATGTCCTGTATTCAACAAACCCAGAGAAAATTCGTGACCTGCAGGATGCTTTTGAGCATACCAGCTGCATTTTTGTGCCTCAGAAAATGAGCCGGTTGAAAAATACATGAATTTATGAATGAGAAATAAATCTTGAATAAATCAGCCAATCATTTTATTATGATTTTTAAATGATGGCAAATCACACAAGAATTGTAATATTCGTGGAAGATATAATCGCAAACGCAGGGAGAAAAGAGAAGCACGTGCATTTAACAGATGAGTCCTTAAAGTTACCATGGGTTCCCAGTCAAAATCAAGCTGTCCTTTAAAAGTAAATTTTAATAAAGACTTACTTTTTGGAAACGTCTATATTAATTATCTAACTGAACAGCTTTATTCCAGCTTTTCAGTTGGTGCTTCGTTTTGCGCTTGGGCTAGGCACGAGGATCAAAGAGGTCCCCATACCTAGCTGGCCAGAGCAAACCAAGCCCACACCAACAAAAGATACTTTATTTGGGCTTGCTTTATTCTAATCTGTAGAGCCATTCACAAACCTTGTAGCGCATTGTGGCCACTGTCAGGTAGACAGATTGTCACTCGGTGATTTTCTACAGTTGGACACACTCGACTAGTTATCAAAATCGCATCTGAAGGCAGTTCCTACCCCTCGTCCTTGTGCCCTTCTCAAACGTCTGCCGTAGCTTCTCCTCCCACCAAAACCCAAGTTAAAGGGCACGGTTGCACTCTGCTAAACAGGGTGAAATAGAGGCATTCAGGACACTGTCTCTGGCGTAAGGGACGTAGTCAAAAAAGGTCACCGTAGGCCAAAGAGAAAATTGCCTCCTCGCTAGACACGGCGCCGTGAGTAAGTGGTCTCCTGTCATGTCGCTCCCCTGCCCTCCCTGCTGAGTGAATTGAACTGGGATAAATATAAGCAAACAGGCAAATAAATAAATAAGCAAAAGGGGAAGGGCAAAGGAAAATGGAAAATTAAAGACGACAAAGTTTAAAACCTACCCACGCCCTTGCTGGTCATCTTAACACACAACATGGTACTGTTAACACATAGAATTTCCAGCTTGGAAAATTCAAAGCCCAAAACCCATCGGAGGGGAGAATACCACTTACAAACATTCATAAATTACACGCCTCAGATGAAAGTACGGTTTTTGAGCTCTCTCGTGGCAGAGTAGGACCACGTTTTCGCAGTACTTGGCAGGCTGGTGGGTTTGGGGCTCTCTGTGCTCTTCATCTTCTTGACCCGCTCATTTTGAGCAGAGACGTTCTGCGTATTGATTAGTTTTGCTTTCTATACAATGCCAAATGCAAAATTCATGTGTTTATTACAGGTCTACAAGTGTTACAGGGATTTGAAACTCTGTGTCCACTTGAAGCTGACCACAAAACAGACACATAAATCATCAAAGAAGTAGAATTTGTCTAAGTTATTGATTATGTAACTGAAAATTACATGACTCATTTGTCCAATTTTATGAGGACACAATGTCAATTTTTCACATACACATCAACAGATGAAATATGATTCCATTTTTAAATTCACTATTTCATAAATCAATTAAAAGATTTTTATCAATTATATTTTAAACAGTGTAACATGTCTCCCTTTACTTTTTTTTTTAATTTCTCCCAGATAGCAGGCCTTTCCTGTCAGTACAATTAAAATAATTAAGTAATAACTGAGATAGGTTTTCCCATAATTGAGGAAAAAAATAATCTTACAATTCATAAGACTTTCTCTTAGGAAAGTAATCTCTTTTCAGATTGTTTTGCTTACATGATGTAGTGTATTTCCCTTTCCCTTGTAATTCTGCATCCTACATTGCAAGATGTAAACAATGGCAGAAGAAAGAAGATTTGAGAGTAACATGTATAAAGCAACACGGAAAAAACAAAATGACTGGTAAAATTGTACCCAGTTACAACCTCTCTCATTCAGCCTTAGCCTCAGCATTTTCTACTGAAAAGGAATACTCAGCTCTAAATAACATGTATGTAAACAATGTGGCTTTTAAGTTCAATTAATTTTTAAAATACGTATTTCACGTGGGCACAGCTGCACCATTAAAGTTCAGTGCAATCAGAAAATTAAAAAAAAGGTGGAACTCCTCGCTAACAGAGTGGGGTTGAGCACGGTGCAAGTCAGTGCAAAACTGAGTGCACAAGACCACTAATATATAAAAAAGGCCTTTAGCAAACTTTACTAATAGGCAAGACACACAGTCTTTGGCATGACTGTTAAGCAAAACCAAAATCACACTCATTAAGAAGAACCTTTTTAAATGAAAGTCGTGTTCAGAAGTATATACCTCACAATGTCATTAAAAATATAAATTTCAGCTATGATGAGCTTACAGCATTATTAAAACGTAGTGACCTATGATGTAAGTAAGCACCATCATCCAGGAGAGTTTTTAAAGCTTGCCACCATCAGTAAAACATTAGGTATGTTTTCAACGTACGTAACAGCGCAGTAGTTTTCTCCTGTGTGTCCAGTGCACACAGAAAGGGAAACCACTCTCTAAAGTGCAAAGCTTTTTCGTGGTAAAAAGCTAAACTTTGGGACACCCCTCCCACCCCCCAAATCGATCTTCAGCTGACTGAAACAAGCCAAGCCCCATGGTCTACCACACGCCTGAGAGAATGCAGATGTTGCACAGAAGCCAAGGTCTGCCTGCATCCCCCATTAGTGTATCTGTGATGAGACGCAATAATCGGGACGGACACTGATAAATACAAGTCCCAGCCTCTAATCTACGAGTTCAGTGGATACAATTACAGTTTCTCTCTCACTAAACCACCCAATTAACAGCTATTTCCCCAAGTTCTAACACTTCAAGGTAAGTAAAATGTAATCTACGCTAACTACGAGCACCCTCCAGGTAACTGCTTCTGGAAGGAGAGGACTGTGTGCAAACTCCACTTCCAGCTTCATAAATACAAATACAATTAATACTTATGATTGAGCCAGCAAATGATGATGAAAGGAGAAGCAGGCTGACAAAGGCAAGTGTTGGAAAGAATCACGAATCCCGGTTACAGTACCTTTACTACAAAGCCAGAACAACGTAGAAGGGCCTTTTCCACCGTAATACACGAGCCAGAAATGGAGCGGTCCTTTCTGCCTCTTACTGGAAGTTCAAGCGAGATACTCGAAACGGAAGGAATACCGAAACTATCGTCTCTGACAGCAAGAGTAAGGTTAAAAAAAAGAACCCCAAAGTATTTGAGGTAAATTCCAAATCTTTTGAAATCTCTTCTGCCTGGCCACATGAATAATGAGCTGAAAGCATTCGGCTCTGCATATTAATCCACCAAGATGGGACACCATATGTGACCAGAGAGGTCAGGGCTGGAGAGGAATCTTTTGACCTGTGTAACTGTCTTTTTGGACTGTGAGCGAGGGTCTGAAAGAGATCATTTTCCTAAGCTTTATCAACCTGAATTTTCAAGTTCAGGTTTCTATGTGGATCGTTGGCAACAAGGCCGGAGTTAATTCCCAGGGGAAATGCAACTCAAAGTGCTCAGCTCTTAAACCTGCCCGTGGTTAAAACGGACACAGCAATGCCCATTCATCTTTCTGAAAGATGTATGCTCTGTTCATTTCCCATCTTTTCCACGAGAAGGGTCCATCTATGTCACTGTTGCGACATCGTAGGTGCAACAGTGGGATGAGGTCATGACAACCAATCAGAAGTCACTAGTGAAGCGTTAAAGTAAACATAGCTGTTGGAGATGCAGCTCAGCTTGAAAAATGCCCCCTCCATTATTTGAGCAATTTTCTCAAGACGTGACCTGAGACTGAAACGCCTGAAATGTCAGTTGACTCCGCTTTCTGTTTCCACCCAATGTACATTTTGGCAACTGCACCCTGCTAATGCTTTGCGATATTTCCATCCCGGCTACACCTCGGCTGCCTGAATTCCAGCACTGTGTCCAAGTGTGTAAAAATGCCGTGTTACTGCCAAACACACATTGTCCCACTAAGTTCCCAACTTAAAATAGCTCATCAAGTTAGGCAGGAAAAGAAAACATGCCACAAAAAGTTTTTAGAGGACCACCTGTTGTCTATTATTTTTACATAGCACTTACTCATAAATCATAACACAGGGTAATTAATCAAGCTGTCAAAGAGAAGGTCAAAGGTTATGTGGGGGAGTCAGAAGGTCATGCATGGGCTGATAGAGGTCAGGGTCACACCGCATTCCTCATTATCAAGTTGGGATGAGAGACGGCCCAAGCAAACAAAAGTGAAAGCAGATGGAGAAGTGAGTGGATAAAAAAAAGGAGAAAATTTCGCAAACAAAAAGAAAAGTGAAAGAAGAATGTCAGTTGCCTTCAAACAAGGAGGAGAATAGAGCAGAAATACATTGAGATGTTCTCAAAAGGTCTCACACAATACAAAGAAACTACAGTTTGATTATTTAAATACACTTAATATAACTTTCCATCCGATCTTTTTGCAAGTATTAAGCGACGCCGCAAAACGGGCACTGTGGTTTTGGTTCCATTTCACATCTGAAGTCAATACTTTCAAGGTGAATTAGACAAAAGGAACCCATTACCATGATGAATGCTGATGGATATATAAAATTGCTTCTAAATGCTGAAGTTTATTCCTGTTTATGGCTACAACCAATAGACGTTCAATAAAAAAGTTATAACCTGTTTGAATGATGTATTAAGAAGTATACTTTCATATACACAAATCCTCAAAAACACAAAGCATCATAAAAGTCCCTCTGGATGACACAACAGTTATAAAATATTCTATCATTACACTGACCTGAATTAGATGCAGAATACTGTGCAAAATTAGCTGTCACCCTTTCCTCAAAATCTTTGTTAATCTCATTTTGAATGTTTGCAGCTTTATCAACACATGCATCAATGTCAGCTCCTTGGTTACTGAACCGCTGTACTTGGAAGAAGATATAATTAAAATGTTTTGGCACAGAAAAGGTGAAATTGTATCTTCCCCTGTTCCCTGAGGAGTCTGTAAAACATGTAGGATATATTGACAAACACACACCCTTGTCTAGAGCCCTGACATCCCAGGTCACCCAACTGCTATTTATTTCAAAACATTCACTTTACACTTACCCAAACTGTCACCTGCTGTGTTACTAACTTTTAATGGATATTAGAGCTATAAAAACAATAAACTCTTCATTTCCTTTCTGTTACTGCCTTCTAATTCCTCCCTGCATCAGGGCCGTATCTATTTGCATGCAGAACTGTATTAATCTTATTTCACCATATATAGTATCTTTATGCTGGAAAGTATAAAACATACTATTAGTATGTTTTACTTTGCTATTTGTTAATTTGGTGATAGCGCAGCTATACTAAACAAATCAATGTTCAAGGCTAAAAAAACCCACCAGATAAGCTGTTACCACATTTTGAGTTTGCTGCTGAAAAGTTTTGAAGAGAATTAATGTTTTACATCTATCTATAATTAGCAACCCAAATATGTCTATGCGCAAGATATGCAATCCTGTTTTATGATGTTTGTTCCCAAGGCCAAAACTGAATAAACACATCCATGAATTATAAGGATTTTACTCCCTCAGTTGTGTACTGTATTCTTGATAGGCAACTTCTGTGCCTTTATAAGCACTAATTTCACTAGGATTTTCAGCAGAAAATTATTTCTCATGGCAAGTGAAATACAAGAAACTATGCTATAGCATTAACTTAATTCTCTGAATTAACAGAAAGGAACTATGTTCATATTCAAATACTTCAAAGTATTTGAATGCTTTTGAATGCTTTTGAAATGCTTCAAAAGTTGTTTAATAAACCTCAGCCCCACCACCTCTCCCTGATGTGAGATTCGGGCTATCTGGAGAAATCACTGGAGGCTGAGTGGAAGTGAATCTACCCCAGCCACCCAGGCGGGATATAGAACTGCAAATAACCCGTCCCCAACAACTGCCCAGGCTGCAGTGACAGTTTCTGCTCTTCTTCACTAAGTGCACACAGCTTTGGGGTCCATACAACCTGTGAAAGAATGAATCCACCAGTTACCCCCAAGGCCCGGCATCTTTTAATGATACCTTATAGGAACCCCTTCTGTAATTAAAGTCTGTACTCTGAAAGTTCCCCCCCGCCCTTAAGAAACTATTTTACTTTCTTTTCTGACAAAAATTTCAGAAGCTGCAGAAGAGTACAAGATCTTGAACAAGAACCTCATGCATATTTCACTTTTTCACTAAGATTTTAATTAAAAGCTTAGTCAGATTTATATAGAACTTAACTTTTTGAAAGCAATACACCAGAAACAAGGGTAAATCAAATAATCTTCATAAAACCCACACAAGTAATTATTGGCTCTAACTTACCGATAGGGAAAGCAAGGAGAATAGCAGTTACTCTCTGAAAGTTATGCTCAAATAAGGTGCAGAGATGAAACTGAATTGTGGAATTTTTAAATGTTTCTATGGTATTTCTAAGCATCCCATTAACTGACAGTGAAAGTTCTCAACCGCAAATTCATTTTCCGATCCACTTTGCCTCCTCCCTGAGAATGTCACAGTATGCCTTAATTATTCTCATTTGTACTTCATAATGAATATACCCCCAAATAGGCTTTAAGTATGTATTTTTCAAGTAGCACAAGAAGAAGTAGTAAGTAAATTTATTCTAAGATACAACTCATTTCCTTCCCTTTTGTAATCGTGTAAAATCTTTTTGTAAACATTTTCTCCTTCTGAACTGTTCTGCAGATATTTCGATGGGCTCAGAGGTTTGTCTAGATTTGTAACATCTTTAGCTTGCAGAAAGGCAACCCAAGTTGCCAACTTCCCCTACTTTACCTTTCATCTCTAAGAATTTATATGTATTAAACCATTACAGAAAAAGATTAAACGTCAATCTCTTGGAAGGTCTGTATTTCAGCGTTTCATTCTGTACTGTTAAGGGAAAATACATCATGCACATAAGTGTTCTCTGTAAAATCTTGAAGTTATCCAAGTCTTGAAAGACAACTCCCATTTAGTGTTGAGCATTGTTTGTGACTGCAGTCTAAAAACCTTCTATCTCAATGACAGAAAATTCAGTTGGTTTTAGTATGTGCATGTATTCAGCCACTTCCCTGAGAAAACAGCCACTTGTATTCTGAAAGTAAAGCTTCTGGTTTGTACCTATCTTCAACAAACAGGTGCAATTCGGCACATTGATGCTCCTTCCTTCCCACAGTGACCTATGTCAGAAGACCTTCTTATACTTCTTCTGCTAAATAATTTAATTACTTATGAGTTATGGTTTCTTTGTAACCTTTTAAATGACTAACTCATTAAAATGCAAAAATATGCAAAACATGATGTCACTGGGTCAAACAGCTGTGTTGGTAAAATTATGGCTGTGAAAGCCCCTAAGAACATGAAAATATTAATAATTTATATTGCTCATTATATGGCAAAAACTCTTTAAACAGATTTAGAGACAGATTAATTTTATAATCAAAAAATGCTACACTACCTCATGGTAACAAATCTTTTTACCATCTGTGACCCTTTTGTATACATAAAATATAGCTTAAAAATCTTTTTGTTAATATGTTTTAAATTACAAATATTGATGAAAAACGCCTTGTGAAACTCTGATAGGGATGTACAGAATTGTACTTTTTAAAAAAAAGTCTCTTTTTGTTACAGATTTTATGATCACTTAAGTTTTCCTGAACAGACAGCACATAGCAAGAACACATAGGTATTTCTTAAATGTCAGCAAGTCTTTACTGCAAATACTTTGCAAATTAGTATCACATGCAGCCTGGTCTTGTGTTGCTTAAAAGGCTATCGCTTTTTGAACCCTGAAGTTTTTTGGAATTCGTGAACCAACAGACAAGTATTGCTGCAAATATGTAAACAAAGTATTATCACATCCAAAGTTTAAAATGTCTCATGTCCGTGCTACACAGCTGATTCATAATGCTAAAATGAAAGGACAGTGAAACCTTCATTCCTGGCACTCTCTATTGATTGTGCCCTCAGACACACAGAGGTTTCAACTTGCAATAAACAAGACTGATTTTTTGAAGCTGCCAGTTATGGGTTTCTGCAAGTCCTACTATTTTCTGCTTTATACGTGCCAGACATTGTCCTAAGGGCTACCAGAACTTTTCTGTGGAACTAATACAAGGTAGTGGCACAATTTTCTAGTAACTGAATCCCCAGGAAAAAAAAAAAAAAAAAGGCATTCTACAGGGAAAAAAACCAAAACAAAAACCCTGCCATGGTATTTATTTACTTGCACACACAGAACGATTTTTTTCAACCCCTTTTTTCTCTTTAAATTGCTGCAAAATATATAACCTAGCGGAGCACTGTACATGCTAAGAGTTTTGGTGTTTAAATGAGTCTCAGGACAGTTTTATGTGAAAGGGAAGGGTTAATGGGGATTTTAAACTAATGAA